>NC_045781.1:11345604-11648635 GCF_008692025.1 Phocoena sinus
AATTCCAGGACCGTCCCTTCCCTACATCAGGGGGACATGGTGGGCAGAGTCAAGATGCCTATTTAGCCGTCTAACATGCACAAGCTCGGGAAGGCCCGTGATGTGGTACTACAAGAAGAGCAGTTCACCTCTGACGTTCCAGCTGAACGAGAGAGGTCTGAGCCAGGGGTGGCACTGGGTGGGGAGGCCAGTCAGCCCAGAGTACCACGCTGTCCCCAGTGACCCCTGCTGCCCTTGTGTGGCCTGAACCAGCACTGCAGCCAGGCCAGAAGGAACCTCTCCTGTTTGCGCCTCTGTCACAGCCTGTGGACAGTGCTTCTCTGGAGAGAAAAATACCCATACGCTGTGTGGAGGGATGACTGCTAGGGGTGGGAAGGTCAGGAAGCTTCCACAGGAAGTCACACTTAAGCTAGGACCAGAGCACCAGAAGTTCCAGTCAGGGGGAAGAGCATGTGCAGATTGGAGGGCAGCTTTGAGTGGGCTTTGACTGTTGGGTCACCCAGAATTCTTGCTTGACCATGATCCTATAGGGCCACGTTAGCAAGCCAGTTTCACTTCGTGTTGTACTGATTGGTCGTGCCTGCCTGGAGCACCACTGTGATGACAAATCTGCCTGACTCTACAGGAGCCAGAGTATCTTGATCGATTGGTGCGGCCTGCCTTGGGCAGAGATGCAGGGTCACAGACATGGGAGTTGAGATTCAGGTACCCAGACGGGCTTGGCCATAAAGCAGAGAATGGGAGACTGAAGAATGAAAATTTAATGTTGCAGGAAGGCAGATGCTTAGGGTGTGGGTTCTGGCAGGGGAGCACCACCCTGTCCCTGGTCTTGGGCGAGCAGACGCAGAAGCAGGGAGTGCAGGGTCCGGCAAACAGGTGTGTACCCCAGCCGGCTGAGATGCAGGTAATCATACATGTCATGGTGACTTATGGTACCATCTGAGTGCACAAAGCCAGGGTCTGCATCCAGGAAGTGCGCCCGTGGGTGGCCAGCCAGTGCTGCCCGTACCAGCTCATTCACCTGTCGGTTTTTTCTCGCGAAGTGGGTTGGGGTGCTGGCCCCGAGGAAGCAGGCCCTGAGGAAGGCAAGAAGAGTTGTGAGGAGGCATCCTACCAGCCTCTGGGTATCCCGTTCCCTGTGCCAAACTGTCCCCCACCCCCCACCAGTAAGTCCCCAGCTGCAAAATACACTAGGGATGGAAAGATGATGGTCTGAGACCTTATTCTAGAAGTGAGACCTTCTAGAAGTGATGGAGGCAAGATTAACCCTGGGAATGCCTGATAACTTTTGGCTATTTAAGTGTCTTGAATTTCTCAATACCCCGAGAATCTCTAGCAGTCTCTTGGGCAAAAGGGGCTAACTGGTCCCTGAACATGTCCTTAACCACAGCCCCTCTGATGGGTGTAGCAAGCTTCAACATGAGATTCTGCCTTCAACCACTGCTCTGTGCTAAGCTGCCAAGAACCGTGCAGCTGTGGCTACACGTGAAGGGGTCCCAGAACACTGCCGTTCTTCCTTTCCCACCCTCCCACTCTCTCACCAGCACCACGACCCGGGCCTGGGGCTGCCGCTGGTTCACCAGTTGCACGATGGCCTTGATGCCTCCAGTCACCTGCTCTGCGGTGTGCCCGTGGTTATTGGTACCCACCCAGACCACCACGATCTGTGGAAAGAGAGGCATGAAGCAGTGGTGAGGGGGCAGGCTAAGGGTGCTCTAGCTGCCCACCCAAGCCCTGCTCACCTTGGGCCGGATGTGTTCCAGCTCCCCGTTCTCCAGACGCCACAGCACGTGCTGCGTGTTGTCACCGCCAATGCCAAAGTTAAGTGCATGAAGAGGGGAAAAGAGCTCCCGCCAGATCTGTGGGCAAGAAGTGGTGTGGGCACAGGGGCACTGTCAGCA
Organism: Phocoena sinus; assembly: GCF_008692025.1. NCBI lineage: Eukaryota > Metazoa > Chordata > Mammalia > Artiodactyla > Phocoenidae > Phocoena > Phocoena sinus. The sequence goes on from NC_045781.1 coordinate 11,347,506, forward strand.
TCGACCACCACTCTCTATCCAAAGGTTAACCAAATGTCATCATGGAAGAGCCCTGCTTTACGGAAGCAGTCTGGTTAAATCTCACCTCGAGCAAACCCCAGTATGGTCAAACCTCACTTTACGCAAACCCATTATAGTCTCACTTCCACAAAACCCCATGGAAGCAGGACTCCCTTCACGGAAGCCTATTCTACTTGAGCCAGGCATCGAACCAGCAGCATTCCAGTTGAACCTCACTTTGAGGAAAGCCATGGTTTAACGTCGCTTAATGGAAAGATATCATAATTGAGCCCCCTTAGTAGAGACCTATTACCGTTGACCTTCACTTTGTGGAAATAACTATAGCTCTGTGGAAATCCATTAGGGCTGGGCACTAGTTTAAACAAACAAAGAGCCTCATCCTAGGCAGTCTTGCACGAAGCCTCATTTTAAGTCTCACTATACACAGACCCAGTACGACAAAGCCAGGACACACACTTCCTTCTCAGTAGAATGTGGCACATTACACTGAGATTCTGGGTGCCCGGCGTTACCTGAGGCTATTTCGGGTACCCCCATACACCGCCTGGTTTGGGCTCTGGTCCAGGTCTGTCAGTGAGGGCACAGGCCTGGGTGGGGCAGGAAGAGAGGGACGGGCCTCACCTCGCACTGGTGCATTAGCTGGACTAAGGAGTCCCCGATGAGACGACTTCGGGTTCCTTTATCTTTGCTGTCGGCTACGAACCGATGGTGCTTTGGGACGTAAAGGGGGAGTCAGTGGCACGCACGCTGCTGGGCCCGCCCCGCCCCGCTTTCTTAGGCGCACCACGCCAACTGCCCTCAGTTTCCCAATCTCGTAATGAGAGCGGCGCAAACCAGCTACTCTCTCAGAGCCTTCCCCCCCACCCCCCCGCCCCAGCCCCGGACTCCAGAGTATCGCGGGCGGGGGTCGCTCACCAGGGACATCCAGCGCCCGTCGCCCTGCACGTCCTGCACCGGCGTGGGCTTGCTGGCTGGGTTCTCTTCTCCGCTCATCTTGGCGCCGCGGCTCCAGCAGCACAAGCGAGCGCGGTCAGCCGGGGAGTGTTCCTGGAGGAGGCGGCGCCGCCACGCCCACCCCTACCCCTCAGGCAACAATGGACTGTCCCGAAGCCCGCACTCTAGCGGAGGGCGCGGCCGATCCGGGCACCGCCTCCTCTCCGGGGCGGAAACCTTCACTTAGAGGAATTGGCCTTGCTTCCCCCACGGCGGCCGCGCAGTGGGCTCGTCCGGCGCTTTCCTGCCCGGGCCGCTCACTCTCCGGCAGCGGCGGCGGCACGGGGCGTGGGGGGAGGCGAGACCATCCAGTACCCGTGGAGGGGAGGAGGGAGAAACCACCCTACCGTGAAAGCAGAGTGGGGAAAAATCTAGCGCCCTTCCTCGTGGGAAGAAAACCATTTGCTGTAGGGCGAGAAATGTGGGGAAGGAGCCACCTACTGTGTGTGGGGGTGTGTGTCTGTGTCTGTGTGTCTCATTCACGTGGTGGTAGGGGAGTGAGTGGACGAGTCCATGCTTGGATCTTTGAGGGGGTGGCTCAAACGCACCTGGCAAGGAAGGGACGCTCCCCATTTTCTTCTGACGTGGGGGAGAGAAAAGGAGGATGGAAATGTGAAAATTAGAGGCTCAGCTGTAAGGAGACACTCACGCCAAGGCAGTGCCAGGACCTTAGTGAGCCTATCTGCTCATGGGCCTCCCCTGCTCAAATTATGCCAGTTTTTATGGCATAATTTCTAAACTATATGTCTTTGCATTACAGACATTACCCTGCAAAGAGAGTAGTAGAAGATGCAGAAAGATAAAGGAAATTAGAGATGCTGCAAGGCCCAAGTCCAGCCTGGAGCCCCTCCCGCGCAGCTCATCTTACAGATCTGTGGCCTCTGCTCCCCTCCCTAAACGTATGGCTGACCAACAACTTCAGTTGGGTGTGTCTGAGCTCCAAAACCTACATCCACAGCCAAGGCCACCTAAGGTCGCTGCCCCCCACCTCCTGCCCCAAATTAATCTCAGTCCTCAAGTCTTCCCAGATCTCCCTGTTCTGGGGGACCAGGTGGGGGTCCCACACCACCCTCAAAGTCCTGCTCATATTCCTGTAGCTCCACTCCCAGATGGGATCTTCCTATCTATTCATTCCTTCTAGGTAGGTTGATACTGAGATACAGAGATGAATCTTATTTATTGTGTTTGTGTTTTGCCTCAATCCACTCGCCTGGAACAGGGCCTGACTCACAGTATTAATACGAAGTACTATCTATGGCTGTTCACACGTACTTGCTGAATGAGTATTAAAGGAATGGGTCAGATCCTGGCCTTGTCCCAGCGTGTTGGGGGAGGCAGATCCAGACACAAAGCTGAGGGAGCGATCAAGGCTGTGATTAAGGAATGCACAGGGGACCTCTGTGGGAGAAGAAAGAGAAGGACTCAGGGTGAGGGATTTCCTAGAAGGAGTAGTATCTAAGGAGTTCGGCTTTGAAAGATAGTGAAGGTTGGGCAAGCAACATTACCAGGTAATACAGAATATAGCTTATTAGGGTATGGGGAATACCCCGGCATACCTTGATTTTGGTGGCCTAGTGGTTAGGATTCTGGGCTTTCACTGCTGTGGGCCGGGGTCCAATCCCTGGTCAGGAAACTGAGATCCCGCAAGCCACGCGGCCAAAAAAAGAAACAGTCTAAGGGGACAAGTGTAGTGAGAAACAAAATTTACAGGCATCCATTCACCAAGCACTGTTTTCAAATTGTATGTTGGCTTATTTCATACTTACAGCAGTTATAAGAAGGAGAAGATACCAACTCCATTTTACAGATTAGGAAACTGAAGCTCTGAGCAGTTACATACTTTTCCGAGGTCACAGAGCTCAAATGTGCCTGGGCATTTGAACCTAGGTAGTGTAGGTCTGCTCTAGAGCCTAGCTCTAAATGACGACACTATACTGACTCTCTAGGGATAAAGCCTGTGACGGCTTGGAGACTGGCTGTGTGTAGGGCTACCGTAGCCCTTCTCCCCCTTGGCTTCGCCTACATCTCCGAGCTCCAGAGAGAAAGTCCGCGATAGATGTCTAAACCAATCAGCATTGAGGAAGGGGGCGGGCCTAGTGGACCTCACAGCCAATTGGTGGATAGGAGGTGCCTAAGGGCAAATGAAAGAGGCTTCCGAATGTGAGGTCGGGAGGGGCGGGGCTATAACCTGCACTCTGGGCAGCTGGCACGTGCCCCTGGGCCTGTGCCTCTTGGGGTGGGGGTGGGGAGCCAAAGGCGTGGGAGGGGCACGCGCATGCGTGCTTGCACGAGGCCCTGTGTGAGGCCCGGAAGAGTATCAGGCACGTTGAGAGCTTGGGTCCACCGCCGAAAATAAGCCATTGTACCCCACAGCCACGTGGAAGTGGGCGGGTGGGGGGGGCGGGTTCGTTGGGGGACAGGAGAAGGTGAGGGGCCCTTCCCCTTCCCCTGCCGCCACCAACTGTACTCCCTTCCCAACCTCATCTGCCCCACGCAGCCTTGTTTCCTACCCGCTTCTATGACCAGGCCCCTGTCCCTGATAGCTCCTCTGTTGCCCTTTCTGCCCTCCCGAGTTATTCTCTTTTCTCCAACTTCCATTTTCTTTCCTGCCTTTCTCTCTCTACCATCTCTCTCCCACTTTCTACATTCTCCAGTACCTCCTTTACCCCTGGATTTCTCGTCTGTCCAAAGTCCCTTTCTGGTTCACCAGATCCCGCCAATATCATGATCCCTTTCCCATCCCCCATTTTTTTAGCTATTTCTTCATATCCCTGTTCTCTCTAACCTTTCTCTATCCCCTGATAAATCTTGCCGTTCAGATGACTCCCTGACCTCATCCTACTCCTATGACCCTGCCTTTTTTTCTGACCTTACCCTGACCAAGCCTTTTCCAGTTGCTCTCTACCAATCCCCTTTGTCTCATCTTGTGTCTCTAAATAGTACTCCCAGCTCACCCCAAACCATCTCTTCTCGCTACTCACTTCTAGGTCTTTGAGTTATCTGTATGCTGATGACCACCCTGTCTTATTTTTTTCTTTTTAAATTGATTTCATTTATTTATTTTTGTCTGCGTTGGGTCTTCTTTGCTACGTGCGGGCTTTCTCTAGTTGTGGCGAGCGGGGGCTACTCTTGGTTATGGTGCACAGGCTTCTCATTGCGGTGGCTTCTCTCCTTGCGGAGCACCGGGCTCTAGGTGCGCGGGCTTCAGTAGTTTGTGGCACACGGGCTTAGTTGCTCCACGGCATGTGGGATCTTCCCGCACCAGGGCTCGAACCCGTGTCCCCTGCATTGGCAGGCGGATTCTTAACCACTGCGCCACCAGGGAAGCCCAACCACCCTGTCTTTTATCTTCCAGGGCACCATGGACCCCAGGGGGCCAGCCTCAAGCCTTTCCAGCAGCCTGAGAAACCCGGTCGAGGTCACGCCGTCGGAAGACCAGGCGGGGAGCGTAATGAGGCCCTGGTGGGCAGTCGCCGGTCATTGGCCATCAGGATCCTGCCGTGGCCAGTCGGGATCCACATGTGGTTCTCCGGAATTCTGTGGCACCTGCTGCCCCCAAGCTCGTGGTCATAACCCAGGGGCGCCTGAGCCGGGAGCACTGGGGTCTCTTCAGCCACGAGGTGAAATCTCTGGACGTGGCACGGCTCTGCTTAGCAGTGGGTCCCCTAGAGTCAGGCACCCCTGCACTCCCCACCAAGTCCTCCCCAAGCCCAGGCAGGGCCCCAAGAACCAGCCCCACCGTCAAGGGGCAAGGAAAACCAAGTGCCTGGAGCCTCGGGCCCAGGCCCACCCAGTCCCCCCAGCTCCCTGGCTTGGGGCAGCTGCTGGGGGAGCTGCAATGCCAGCTGATTCTGCCACAGGCCTTCCCCAGGAGGAACCTAGTACAAGAGGCCAGGGATGCCATCGTGGGCACCTTACAGGCCTGCCATGGCTGTCTGCCCTGACCTTACTCTGGTGCTCCGGGGCTGCCAGCCACACTTGCCAGGTGAGCTCCCCTCCTGCCCCCTGAGTTTCCTTTTCTTTTGTCTGCTCTATCTCAGCTGTGCCCCATGCTTCTTTCCTCTGTGCCAGGGACCAAGCCTAAGGGCCCTGAGAGACAAAGGATGACATCCTCCTGGATCAACAGCCTGAGGAGGCCCCAGGGGAGGGGAGGCAGAGGAGGCGAGAGGGGACAAAGGAGCTCACCTTCGCCGTGCCTCACACCTCCGGCACTCCTACTGTGTACCCGGTGAACCTGGCACCCACCTAAAGGTCCCTGGCCACCCGCATTGTCCTCGTTGCCTTCGCCATCTGGGGCGGCCTGCGGCCCCCCAACAGCCTTTGATCTGCTGAAAAGCATCTGGCTGGTAGACACACCTCCCCCTCCCCGGCCCTGGGGGATTGGCCCACCACAACCCCCTGCCTCAGCCACCATCACCCTTGTTGTCCCGAACCTCTGCCCTGGACTGGAGCCCCAGCCCCCTGCCCCCACTGCCCAGCCTCTCCTGGGTTGGGCCCGGAGCAGCCCAGAGGCCTGGTGCTTTCCACCCATGAGACTGTACTGAGCAGGCTGAGGCTGGGTTGGGGGAAGGAATCCCATACTCTGATCACTTCAATAAAGTACCTTCCTCATGATCCTCTTGGTTTTTTAGTGAGTGGCTGGCCCAGGAGAGCAGCTTTTCCTAGCTCTGAGTTCTGGGTCCAGGGTAGAGGGGAAGGTACTGTCACTTGTCCCCTTCCTAAGGCCCAGGGGCCTTCAGTCAGTCTAACACATCCACCCACTGAGGCCAACTATGTGTTCAACTCTGAGCTCTGATAATGCTGGGGCTCCAGAGTGAGTGAGACTGAGGCTGTGTCCCCAGGGGACTCCCAGTACAGTGGTGAACACAGACAGTTTCAGCCCTAGTGGTTGCATCTGGGAGAGAGAGAGGTGCAAGGGCTGAGGGAGTCCAAGGAGGGAGTCATGACTCTGCCCTGCTGATGAGGGAGTTGACATAAGACCCTTGTATTTTTTAAGTTTGGTAGAAACTTGCTAGTAGAGAAGGAAAAGAGTATTTCAGGCAATCTAGAAATGCTCTTCTGTGGAACAGCATGTGCAAGGCCTGGTGGAGGGCAAATAGGGGATGTGGGACCATTTTCATTCATCCTATATCCCTAGGCCATGCTGGGATCTAGAGTGAGTCACGTCTGGGCTCTGCCTATGAGAGGCTTCTGGTCTGGTGGGCACAGGAGCAGTGTGTGTGCAGGATCCGGGCAGGAATGACACATGAGGCCTGGATATGGCGACAGACTTTTTTCTTTGGGCTACAGTATATTTAACATTTTAGAATCAGTTATGTACTGTTACAAACCAGTGTGCTTGATTTGAATAAAAATAAATTCTAGCTTCTCTCTCAAAATAAAAAAAGAAAGAAAGGAAAGAGAGAAAGAAACGAAGGAGAAAGGAAGGAGAGAAGGAAGGAAGGAGGGAAGGAGGGAGGGAGGGAGAGAGGCAGGGAGAGGGAGGGAAGGAGGAAGGAAAGAAACCTGGCAGCAGACCTACTATCCCTCCTGTTAACAACTGGCTGAAGCCAAGTAGCAGAGGCTCCTTTTTTGTGGGGTCCACACTCTCCTTTGAAAGCATTTCACACATTTACGTTTCCTGCTTGGCCTCCTGACTTAGAAAGTTTTTTAAAATGATATTTTGAGGAGCAGCAGATTTTCTGCAGTGGATGGGGAGGGATGAAGCTGGAAACGTGTTGGAATCTGATCAGGAAAACGAAGCTGAGGGGCTTGGACTGTACTCTGTAAAGGTTTTCCAGGGCTCCCCATTGCCCACAGGGAAACCATAAAGTCAGTACCAGGGTGTAGGGGACTGGACTGGGAGGTCACACAACTGTGACTTGGCTGAGGTTTTATGGGAAGGAAGTGGCAATGCTGGGATTTGAGCCCAAGAAATTGATTTCAGAGTTTGCTTGTGGGTTTCTCACAATACCACCTCTTCTGCCTCACAGCAGCTGGTTTCAGACCCTGGTAAGCAGTGACAGGGCAGGGTCAGGCAGCAGGGTGTAGTGGTTGTGGCTGAAGGCTCTCTGCCACCTCGGAGCTGTGTGACCCAGAACAAGTGGTTTGCCTACTCTGTGCCTCTGTGTCTCTGTAGGCACTTCACAGAGTGCGTGGAATTTGTGATGGTCACAGATGGTGATGGCTGTTATGGGGGCGGGGATGGGCAGTCAAAGAGCAGTTTGGGGACTAAACTGGGGGGAGGTCAGGACAGAGCTGGGGCCTGGGGGTTGTGGGCCATCCTGAGATGGCAGTCTGGAGGAGGATACTTGGCTTGGGGGAATGTGAGTTCACTTTAGGACACGGGGAGCTTGAGGTACCAGGGAGATTCCCAGAGGGGAGGACTGAGGCTGCGGAGGCGTGGAGAGGACGGGAAAGGGGCGTCCCCTCCCACGGGGATTGGGAAGGGTCCAGGCCGGGTCATCCTGGAGGAGGGGGCAGGGAACGCGGCTCCCGGCGGCCCCTTTAATCGGGGGCGCGCGCCAGCCGGCCCGCGCGCTCTCGCCGCCGTCGCCGGGCCGGAGTGGGAGCCGGAGCGGAGCCCGAGCTGGGGCCGGAGCGGGTGGAATGGAGCCCCCGCGCGCGCCCGCTCTGCGCCGCCTGCTGCTGCCGCCGCTGCTACTCCTGCTGCTGCCACTGCCCCCCCGCGCCCGGGCCAAGTATGTGAGGGGCAACCTCAGCTCCAAGGAGGTGAGCGCGCCGGGCCCTCCCCTGCCACCCGCCGGGCCCCCGAGGGACGAGAGGGAAGGGAGGGGGCAGGTGCCGCCCCGCCCCCTGCCGCCTCTCCCGGGCGGTCTCTCAGTGCTGCGCGGGGGGTGGGGTGGGAGGTGGGCAGGCACAGTGCGGGACTGGGTCTGGGTTGAGGCTGAGGGGGGGCCATTGGGTCGAGAGGAGACTCGGAGATTGTAGGAGGGACATTGAGGTCAGAGTTGGGCGAGGAGGGGGGCCGGGTTGGGAGAGTCGGAGTTTGGGGTGGGGGTGGGGGACGCCGAGGTGGTGCTGAAGGGACAGCACTTTTCACTGCGCATTGAGCCTGAGTTCACACTCCTGTTCAGGACCAGGAGAGGGCCGTTTGGAATACTCCCCAGCACCTGATGGTCTCTGAGACCACCGTGAGGGCGTGTGTGGATAATTAGAGGAAAGCCAGTGGGACGGTATCCCTGATGCAAGGTGTCCAGGATGGGGATCTGGCCCTCCAGGGTCTTTCTCAGGCACCTGGCAAATGGGAGAAGTGTTTGAAAGGAGGCGAAGAAACTTGGGGGTGGGGGCATCTGAAGGAGGAATCCTGGAACCAAGGTGAAAGGATCACAGAAGAATTTTGGAGGTGACTTGGTCCCCTTATGCTTCTTGGGAAACCAGGTATTCCAGGGTAGGGAAGAAAATTTGGGGGGGTGTCTGTGGAGTCGAGAGTTCTCAAGGGACTCAGAAGAGGGTCTGAGTGGGCCCCTTTTCCAGGACTGGGTGTTCCTGACGAGATTTTGCTTCCTCTCGGATTACGGCCGACTGGACTTCCGTTTCCGATACCCTGAGGTGAGCCTTCCCCAAGCACTCACCATGCTAAGGCTGGATGCTCCCTTGGCTTCCCAAGGCAAGGGTTACCCCAGCTCCCTATGCTCCCCCAACCCCCCAAATCTTTGGGTCTGCAGGCCAAGTGCTGTCAGAACATCCTCCTCTATTTCGACGACCCATCCCAGTGGCCAGCCGTGTACAAGGCAGGGGACAAGGTGAAGTCTGTGAGGAGGGTGTAGGGGAAGAGGGGTAAGGTCGAAGCTAGCCAAGGAGTGACCATGGCCCTGCCTCCCCTAGGACTGCCTGGCCAAGGAGTCAGTGATCAGGCCAGAGAACAACCAGGTCATCAACCTCACCACCCAGTATGCCTGGTCAGGCTGTCAGGTATGGGCCCAGTCTGGGGGAATGGGCAGGTGCTGGAGGTCAAGGGCCAGGGGGAGGCACAGGCAGGCTTCAGCCTTCTTGCTCCTCCCCAGGTGGTGTCAGAGGAGGGAATACGCTACCTGAGCTGCTCTAGCGGCCGCAGCTTCCGCTCAGTGCGTGAAAGGTGGTGGTACATTGCACTCAGCAAGTGTGGGGTAAGGGGCTGGGCCGGCGACCGGGGCCTGCCTTCTCCTCCTTGCCTTCCTGCCGACCCCCTCCCTGCCCAGGGCCCCCCTTAGGCCTCCACACTCCCCACAGGGAGATGGGCTGCAGCTGGAGTATGAGATGGTCCTCACCAATGGCAAGTCTTTCTGGACACGGCATTTCTCTGCTGATGAGTTTGGTGAGCATATGGGGATCCAGGATCTTTTGTGGGAGCCCAGAGCTGGGAGCCTGTTGAGGGACACCCATCCTGACTGCATGGTTTCCTCCTTCCACCAAATTGGCAGGGATCCTGGAGACAGATGTGACTTTCCTTCTCGTCTTCATCCTCATCTTCTTCCTCTCCTGTTACTTTGGATGTGAGTCCAGCACATGGGGTGTGGGGGAGAGATGGGGGAGGGGAAACCAGGTTGGAGGAGATGAGCTGCTCTCCCTTCCTGCTGTGTACAGCCTTCCCCTACCCTCCTTCCAGATTTGCTGAAAGGTCGTCAGTTGCTCCACACGACTTATAAGATGTTCATGGCTGCAGCAGGAGTGGAGGGTGAGCTTTAGAGTATTGCAATTTGAGTTCTGTGGGAGGAGGGCCTTAGGGCTCACATACCTGGGCCTAAGCAAGGAGGGGCTGGGGACCTGGACTCCTGGGCCCTGGGAGAGGAGGGGCTGGGGGCCTGGACTCCTGGGTCAGAGGGAGGAGGGGTCTGGGGCCTGGACTCCAGAGTTTCCTAGGAGGTCAGTGAGAATAAAGGGTCTAGAATCCTGATGGGGGTGAAGAAAGGGTTTTGGTCATCTGGATCATAGTGTTAGGGAACAGTGATGCCCTAAAGCTGCTTTCTGTCCTTTCCTCTCTCTGCCCATCCTCCCCTCAGTCCTGAGCCTCCTGTTCTTCTGCATCTACTGGGGCCAATATGCCACTGATGGCATTAGCAATGAGAGTCTGAAGATCTTGGGTGAGAATGAAGTGGACCCGGGAGGGTGCCGGGGCTCCTCTGCAATTTGAGCCCTGTGTCTGAGCTGCCCTCTCCTCCCTCCTACCAGCCAAGCTGCTCTTCTCCTCCAGCTTCCTCATCTTCCTGCTGATGCTCATCCTTCTGGGGAAGGGATTCACGGTGACACGGTGCCCAGGCTGGGGCGGGAGGGACCACTGTCGGGCGGGTGGTGGCTGGGCTAGGGAGCAGGGCAGAGATTGGGCTGGGGGGGTGGCTGCCCCCTCCTCTCTTGACGGCCCCCACCCCTGCTGTCCCCCCTCACGGCCTGCCGCCAGGGGCCGCATCAGCCACTCGGGCTCGGTGAAGTTGTCTGTCTACATGACCCTGTACACCCTCACCCACGTGGTGCTGCTCATCTATGAGGCCAAGGTGAGTCCTGCCTGCCACTGCTCAGGCTCTGCCCCATCCTCCTCGCCCTTCAAAGCTTTTGGTGGCCTCTTCCACCTGTCTGCTAGCCCTTCCCCACATCGCGCTCTTCCTGGCTCTCTCTCTCCCACTCTGTGGTTTTCCGCCTTCCCATCTGTCTAAGTGCATTCCTCCCCTCTTCACCATCTCAGAGTAGCTCTCTTCCTCCTCCCTCTGTCTCTCACTGTCTGTCACATTTAATGCTCAGTGTCGTGATTAAGTTCGGGAGTCACACAGACCTGGATTCCGCTCTGGTTCTCCCACTTCCCAGCTGGCTAACCTTGGCTGATGGCCCCCCTCTCTGGGCCTGTTTCCTATTCTGTAAAATTAGGAGGATCTTACCTACCCCAGGGGACTTCTCTAAGGCTTTATATCACCTTGACTTTGGCTGAAAGTCTTCCTGCTTAGCTTCAGTTTCCCCTTCTGTGAAGTGGGGTGAAAATAAGACCTATTTCGTCAAGTTGATGCAAATGGAAAAGCTTACACATGGTGCTGTTTAGCCCCATGTGTCGGGCCCATGGTAGCAGATATATTCTCTATCTTTTTGCCCTCTCTCTCTACTTCTATATGCTTTCATCTCTATCACTCATTCTCCTGCTGCCTCTGTCCTGACCAAGTACCTCTGCCCCTTGGGTACCTGAGGGTGGGGTCTGGGGTCCCTGTGTGGAGGGTTGGAGGCCAGGGCTATGACCAGCCTTCTCCCTTGGGTCCAGTTCTTTGACCCGGGCCAGGTACTGTACACGTATGAGTCGCCAGCGGGCTACGGGCTCATCGGGCTACAGGTGGCAGCTTACGTGTGGTTCTGCTATGCCGTGCTCATCTCCTTGCGCCACTTCCCAGAGAAGCAGCCCTTTTATGTGCCCTTCTTTGCTGCCTACACCCTCTGGTGAGACGTGCTGGGGCCCCAACCTGTCCCTGCCTTCCCTGGCTTCTCAGAAATGGCTCTTCCCAACTCAAACCCTCCTCTTGGAGGCAGACGGGCTTTCAAGTTAGGCAGCTGTCACCAGAGTCTGCCACTTACTCACTTTGTAACCTGGAAATAATTACTTTCCCATAGTGAAAAAAAGAGTGCCTCAGGTTACTTGCGCATAAAGAAAGGTTGTCAGGGGTATCTCCTGCAAAGGGTTATCTTGAGTATGCATAGGGCAACAGATGAGGGCTTCGAGTCCGGCACATAGTAAATGTCCAATAAAAGCTAGTTGTGATATTTTTTATTCAACATAACACAGCAGTAAAGTAGATGGATTCTAAGCCAGATTGCCTGGGTTTAGACCCAGTTCTAAAGCTTGTAAACTGTGTGACCTTATACAAGTCAATTAAATTCTCTCTGCCTCGGTTTCCTCACCTGTTTAATGGGGCTGGAGGTTGTACCTGCCTTATAGAGTCACTGTGAGAGTTAGATGAGCGTATGTATGTGAAATGCTTAGAAACAGGTCTGGCATGCAGTAAGTCTTTAATTGTTTTCATCATATGTTAATTCATTCATCAAACATCTATAGATTTCCTATCAGGTGCCAGGATTGGGGTGGGATAGAACTGAGTTAAATTCAACCTACTCCTTGCCCCCCCTCCCAAATTTCCCATGCCAGTGGGATTCCTGTCTCCTTTTAACCTCTGGCTTCTGAAGGTCACACTGGCTTCCCTCCAGTTTGGGACCCACTCGGGACCTATGTGTGTGCATAGCAGGGTATTTGGGGCCATGGGGTGGGGTGGAAGGCAGGGCCAGTGACTCTACAGACCCAATACCTCCCCTTCAGGTTCTTTGCAGTTCCGGTCATGGCCCTGATCGCCAACTTTGGGATCCCCAAGTGGGCCCGGGAGAAGATTGTCAATGGCATCCAGCTGGGGATCCATTTGTATGCCCACGGCGTGTTCCTGGTGAGGCTGGGCATCCAGTTGGGGATGGGAAACCAATGGGTGGAGGATGCATGAGGCTCTCCACGCCTGAGCTGCCTGAACCTTCTGTTCTGAGCTCTTGATCCATTTCCTTCACTTCATCCCTTTAGTCATTCAATAGACACTTACTGAGAGCCTGCTGGGTTCTGGCAGGCTATTCCACTGTATCCCCCAGAGTCCACCCTCTTCTATTCCTCTCTCCCACTTCTGTGTCCTGGCCTCTTCCCCAACCCCACCCTCTTTCTTTGCCCCCCTCCCCATTTCCATCCTGATCCTGTGTCCCTAGACTCTCACTCTTCCCTTCTGTATCCCCACTGCCTTCCCTAAGCCCCTTGGTCTCTCCCCGCCCCCCATTCTTCCATCTCTGCTGCTCTATCACAGGAAGAAGCAACTGGGCTGGGTCAGGCTGGGGCTTCAGGGGGCCTAAATCTGAACGGCAGCAGAGGGTTTGAGCACCAAACCTCTTCTTTGCCTTGGTTTACATCCTATCTGGCCTTCTGGCTGACAGTTCTTCTATCCATCTATCCATCCATCCATCCATCCATCCACCATTCAACGGACACCTGTCTCAAACCAGCCTCTGTTTCATGTTGGGAACACTCACGTGCATTTATTTCGTCCTCTTGTTTAAATGGCAGAGCAACCCCAGACAGGATGGATAACTGTCACTGAACCCACTATACAGAGAGGGGAAGCTAAAGCCCAGAGAAGGGAGGTGACCTGCCAGGCTCCATGGCCTTTGGTGGTGGGGGGCAGGGGGACTTTGAACCCAATCCTTCTCCAGCAGACCACAAGATCTGGCATAAGAAGGAATCACACAGGGAAATAGGCATTGCTGAAGACCCCGCCTCCTGACGCAAGGGGTCCACCATGTATTCTTTGCAGGGAATATACTGGGCCACTGACGGAGGGGGCCAGGTCCCGCATGTTCTACCCTAGAACCTTAGGTACAGACTCACTTTCCCGGGACAGTCCCTCTGGAGGCTCTGTTCCAGGAAGTCACAAAGAGACAGAGAGAGGAGAAATGCTGAGAACCCACCATGTGCCAGGCTCTGCACCAGTGGTTTTCATTTCCACCCTCTCTTCATCTTTCCAAGTAGGCACTGTAACCCCTTTTCTGCAGTGAGGCCCTGGGAGTTTAGTCAATGTGTCCCAGATCCCACACTCAGTGAGCTGTGGGGCTGGGAGGTGGGGTGCCCTTTCTGTTATACTTAACCTTCAACCAGTTTCCTTCCTAAAAATGCGCGTGTTAGCTCAGCACAGCTCCACCTCTGGCACTCTACTGTTCTTCGGTTTCAGCTCCTTGTTCACTTATTCAGCAACTACCTTAGAGGGACTGTGCTGGGCTCCCGTGTTGCAGTGCTAGGGTCACACCCGGTCCCTGCCCTCATGGCCTGCCAGCTAATTCAGGAGACATCTCTGCATTCAACCAATATTTCTTGAGAGCTTGTGTGTGTCAGGCACTGTTCTAAAGGTATTGGGGATTCAGCAGGGAAGAGAACAGTCAAGTACCTGCCCTCCTGGAGCTAACATTCTGGAGTCTGTCAGTTGCTGTCCAGTTGAACTTCCTGTGTTTATGAAAATATTCTACAATCTGTGCTGTCCCACACGATAGCTGCTAACCACATGCGGCTGTTGCGCGCTTAAATGTGGCTAGTGTGACTGAGAAATGGAAGTTTCAGTTTAATTTTGATTAATTTGAACTTAAGTAGCCACATATGACTAGTAGCTATCACACTAGACAGAGTAGGGTGCTGAAGCTTAACCATCCAGTGACAACTGGCTGACCAGGGCTCTGATGGAGGAAGCATCGGCCGAGTAGCAAGAGTTGTGATGGACGGGAAAGGTGAGAGGCCAGGGTACTGCGAGAGCTCAGAGGAGGCGCCTAATCCAGTTGAAGGGTTTCAGGGAAGCGGGGATGTCAAGTGAAGGGGAATCCTCAGGGCCTCATGTTTATGGAGGCAGCCTGAGGCCTGGACAGTCCTTCTCCAACCTGCGCCTGCCCTTCGCCCCAGATCATGACACGCCCTTCGGCGGCCAACAAGAACTTCCCGTACCACGTGCGCACGTCGCAGATCGCCTCGGCCGGAGCCCCAGGCCCCGGAGGAAGCCAATCCGCAGACAAGACCTTCCCGGAACACGTCTACGGGAACGTGACGTTCATCAGCGACTCGGTGCCCAACTTCACGGAGCTCTTCTCCATCCCCCCGCCCACCTCCTGCGTAAGCCCCGCGGCCCCGGCGCCGGAGGAGCTGCTGGCGCCGCCCCTGGAGTACTTGACCCCGCTCCCGGCCCCTCCACCGCCCTCCACGTCCAGGCGCCTGAGCCCACCCCCTGCTTTTCGCACCCCCAGCGCCCCAACGCCGCGCCGCGACCATCCCCCGGCGCCCGCGCCCACCTTGCCGGACTGGGTCCTGGCGCTGTTGCGTACGCCCCCTCGGACACCCCGCGCGGTGCCCCCGCCGCCGGCGGCCTTCCGCGGTTCTCCCCCGCCTCCCCGGCCGCCGCCGGAGTTCGCCCGGCGCACCCCGACGCCGCCCCTTGAGTACCTGGCCCCACTGTCCAGGCGCCCCTGACTGACACCTGCGCCCACACCTCGGGAGGGGGGATCATCGGGGGAAGAGGGACGGGCCTTCGGGGCCGCATCTGCCCCCCGTGGGTCCTGGACGGCCTCTGACCCTGACCCCCCTCCCAGGCCGGGAAGCAGGTGGAGGAGACAGCGGTGGCGGCGGCGGTGGCCCCGAGGGGCCGCGTGGTGACCATGGCCGAGCGGGGCGCGGCCTCCCCGCCCCCTTCCTCTCGGTTCCCCAAGGCGGCCGACCCGAGCTGGGATGGCCCGACGCCACCCTACCAGCCGCTCGTGCCCCAGACAGCGGCGCCGCACACCGGCTTCACCGAATACTTCAGCATGCACACGGCCGGGGGCACCGCACCCCCGGTCTGAGCACCCCTGCCCGCGCCTGCCCCATGGGCCGCGCGCCGGGCCCCGGCCGGGCTCCGGATCCCCGCTCTATCCCGGCCCCAGGGCTCTGCCAACCCCGGCCTTCCCAAACCTCCCCACCCCGCGCGCCCAGGTAGGGGTGCGTAGTGTCCCGCTCCCGACCCTTCCCCCGACTCTTGTGCCAAACGGTCCCGCGGGAGCCGCTCTCCCCGTCCCCTCCCTCAGCCCCTGCCCCGAGCGGCACCGGATTCTGGGCTCCCGCTGTTCCGTGACCTCCGGCCCCCTGGCCCCCTCCGAGACCTCTGACCCCGCCGGACCCCGGAAAACCAGTGACGATCGCCGGGACCCTGCCTGTGACTCTCCAGGACTCTGCGACCCCGAGCCACCGCTCCCGGGACGGATGTTGTGAAGCTAGTCTCGACTCCTACCTTCCCTTGGGATCTCTGTGACCTAGCACCCGTACTCTGTTCACCCTATCTCCATCTCGAAGGCCCTCCCTCAGGTCCTTGGCAGAAAGACTTTTTTCCCCTTCTTGCCAAAATAAAGAGGATTCGTTGAGTTTTTATCTTTAATAAGATGGGCTCTTCTACACCTTGACAGCGCTCAGAGACGGGGCTGAGCAAGAACCGTTCCAGGCTCGGGACCACAGTGCGCCCAACTGTGAAATGGTATCTTGGGAGGGGCCTGCAAAACCTGACCTTTTGTTGACCCAGAATCTGGGAGCCCTGAAAATATGAATCATCATCTAGCAGAGTCCTCTTATTGTACGGCTTCTTTATTTTTACCTTCTCTTCCCCAGTTAGAGGTAGAGGCGCCCTCCAGTGGCCGACGGTTCGCTCAGCCACCTGCGCCGGGAGTTCGGGTTAAGATTTTAGCACTGCGCATGTGTGGTTCTCACGTCACTAGCCAAGGAGGTCACTGCTGCGCATGCGTTTAGGAACAAATGGGCGGGGAAGTTTCCGGAAGTCTCCCTCTGTGGAGGGGTGGGATTGGGTGCTTCGCAGTCCTCCCAGGGCCGCTCTGACCTGCGTCTCCGCGACTCTCGCCTCCTTTCCGTAGTGCCTCCCATCGCGGCCACTCGGCCCCCACCCTCTCGCCCTCCAAGCGGGTCTTCCCGGGGCCGCTCTGGCCCGAGCGTCCCTTCATCTTTCTGCTCTGGCTCATCCGGCTCGGAAGGGAGGCGCGGGTGGGTGAGCAAGGGAGTTCGTCTGTGGTGTCCAGGCCTGAGCCCCTGAAGACTGACTCTGCTCTGGGCACCCGCTCGCGCCCCGCCCCTGGCTGGAGGGGCGTCTCTCCCGGAGGACTTTCCGGGCCAGGCCCGGCCCGCACTCTATGTAGGCCCCCGCCGAGCTGTAGAGCCCTTCGCCCACTGGGGACCCAGTGGTCTATAAGGTCCATTTCGGCCTGCAGCGGCTCGTTTATGGGGTCAGCCAGCGTATGGGGGCCCATGCCTATAAGGGACTCCCGTGGCCCCTAGGGGTCTGCCCCGTACGTAACGACCCCATTTACAGGTTTTTCCATGGGTCTATAAGGGCCCACCCCTCGGTTTCCAGAGCCCATCAACAGCGGCGGTTCCCTTCGCGGGGACAGCGACTCCTGGACCACCCTGGTCTACAAGGCCATGTCCCATCTATAGAGGTCGCATTTGCAGGTCTTCAAACCGGGCGGAGGGGCTTCTCCGGGTCTTTAGGACCCGTCCCTCTGTAAGGGTCAGTGCTGGAGGCAGCGATGGCCCTGGGCCGGGCTCTGGCTGCGGCGCTGGCTCTATCTTTTGCCGTGCTGTGGCCACTGTCCCCTGGGGCCCGAGCAGGGGACTGCAAGGGACAGCGGCAAGTGCTGCGGGAGGCGCCAGGCTTCGTGACAGATGGTGCGGGCAACTACAGCGTCAATGGCAATTGCGAGTGGCTCATCGAGGGTGAGTGGGGCCGTGTGGGTCACACACTGGCTGGTGCGCTAATTCATTCATTTGTGCAGTCTTGCATCCGCTCACCGTGTTCCCAGAACCGGTTCTGGTGCAGGCCCTTTGCTCTAAAATGCAGCCAGCCTAGGCCTTGCCTTGGAAGGCCTTGAAGTCTGATGGGGGAGTTGCACACGGACGCAGATGGACAATTACAAGCCAGAAGCATCAGTGAGGGGTGTTCTGAGTAACTGTTAGAAACTCAGGCTCAGAGCCCAACCACCTGGCTTCAAATTTGGGTTCCACTTCTTACTGGCTTTGTGAATTGGGGCAGGTGGCTTCCTTCCTCTGAGGTTCGGCTTTCCCTCCCTGCAAGTATGGATAGTGATAGTATTCCCCTCATAGGGCGGTTGGACTTAAATGAGAACAGGTATTTACTGTGCCTGGCACGTAATAAATGCCCAGTAAATGGTCGTAGGATTATTAGTGTTGTCCTTTTTAAAGTACTTCAATAAAAGCATTTTTTTCAGTCATTCATGTGCCAGACATTGTCTTTGCCTCTGGGACATAGCAGAGACCTCCACAGCCCCAGCAATCCCCGATGACTTGGGGCTTGGAATCCAGTGGGGGAGGCAAACATGTTAACAGACAGTCCAGTCCAGAGTGGTAGGGGCTGTGACAGAGGAACCCCACGGGCCTGGGGAGCCCAGAGGAGGTGCCTGACCTGTTGGGTGGGAGAGAGCAGAGAAGGCTTCCTGGAGGAGATGTCTGAGCTGAGACCTAAAGGACCAATAGGAATCAGCCAGGAGGAGGAGAAAGTCATTCCAGGAAGCGGGAACAGCCTGTGCAAAGGCCCCATCTCTACCCTCCTGGGATCCCAGTCTAGTGGGGGAAACAAACCCACCCCCAGGGAGTGGGAATCCCAGAGATGACATCTGACTTAGCCTGGGCTATACCTGAGACCAGAGGCATGTGCAGGAGAGAGCAAAAGGGCATTCCAGGTAAGGAGAATAGCCTGTGCAAAGGCCTGGAAACAGGAGGATATGATGATTTTGAGGAACTAGAAATCCATATGCTAGGACACAGAATCCAAGAAGACAAACAGTGAGCCAGAGGCTGGAGGGCTGGGAGGAAGCAGGTGGTATAGGACCTTGTGATTTTTTTTTTTTTTTTTTTTGCGGTACGTGGGCCTCTCACTGTTGTGGCCTCCCGTTGCGGAGCACAGGCTCCGGACGCGCAGGCTCAGCGGCCATGGCTCACGGGCCCAGCCGCTCCGCGGCACGTGGGATCTTCCCGGACCGGGGCACGAACCCGTGTTCCCAGCATTGGCAGGCGGACTCTCAACCACTGAGTCACCAGGGAAGCCCTGACCTTGTGATTTTTGAGCTGTGTCCTGAGGGCAATAGGGAGGTGGAAGAGAAATCCAAGGCAGTGGCTGGAGAAGTCCAGGAAGGCTCCCTTGGCAGTGGATGAGGAGCTGGCCTCCAGGGAGAGGTGGGAGTCCCCCAGAGGAGGTCCTCGGCAAAGGCCAGAGATGTGACAGGGTCTGAATCGTGCAGGGCCTCCTTTTGCAGCCTTTGGAGATTAGTCTTTGTCTGGGGACACTGGGCATCTATGGAAGGTTTTGAGCAGGGGAAAGACATGATTTAGTTTACGTTTTAGAAGATCTCTATGGCTGTTGTGTGGGGTATGGATGAAGCATGTTTTTTGGGGATAAGTGTGTTTGTCCCCATCTTGGGGGCCATTCCTGTCTAGGGGGTGAGAAGAGGATGGGAAGTGTGTGTATGTGTTAAGGGTATAAATCATTCTCTGGCCTTTAAGAGCTCCAGCCTGGTTGGGGATGGACACAGACATTCAGCCCCCGGTGTGCTCAGGGCTGAGACGGAAGGAGGTGCAGGGTTGGGTTGCCGGGCCTAGGGGAGTGAGAAGACTCTGCTGGGGGTCACAGAGGAGGAGCCACCAGAGCAGTGTTCTGAAACATGCATAGGAGTTTACCGGGTGAGAAAAGGGAACAGCCTCTAGGAAGACAAAAGAGGGGCTGGTGGGTCTCCGAGCCATGTCTAGGCTTGTCTGGTCTGGCTAAACTTGTTGGCTGGGAGGAGAAGAGGGCACCAGAAGGAGGGGAAGAAGGGCCTTGAATGTCATGCTGAGCAGCTTGACTTTTCTCTTGGGATTGATGGGGAGCCAAAGGGGGATTTTGAGCAGGAGTGGGGCGTCGCTCTCAGGCTGGGTGGGGGGTAGACTGGAGACTTGGTGTGCTAGTCTTGTGGGAGAGGATGAGTTCTGAACTGGGGCAGGAGCTAAGCGGGTGGAGAGGCACGGAGAACACTGAGAGATTTGTGAAGTTTCACCAGTGAGACTTGGGGGACCGATTGGCTGGATGTTGGGGAAAGAAGGAGTCCAGGAGACTACTGGATGCCCCTTGGGCTCCCATCCTTCCCAATGTCCATCACCTCTAAGAGCCAACATGCTCCCCCCATCTATTAAAAAATAAGCAACTGACCCACTTACTTTTGTACCATGTTCACACTTCATCATGCCCAGTCCTCATAACATCCTCGTGAATAAGAGGCATCTGTCTTTGAAAAGCAGGGGCATTTAGGATCAGGTCTCTGTCCAGGATGGCTTGGGGGTTAGGCCCATGTTGGGCAGAAACAGGAGGACTTGAACTTAAGGTGGAACTTGGGGAAGGCAGATGGTGAGCCGGCCCCTGGTGGGCACTTGGCAAAGATGTGCTTGCTGTGATTCTAGGAACAGAGCTTTATAGTTTGGTTGAGGCTGGTAAGAGTCGGGGAGGTCTGGTTGCCTGGCCTGGCTGAATTGTTCTGCGTTCTCCAGACCACAGCTCGGGGTCTATGTGTGATGTTCTTGCGGGCTCTGGCCAGAGCCTGAGGGAGAGCTGCCAACTTCAGTATTCTGTCTTGTGCATCTCTTCCTTCCTTCATCCAGTATTTCCTGAGCCCTTGCTCAATACCAGGCCCCGTGCTGGGCAATGTCGGGGAGGGATCCCCAAGATGAGTAGGCCCAGGCCCTGTCCTGTGGGCCTCCTAGGCTGCAGGGGAGACACACCTGGACACAGGTGGTCCTGGCCCAGAGGAATGAAGGTCGTATTGGAAAGTGAGAACCTAGAGGGGCACCTAACCCAGCCCGGGGGCATCAGGGAAGGCTTCTTGGCGAAGGTGGGGAAGTTTGCTGGCAGGAAGGGAGAATGTGCTCTAGACAGAGAGAGGAACTTCTGCACAGGCCCAGCTCCTGATAGAGCTGTAAGCCGTGGGGTGATGTGAGACTAGTTGAGACTCCAAACACCAGGTTAGGGAGCTGGACTTTCTCCTGGAGATGGTAGGGAGCCATGGAGGGCTTTTGAGCAAGGGAGGGTAAGGGCCAGATGTCGAGCTGGGGAGATCCCTCAGGGACCCATGTCAGCACAGGCCACGAAGGAGGCTGGATCAGTGGTCCTGCTGAGGGAGGACAAGGCCTGGGCTGGCATGTTAGAGTCACCATCTGGGATCTTCATACCAGCCTTGATGGCTGAGGAGAATTATCCCCATTTTACATCAAGGAAACTGAGGCCCAGAGAGCCCATGGAACTGGCGCAAGATCCCACAGCTCGTGAATAGTGGACGAGCATCTCCAGTAGGCAGATGGGGGTACTGAGGAGCATGGGTAAAGGGGCTGGCCTAGGGTCAGGAGCAGAGCTGGAACCCAGGTCTCCTAGTCTCCCTAGCCCACAAGCCTTCCCTGAGCCCCTAGTGGGAGATGTGGGATGAGAGAACCTTCTGCAACCAGGACCTGGCAGAGAGCAGGAAGAGCGACAGTGCTAGGCCCTACCATAAGCACTTTAGGTGCGTTATCCATTATGGCCTCCCATGCGGTCGCAGTCAGACCAGTGGGGACTGCAGTCATCTGAACACTCACCTGGGCCGGGCGTCCAAGAAGGCTCCCTCCCAGGGAGCGTTGATGCCGGCTGTCAGCTGGAAGCTCAGCTGGGACGCCTACGCATGGCCCCTCCATGTGACTTTTCATAGCATGACAGCTGGGTTCTGAGAAGGAGTATTCTACGAGGCCCAGGTAAAAATTGCAGGCTTCCTCTGATCTAGCCTCGGAAGTCCCAGAGCATCACTTCTGGTTTGTATTGGCCAAGCTAGTCTCTGAGGCTCTTGCAGATACAAGGGGCTGGGAGTCAGCCATCATCTCCTGATGGGATTAGTGGCCAAGAAGTATGAATCGACCATAGTGATTATATCCCTATTTTACGGATGAAGAAACAGATCCAGAGAGGTTAGCTGACTTGCCCAAGGTCACACAGCTAGTGGCTAGTAAGTGGCAGAGCCAAGATTGGAGCCCAGGCGGTCTGGCTCCAGAGTCTGTGCCCTTAGCTACTATTCAATACAATAAACAGAGAGAAGAGACCCTGGGTGGGGGCAGAGAGGAGCTGTTGTGCTCCAAGTTTCAGTCTTTGGCCAGGGGGAAGAAAGGGACCTCTTCCCCTAGAGCTCTGTTGAACCTGGAACAGAGGACCCTCACAGAGGCCCTTTTCCATCTGGGAGTATGCCTCTCTGCTCACGCCTGGACTGACCCTCAGGCTTGGGCATGTCTGAGGCTCAAGAATAAATGGGAAGTTCTGTGTGACCACTGGGATGGGGTTCTTCTCTCTGCACTTCAGTTTCCCCATCTGAATAGTAGGCGGTGTTTGGCCTGATCTCAGGGGTCCTTTCCAGGGATGATACTGTAATTTCTTCTTTGAGCTTCTGTCCCTCTTGCTGTCACAGCTCTGACCTCCCTGGGCTGGGAGCCTGGGAGCCCCTTGAAGGCAAGGCCCAGGTCTGACTCAGCTTTGGGCCCCCATCCCAGTGTTACGAGGAGTAGGCCTTGGTGTTTGTGGGGGGCGCTGCGTGGAGGCATGGGGAGAGGGTCCGCATCTGAGCCTGGCCCACCTGTTCTCACTGCTCAGCCCCGAGCTCCCAGTACCGGATCCTGTTGGACTTCCTTTTCCTGGACACGGAATGCACGTATGACTACCTGTTCGTGTATGATGGTGACTCCCCCCGCGGGCCCCTGCTTGCCAGTCTGAGTGGGAGCACCCGGCCTCCGCCCATTGAGGCTTCCTCAGGCAAGGTTGGTGGGGCCTGGCCGCAGGGCTGTGGCTGGAGGATCTGAGTGGAGTGTGCAGGACGGGGGTTAGATACACAGAGGGAAACAAAAGGCGGGGGGACTTGACATCAGTCAGAAGGATAGAGGGACAAAGAGAGGTGGAGAGAGACAAAGAAAGGAGGCGGGGACCCCAGGGTGGGGTGGGGGCAGGGGTGGACCCTCTCCCAGTCCCGCCCCAGAGCCCCACCCACCTTGTGCCTCCAGATGCTGCTGCACCTCTTCAGCGATGCCAACTACAACCTGCTGGGCTTCAACGCCTCGTTCCGCTTCTCCCTGTGCCCCGGGGGCTGCTACAGCCATGGGCAGTGCCAGCCCCCAGGGGTGTGTGTCTGTGAGCCGGGCTGGGGGGGCCCTGACTGCAGCCTGCAGGAGTGCCCAGCCTACTGTGGCAGCCATGGCACCTGCGCCTCGGTGAGCCTGCCCCCAGCTGTGTCCCCCTGGGGCCCTGCCCTGTGATCACAGCCACCGCTCCCATGTCCTAGACCTGACTCTGCCCCTGCCTGAAACAACCCCTGCCATCCCATCCTCTCCCATGATGCTGACCCCGCCAGGGACCCTGCTCCCTCCTACAGTTCTCCCTCTCCTTCCAGATCGCACTCCCCAACCTGTTACTCCACTTCCACTCCACCTTCACTGGGGGCCCCTCCTCTGCCTGAGCTCACTCCCAACCTCACCTGTAGCCCACTTCTCACCTGTGAACCTACCTGCCTTCCTCGTGCCAGGCCCGACTCCACCCTCACACCCAGCCGCTCTGTCTGGCCTTGGGCCCCCAGCCATGATTTCTGACTTTTGACCGCTGACCTTGGGCCTAAACCATGCATATCCAGCTTTGGGCCTGGGTCACGCCTTGAGCCCTCCCTGCCTTGACCTCCCCGGATCTGAGCTCTTCCAGCCCAGGCCGACATTGACTCCATCAGTATTTTTTTCTCCAACCTGTCTTTCTGTCTTGTCCTCATTTTCCTTTCTGGGTCTTTTTCTTTTTCCTTTCCCTTTTTCTGTTGGTCTGTCTTCGTTTCTCCTCTTCTCTGCCTCCCTCTGATTGTGTCTCTGTGTCCATCTCTTCCTCTGTCTGTTGGCCTCTCTCCTTCCTGTCTCTTTCTTCGCCTCTCTGTCTTTTATTTTTCCATCCTCTCCTTTCCTATTCATCTCTCTCCTCCGTTTTGCTCCATCTGTCTCGCTCTGGCTCTCTCTCTGCTCCCTGTCTGTTTCTTTCTCTCTCTTTCTCTTTCCCTGCCTTTGTGCCCCCTTCCCTCCAGCCCCTGGGACCATGCGTCTGTGAGCCTGGTTTCCTGGGACGCGCCTGTGACCTGCACCTGTGGGAGAACCAGGGGGCTGGCTGGTGGCACAACGTGAGTGCCGGGGACCCCGCCTTCTCCGCCCGTATCGGGGCGGCTGGTGCCTTCCTGTCCCCACCGGGGCTGCTGGCTGTTTTCGGAGGTAAGCAGATGGGATATGAGTCTGGGGTCTAGAGGCCTGGCAGCCTGTGGCCAGGGCCTGAGACTGTCCACCTCTCCACAGGCCAGGACCTCAACAGGGCCCTGGGTGACCTCGTCCTGTACAACTTCTCTGCCAACACCTGGGAGCGCTGGGACCTGAGTCCTGCCCCGGTATGGACCCCACCTCTGCACTGCCTGGAGGTGCCTGTTCACTCTGTCAGACCCAGCCAGGGCGCCCCAGAGCGACCCCATCACCCCGCACACCCCTAACTCCCGCAGTGTGATACATGACCACCTACACCTCCCCCTTCTGCTTTTCTGTCTTTGATTATCTTTCTTCTTCGTTTATCTGCCTTTCTGCATCTTACCTTTCTGTGTGTCTCCTGTCTCTCTTGGTCCATCTTTCGGTTTTTGTTTCTGACTCTTGGTCGTCTGGTCTCTCTCGGTCTCTGTGTCTCCTTCTCTCTGGGTTATACCTCTTACTCTCTCTACTGGTCTCTGTCATTTCTCCCTGACTCCGCCTTCTCTTATCGTGTTTCTCTGTCACACCTCTCTTTTTATTCGCATGTGTCTGTCTTTCTGGGTCCGTCTCTCTTCTCTTCTCTCTTTGCATGTCTCTGTCTTTATCTCTGCCCCTCTCTCACCTTCTCTTTCTCTGTATCTCTGTCTCTCCATCTTGCCCTGTCTCTGCATCTCTCTCTGTCTTTCTCTTTCTCTGTGTCACCATCTGTTTCCCTCTCCATCTCCGTCTCCTGGTCTCTTCCTCACAGGCTGCCCGTCACTCCCACGTGGCTGTGGCTTGGGCCGGCTCCCTCGTGCTGATGGGTGGTGAGTTGGCTGACGGCTCCCTCACCAGTGACGTTTGGGCCTTTAGCCCGCTGGGTGGTGGCCACTGGGAGCTTCTGGCACCAGCTGCTTCCAGTTCCTCAGGGCCGCCAGGCCTGGCAGGTCACGCAGCAGCCCTAGTGGACAGCATCTGGCTCTATGTGTCTGGTGGCCGCACCCAGCACGACCTCTTCTCCTCTGGCCTCTTCCGTTTCCGCCTCGACAGCACCAGTGGGGGCTACTGGGAGCAGGTGATTCCGGCAGGTGGGAGGCCCCCTGCCGCCACTGGCCATTCCATGGTGTTCCATGCCCCGTCACGTGCCCTGCTGGTTCACGGTGGACACCGGCCCTCCACTGCCCGGTGAGTCACCTGCCCCACAACCCATGCCTTGCAGGGCCAGGCCTGGCCTAACACCCTGGGCCTTTATGCTTTAACGGTCTTTGCCCACTGATAGACCCCTGCAGTCATTCAGTCACCCCGTCTGTCATTCGTTCACTCATTTGTTTATTCACTCATTTACTCCCCGACTCACGCATTCTCTAGTCTGTCATTCAATCTCTTGGTCACTTGCTTCCCTGCGCACTCCCACTCATCCAGTCATTTAACCAACCCCTGCTTGGTGTCTAGCCCTGGCTAGATTATGCAGGGAACCCAGAGATCAATGAAACCTGGGTCCTGCCCATGAGGAGCTTCTAGTTCTG
Source organism: Phocoena sinus (assembly GCF_008692025.1). Taxonomy (NCBI): domain Eukaryota; kingdom Metazoa; phylum Chordata; class Mammalia; order Artiodactyla; family Phocoenidae; genus Phocoena; species Phocoena sinus. The sequence goes on from NC_045781.1 coordinate 11,372,874, forward strand.
AGGGGATATAAATCCAGTAAAGCCAGTCTCAACTGTGGGCCCAGAGGAGGGAGAGAGGTCCTTCCTGCCTCAAGCTTCTCCTCTTCCCCTCCCCGACAGGTTCTCTGTGCGGGTGAACTCCACCGAGCTCTTCCACGTGGATCGGCGCGTGTGGACCACCCTGAAGGGCCGGGATGGGCTTCAGGGCCCACGGGAGCGGGCCTTTCACACAGCCAGTGTCCTGGGCAACTACATGGTGGTCTACGGTGAGGAGGCTCCCCGATCCCACCTACCTGCCTGCCTGCCAGGGGCCCAAGGCTGAGCTGAGGCTCCCTGCAGGGGTGTCCTCATCTCCCCCAGGCTTGCCAGCTGTGCCCCTTTCCTCCTTTCCCAGGGGGCAACGTGCACACCCATTACCAGGAGGAAAAGTGCTATGAAGATGGCATCTTCTTCTACCACCTTGGCTGCCATCAGTGGGTGTCAGGGGCCGAGCTTGCCCCTCCAGGAACTCCTGAGGGTGAGTGGCCCCCCTGTTTCCATGAGGGGCTCCTGAGGGTCACGCTTGCTCCCACAGTGATACTGGGCTTTGGGAAGGAGCCACCCCGGTCGTTGTTGGGGTGAGCCCAACATCCTATCGGAGCTGGCCTCAGCAGGCACACCTGCACTAGAGATAGGACCAGGGCATTGTTGCTATGGAGATGGGAGACATTTTCAGAAGCATCAGATCTAGGTTCCAATCCAGGTTTTGCCAATTATCAGCTGTCCCAGGGGACTGCCTACAAAGAAGTAACTTTTTCAAGGTCACACAGTGGGCAAGTGGCAGAACCAGGATGGCCATTCCTAAACAACCTTTTGTACAAAAACCATCATTTAATCTCTCTGCACCTCAACTTTCCCCTCTGTAAAATGTAACAACACTTAAACCACTGGGCTGTTGTGAGAATAAATTGAGTAAAATGAAGTGAAGAAAGAAGACAGTCCAGTGAAGGGCCCAACACATTGTCCTAATAGTGCAAGGCCAGAGGGCTCACCTGGAGGGAGTGTGGAGAAGCCTTTCAAGCTCATTAGATCAGAGACTGCTTTGTGAATGGGAAGAAAGTCACAGGCCCTCTCCTCAGAAAGACACTTGTGTGCACAAATTGGGCATATCCTTTCATGGGACTGTGGACTTCCCAGAGGCCCATCTGTTCTCCCCACCCTTCTGAACAGAAGAGTGAGGACAAAGGACAAACATAAAACAAGGGACAGTAACATTTAAGGGGTGGGCAAGAGGAAGGGTCCCCAAGGAATCCTGTTTGACCATCAGGAATGGGGCTTCCCTGGTGGCCCAGTGGTTAAGACTCCACGCTCCCAAGGCAGGGGGCCCGGGTTCGATCCCTGGTCAGAGAACTAGATCCCACATGCATGCTGCAACTAGGAGTTTGCATGCCACAACGAAGGAGCCGGCGAGCCACAACTAAGGAGCCCGCTGCAACTGAGACCCAGCCCAACCAAATAAATAAATAAATAATAATAAAAAAAAAGGAATAAAGCCTTAGCCTAGCATTGGAGGCCTCCAATCCAGGGCTCCACTTCTTCTCCTGTCCCTCCTTCAGACCCCTTCACTGGGTAGGCCAGAGTGTGAGGTTTCTGGAGGCCTCCTCCTTCTTTGTAGATTTTGATCCCCTGAGCCAAGTCCCATACACTTACAGAGCATACGGGTCAGTAAGAGTGTGAGGGAGTCACCAATCACTGACCACTTACCCGTCAGTCAGGACTCTTGGTTGTAAGTGACAGAAACCCCACCCGACCAGCTTAAGCAAAAAGAAGAATTTCTTGACTCACTTGAGTGAAAACTGGCTGCAGGCTGGCCTGGATCCAGGTGCTCACATAATGGCATGAGCCATTTCTCTCCCCAGTTCTCAGCTGGATTTCCTTCATTCTGTAGCAGGTTTGCCTTTTGTAGATGGTCACCAGCAGCTCTGGGATTATATCCTACCCCTTTAAAATGCCCAGAGGGAAGACAGTACCTTTTTCCCAAGAATTGTAGCAATTGGGTCCCCTCCCTGAACTAGTCACTGACTCTGATAGGCCTGGGCTCAAGCCCTGCTGCTGCTAGAGGCAGGGACAGCTCGACTTGAGCCTTGTGGACTGTGGGTGGGAGGGTTGGTTTTCCAGAGGACAGTCAGAGGCTGTCACCAGAAGGGAGGCTGGTGTCAGACAGACAACAACAGGTGACAGCCGGGCGGCCTGCCTCACTGCTCCCCGAGAGCAAGGTTCCATGCACGGAGGAGGAAACCAAGACTCAGAGAAGTCAGGTCTCCTGCCCAAGGCCACACAGCTAGTCAGTAGTTGATCCATGATTTGAAAGCAAGGAAATGGTAGATCCAGGATTTGACCCCAAAGATCATGCTCTGTCTGGAAGGTGACTTGGGCAGCAGCGTGGGAGCTCCAGGAGGTGAGAGAGCTAGGACTAGAGCAGGGCCAGGCAGGCGGGGAGGGTTTCCTTGGGCAAGTGGGGTTGAGGCATAGCAGAGTCAGGGGTGGTCCTCAAGGTGGGAGCCACGAAGGGGGGATGGGGGGTCACATGTCCTCGGGGCGTCTGTATTCTCCTAGGCCGAGCAGCACCTCCCAGTGGTCGGTACTCACATGTGGCGGCTGTGCTTGGTGGCAGCGTCCTGTTGGTGGCAGGGGGGTACAGTGGCCGGCCCCGTGGGGACTTGATGGCCTACAAGGTGCCTCCCTTTGTGTTCCAGGCGCCTGCTCCAGACGTGAGCACTGGGGTGATAGGGAGAGGGTGGCTGGGGAGGAGGTAGCATGTTTCCCATGGTTAAGGGAGGAAGTTGGGGGGCGTCCCTGGGAGAAGGAGGGGAGGTCCCTAGGGCCGTGAGAGAAGGGAGGTCAGTCCCCAGGTCCAAGGGAGGAGGAATGGTGGTCCCTGGAGCTGAGGGCAGAGGGGCAGTGGTCCCTGGGGCTGGGGGAGAAGTGGACAGGGGTCCTCAACGTTCTGAGCAGTTGGGGTTCCCTGGGCTCATCAAAGTGAGCGAGGACGTGGGAGCAGGCCCCAGGTCTGAGGCGCCCCCTCCTCCCTGCCCATCTCTCTACAGTACCACCTGGACTATTGCTCCATGTACACGGACCACAGCGTATGCTCCCGAGACCCTGAATGCAGTTGGTGTCAGGGAGCCTGCCAAGCTGCCCCGCCTCCTGGGACTCCCTCGGGGGCCGTGAGTGACTGTCCTAGTACTCTGCCCCTTAGCACGGAGACCTGGTCCTCCGTGTCTTCTTCTGCCCAGACCTGCGCTTGGGAGACTCATTTTCACACCTAAGATCGGCATTCCTGACTACTGACCCTTGAACCTTTGACCCTCTTCCCGATCCTTTTGAACTTATGTCTCTGTCCCTGGATCCCCCACCCCTGTCCTCTTGATCTTTCTCATTCCAACCCAGCTTTCAATTCCCTTCTCCAATCCCCTGACCTTTCCGCCCCAAGCCTCCTGAATCCACAGCTTTTCCCAGGTCCCTTAAGCCCCAGTGGATAGTGACACCTGTCTTTCCCCTCTCTGCAGTGTCCGGCTGCCAGCTGCCTGGGCCTGGGCCGCCTCCTGGGTGACTGCCAGGCCTGTCTGGCTTTCAGCAGCACCGCCGCTCCTCCCCGGGGGCCCGGCGCCCTGGGCTGGTGCGTACACAATGAGAGCTGCCTCCCTCGGCCTGGTGAGTGTCCGGTGGCATTGTGGGAGGGGGCAGCATAGCACCCCACACCAACCCCCATCTCCCGACCCTCCTGTCCTCACAGAGCAGGCCCGCTGCCGAGGGGAGCAGATCTCAGGCACCGTGGGCTGGTGGGGGCCCGTACCTGTCTTCGTTACCTCCCTGGAGGCCTGTGTCACCCAGAGCTTCCTGCCTGGCCTGCACCTGCTCACCTTCCAACAGCCGCCCAATGCCTCCCAGCCTGACAAGGTGGGGAGCCAGGGGATGGGGCCCAGTGTGGAGTGTTGAAGGGCTTGGTCTTAGAGTTTTCATTTTTCAAATGGATCTTTATCACTCTTGCGTTTGCCCCCTAAGTCTTTACATGCAAGGGTCTGATTTTCCTTATTGGCCTAAGAAAAGTCTTAACTGTGGTGAAATGCACATAACATAAAACTTACCATTAGTGACATGTATCACCTTCGCAATTCTGTGCAACTACCACCACTCTCTAGCTCAAGAACATTTTTTTTTTTTTTTGGCTGCACCTTGCAGCATTCAGGATCCTAGTTCCCCAACCAGGGATGGAACCCGCGCCCCTGTGGTGGAAGCGCAGAGCCCTAACCACTGGACCACCAGGGAAGTCCCCAGAACTTTTTTTTTTTTTTTTTTCTTAAGCTGCTCGGGGTCTTAATTGTGACCCATGGGATCTTCGTTGAGGCATGTTTTTTGTTTGTTTGTTTTGTTTTACATTTATTTATTTTATTTTTATTTTTTAAAAATATTTTGGCTGCGTTGGGTCTTTGTTGCTGCACGTGGGCTTTCTCTAGTTGCGGCGAGCGGGGCTACTCTTTGTTGCGGTAATCAGGCTTCTCACTGCGGTGGCTTCTGTTGTTGCGGAGCACGGGCTCTAGGCGCGCAGGCTTCAGTAGTTGTGGCTCACAGGCTCTAGAGCACAGGCTCAGTAGTTGTGGCGCACGGGCTTATTTGCTCTGTGGCATGTGGGACCTTCCCGAACCAGGGCGTGAACCCGTGTCCCCTGCATTGGCAGGTGGATTCTTAACCACTGCACCACCAGGGAAGCCCTGTTTTTTTGTTTTTAGTTGCAGAATGTGAACTCTTAGTTGCGGCATTCATGTGGGATCTAGTTCCCCGACCAGGGATTGAACCCAGGCCCCCTGCACTGGGACCATGGAGTCTTACTCACCAGACCACTGGGAATTTGCCCCCCCAGAACATTTTTATAACCCCAAAAGGAGACCCCAGATCCATTAAGTAATCACTCTCCATTCCCCTCTCCCCTTGGCCCCTGGCAACCACTAACCTTTTTCTTTTTCTGTATTTGGATTTGTTAGCTCTGGATAGGTCATATAAATGGAATCGTATAATACATGGCCTTTTGTGTGTGACTCCATTCACTCAGCATAATGTTTTCAAGGCTCCTCTGTGTTGTGGCATGTGTCAGAACTTTGTTCAGTTTTTAAAAAAATATTTATTTATTTAGCTGTGTCAGGTCTTAGTTGTGGCACATGGTATCTTTAGTTGCAGCATGAGGGATCTTTAGTTGCAGCATGCAAACTCTTAGTTGCGACCTGTGGGATCTAGTTCCCTGACCAGGAGTAGAACCCGGGCTCCTTCCATTGGGAGCACAGAGCCTTAGCTACTGGACCACCAGGGAAGTCCCAGAACTTCGTTCCTTTTTATGGCTGAATAACATTCCATTGTATGGCCATGCCATGTCCATTCATCAGCTGATAACATTTGGGTTGTTTACACCTGTTGGCAAGTTTTTCTTTTTTAAAAAAATATTTTATTTATTTATTTATTTATTGGCTCTGTCGGGTCTTAGTTGTGGCACGTGGAATCTTTCGTAGTGTCGAGGGGGCTCTTTGTTGCGGTGTGCGGGCTTCTCTCTAGTTGTAATGTACGGGCTTCATAGCACATGGGCTCTATAGCCCACGGCATGTGGCATGAGGGCTCTCTAGTTGTGGCGCATGGGATTAGTTGCCCTGAGGCATGTGGGATCTTAGTTCCCCAGCCAGGGATTGAACTGGTGTCCCCTGCATTGCAAGACAGATTCTTAACCACTGGACCACCAGGGAAGTCCCTTTTTTTTTTTTTTTTAATTGAGGTATAATTGACAAACAACCTTATATTAGTTTTAAGTGTACAACATAATGAATTGATATTTGCAAATATTGCAATGAAAACCTATTTTCAGTATGAGTGGAATTGCTGGGGTAATCCTATGGTTAACTTATTGAGGAATCATCAAAGTGTTTTCCACAGTGGTTCCTTATTAATTTAAAAAATAGGTATTATAGTCACATGGTTCAAAAGCCATAACAATGGGGACTTCCCTGGCATCCAGTGGTTAAGGCTCTGAGCTTCCAATTCAGGGGACAAGGGTTCGACCACTGGTCGGGGAGCTAAGATCGCACATGCCGTGCAGTGTGGCTAAAAAAAATAAAATAAAATAGAATAAATGAATCCTATATAGTTAAAAACAAAAACAACAACACAAAAAAAACTCCACAACAGTGTAAAAAGTTGTTGAGTGAAAAGTCTCTTCCATCTACCCAGTCCTCACCCCTCAGTGTGGGAAGCTGGCCTCAGCATCCCCCTAACTCAAGACCACCCTAACTCTCCCCAGATCTATTTGGATTTCTTATATATCCTTCCGCTGTTTACCTATTCAAATACAAGTAAATGTGACATTTAATTATTTTTCTTTTTTGCACCAAAAGTAATATATTATCTACACTGTACTACCACTTCCCTTTTTTTCTTTTTTCTTTTTTTTTTTTTTTTTTTTTGCGGTACGCGGGCCTCTCACTGCTGTGGCCTCTCCCGTTGTGGAGCGCAGGCTCAGCGGCCATGGCTCACGGGCCCAGCCGCTCCACGGCACGTGGGATCCTCCCAGACCGGGGCACGAACCCGCGTCCCCTGCATCGGCAGGCGGACTCTCAACCACTGCGCCACCAGGGAAGCCCCTTCTTTTTTTTTTGTCTTTTTGGTGGTGGTGTTGTTTTCTCATTCTCCTTTTTTTTCTTAACGTATCCCGGCAAGCTTCCCATAACAGAACTTAGGAAACATCCTCTTTTTTTTTTTTTTTTTTAACAGCTTCATAATGTTCCATTTACATTCTGATGCCGTAGTGTTACAGTTTATTTAAACAGTCTCCCATGATGAACACTTGGGTTGCTCCACTCTTTTACAATTACAAGAACACATGCTGGCAGTAAATCATGAAGTATATGCATCGCTTCAAACGTTGGATTTGGATCTGGGCTCTTTTTTTTTTTTTAAACATATATACTGGTTCATTATATAACAAAGAACATGGTACATAGGATGAGGTCCAGAAGGGGCCTGAGCTTCTGTCCCTGTGGAGTTGGGGTGTGACACCCTCCTGGCACATGTATGTGTTTACTAATCTGGAAGGTCTCCAAGCCCCCTAGTTAAGGGGTCTGGACTCCTAAGGGCTTAGGTGGAAAGATGGGGTGTTGAGGAAGAAGATGCTGAAAGGTCCAGGGTCTTGGAGTTTAATGAGAGGTGGAGATGAGCAGGGGCTGTCTGAGTCGGAGTCCCAACTCTTCTCCCAGAGTAACCGTGGGCGAGCTATCCCCCCTGCTTCTGGCCTCAGTCTCCCATTTAGTAAACTAGGAAAGGAGATTGGGTTGCCTGGTCTTTTCTAGCTCTGATGTGGCTGGAGAGGTGTGAGGACCATGGGGCGATGCAGAGAGGTCCTCATGCACGCCTCCCTCCTTGGCTGGCACAGGTCTTGATTGTCCGCAGTACGACCATCACCCTGACACCTAGCTCAGAGACCGACGTGTCCGTGGTCTACCGTGGCTTCATCCACCCACTGCTGCCAGGAGGGCCTGGAGGGCCAGGGGCTGAGGACGTGGCCGTGTGGGCCCGGGCCCAGCGCCTGCACGTACTGGCCCGGATGGCCCGTGGCCCTGACACAGAAAACATGGTGAGGGTGCCTGGGACATGCAGGGGGCTGTTTATGGTAAATATGGGGGCTTGGATGTGTGGTGGGGAGGAGGAATGGGGAGAAGTCAGAGGCGTGGGATCTATCCTTAGTGACGGAAGGGTCCTGGGGTTTTCAGTTGTGAACAGAACTGGGTGGGGGGCGGATTTTGAAGAAAGGGGAAGGTCTGAGTTACCAAGTCAGACTCCCCTGAGGAGGACGTGGGTTGCTGGGAGGTTTAGGGGTGCTTGGAGGTTTTGGGGGTCTAAGAAACTCTGAGGCCCTCCTGGGAAGAGGAGGGGTGGGCGCTAGGTGGGTTTGGGTCTCTTGGGGGTTTCAGGGGTCAGTGTGGGTGGAAAGTTCTGAGGCCCCTGTCTGCCCCTCACCCCTACTTCAGGAGGAGGTAGGGCGCTGGGTGGCTCAGCAGGAGAAGGAGACGAGGCGCCTGCAGCGTCCAGGGTCCGCTCGCCTCTTCCCACTGCCTGGCCGGGGCCACAAGTACGCGGTAGAGATCCGGGGCCAGCTGAACGGCTCAGCGGGCCCTGGACACAGCGAGCTCACCCTGCTGTGGGACCGGACTGGCGTGCCAGGTGGCAGCGTGAGTACCCAGGTCCCCGGCTCTGACCCTGCCCCAGCCCCTGGCCTCAGATGCCCTGGGCCACAAACTAACTCCCTTGACCCTGACCTCTTACTCCTTGACTCTTGAACTCTGGGCCTCACCTTGAACCCCCCCTGGACCCCAACATCTGACCCCCAGAGTCTGACCTGATCTCGTATTCTGACCCCTGCCCACGTCTCTGACTCCTCCTGCCCTGATCTTGCTGACCCTGACCTCTGCCCTCCATACTTTGACCTCTCATCTCTGGATTTTCTCAAACCCTGATCCCCTTTTGTCTGCTGATGTCCTAAATCCTGACTTTCTACGGGCCTGAGTTCTCAACCTTGTCTCCAGACGCTTAAGTCTTTAGCTCCAAACTCTAATCCCTATCCCAAACCTTGACGTGGAGCGTGGAGCCCCGACCCTCATGTGACCCCCGCCCCCAGGAGATCTCCTTCTTCTTCCTGGAGCCCTACCGCTCGTCGGCCTGCGCCTCCTACCCCTCCTGCCTGGGCTGCTTGGCGGACCAGGGCTGCGGCTGGTGCCTGGCCAGTGCGACCTGCCACCTGCGCCAGAGCGGGGCCCACTGCGGGGACCGCGGGGCTGGTGGCTCCCTGCTGGTGCTGGTGCCTGCCCTCTGCCCACTCTGTGAGGAGCATCGAGACTGCCACGCCTGCACCCAGGTGCCCACCAGGCCACAGCGGGGAGGGCTCGGCACGAAGTCAGCCAAAGCAGGCGACTGAGCAAGGGGGTGGGCCCCCCAGAGCTGGCACGGGTAGCCGAGGGGCCCTGTGGGCGGCGGCGGGGTAGACAGTCAGGGCCCTTGTCATTTGTGAGCAGTGGAGAGGGGCTGGAGAGTCAGCTCCTGGCAGGCGTGACTCTGCATGCTGCAGGGGTCAGAAAACCCGGCTCAGCACCTCTGCACCAGAGGAGCCTTTATCCCCTTAGACAGCAGAGTCCAGGAGTAGGTCTTTCGGCCTGCTCGCCCCAGAGGTTCAAACCGTGTAGTCAGCTGTTCACCTCCCTCCATTCCACGTTCTCATTTTCCCTGGAGGTTCATTCCTTGGGAGTGGCAAGGGAGCCTCAGGGGCTCCAGACTTTTATCCCCCCACCCAGCCACTGGAGCCCCAAGGGGAAGGAGAGCACCTTTCTGTCCCCACCTCACTCTCACCCCTCAGTTCAACAGAAGTCTCAGAAGTGCCTTTCATTTGCTCTAACTGGGGCTTGTGCCAGCTCCAGGACCAATCAGTGAGGCTGGGAGGAAGGAGAGTGTCCCGCTGCCCACCTCTGGACCCCAGGGATTGAATCAGCGCAACCTGGACCACATAAAGTGGTGCTACTGCCCAAAAAGGGAGTGGGTGCTGGTCAGGCAGAACCCATGGATGTCAGTGGCTGTAGGAAGGAGCTGGGCTTGGAACAGGGATCTGTGGGCCCTGGCAGGCAAGGGAGGCAGCTGCCTGTTGAACTGGTGCTGGGAGACTGGCGCTGGGAGCCCCAGGGAGAAGGCTAAGCTGGGCTCTTATTCCTCCAACCTCCCAGGACCCCTTCTGCGAGTGGCATCAGAGCACCAGCCGCAAGGGGGACGCAGCGTGCAGCCGGCGGGGCCGGGGTCGGGGTGCCCTGAAGAGCCTGCAAGAGTGTCCCCCACTCTGCAGCCAGTGAGCCCAGCTGGGCCCAGGGAGAGGGTGTGTGAGGGTGTGTGGGGGCCAGGCTGTGGGGTGACCCTGTCCCTGCTCCCCGCCCCCAGGCGCCTGACCTGTGACGACTGCCTGGCCAACTCAAGCCAGTGTGCCTGGTGCCAGTCCACCCACACCTGCTTCATGTTCGCTGCCTACCTGGCCCGGTACCCGCACGGGGGCTGCCGAGGCTGGGACGACAGGTGCAGTCCGGGTGGCAGGGTTCCAGGAGGGGAGGGTGGAGACCTGGGTAGGGGGTGGCTCTGACAGCCCCACACCCATCACCCTGCAGCGTGCACTCAGAGCCCCGGTGCCGGAGCTGTGACCGCTTCCTGACCTGCCACGAGTGTCTGCAGAGCCACGAGTGTGGCTGGTGTGGCAATGAGGACAACCCCACGCTGGGACGGTGAGGCAGGGCGGGGGCCTGGGGGCGGGGCCGGGTGGAGGCTCTCCGCCCACCCTAATTCTAACGGCCTCTGTTTCTCTGCCCCTTTGCCTTTTTCTTACCATCATCTCTGTTTTTCTCCCCCCCTTCTCCTTCTCTCTGTTTCTCTCTCTTTTCTCCCTGCCAACTCTTCCCCTGTCTTTGTGACTTGTTTTCTCTCATCTTTCCTTCTGTTTTCTTTCTTCTTGTCTGTTTCTGTTTCTCTTCTGTCTCCCTTTCACTGTATCCCTCTCTCTCTCCTGTCTTTTAAAATCCTTTTTTGTCTGGCTTCTCTGGGTTTTTCTCTGCCTCTCTTCCATCCCTCTTTCTGTCTTTCTCCGTTTTCATATCTCTTTCTCTCTCTGATTGATCTCCCCACTCCCTGTTACTGTTTTCCTGTCTCTGTCTCTTGTTTCTTTATCATCCCCCCCGCCCCGACCCAACCACCTTCTTCAACCTCGCCCCCCTCCCCAGTTGCCTCCAGGGGGACTTCTCCGGGCCTCTGGGTGGGGGTAACTGCTCCCTGTGGGTCGGGGAGGGCCTGGGGCTGTCTGTGGCCCTCCCTGCCCGCTGGGCATATGCCCGCTGTCCGGATGTGGATGAGTGTCGCTTGGGCCTGGCGCGGTGCCACCTGCGGGCGACCTGCCTGAACACACCCCTCAGCTATGAGTGTCACTGCCAGAGGGGCTACCAGGGTGATGGCATCACATACTGCAACCGCACGTGAGTAGGGCATGGGTTTCCATGGAGATGTCGCCCCAGGGCTGGTGCATGCGGAGATGTTGGGAGGAAGTGATCACAGTGCTGGGCTGCCTCCCATGGTGCCAGCCTCTCCAGTGAGCCTTGGGCTTTTACCTTGCAGAGCAGGCCCTCATTGGAGTGATAGGGTCCTCAACGTGACACTAGTTAACCGTGGAGACAGGTCGCCCATGGACTGCAGGCCACAGGCTTCAGCGTTGCCATAGAAATGGAGGAGGATCAAGTTGAAAGGGGTTTTCACAGGGAACAGATCACCAGTGGTGATATTTAGTTACTGTAGAGACAGGAGTTACTACATGTGATGGGGTTGCCTTGGAGACACGGCCACCCATGGAGTCCAGGATCTGTGGAACAGGCAGTAGCTTATGATGGTGTTGCCATGGAGATAATGGGGTGGAGTGGGATGAAGGGGGATGCCTTGGGGGCTCCAGGCCTACCCAGTCCTTCCCCCACCCCTGCCACGCGCCCTCAGGTGCCTGGAGGACTGTGGCCATGGCGTGTGCAGTGGCCCCCCAGACTTCACCTGCGTGTGTGACCTGGGCTGGACATCGGACCTGCCCCCTCCCACGCCTGCCCCAGGACCCCCCGCGCCCCGCTGTTCCCGGGACTGTGGCTGCAACTTCCACAGCCACTGCCACAAGCGGGGGCCTGGCTTCTGCGATGAGTGCCAGGGTGAGCAGCCCTCATCCTGAGCTCCTCGGGGCTGCCTCAAGGGAGCCTCCTCGGGGCTTCTGTTTTCTTTTGTCTGTGTGGGGTTCTGTGTCCCCTCCCCAGCTCTGAGTCCCTCTGTCCCATTGCCTGCTCCTCACCCCAGACAGGTTTCAGTGCCACCCACCCCTCTAGTGGGCCTCAGTATTCCCTCTTGGGATTTGCAGTTGCTCCCCAGTCGGGGTTCCAGTTACCCTCCTTTGAGCCAGGTGGGGTTGGGGAGGGTCGGGCTCCTTCTCGCTCTTGCCGCTGACTCTGCATCCTGGCTGCTGGGGCCTCCACAGACTGGACGTGGGGGGAACACTGCGAACGGTGCCGGCCGGGCAGCTTTGGTAACGCCACAGGCTCAGGCGGCTGCCGGCCCTGCCAGTGCAACGGGCATGGGGACCCACGCCGAGGCCACTGCGACAACCTCAGCGGGCTCTGCTTCTGCCAGGACCACACTGAGGGCGCCCACTGCCAGCTCTGCTCTCCTGGCTACTATGGGGACCCCCGGTGAGACAGGGGCCACCCAGGCGGGGCAGGGTGGGGTTAGGGACATGGTGGTATAGGGCAGGACTGGTCTGACACTGGCTCTCCTCCATCTCCCCAGGGCTGGTGGCTCCTGCTTCCGGGAGTGTGGGGGTCGTGCCCTCCTCACCAACGTGTCCTCCGTGGCACTGGGCTCACGCCGGGTTGGGGGTCTACTGCCTCCAGGTGGTGGGGCAGCGAGAGCTGGGCCAGGCCTGTCCTATTGTGTGTGGGTTGTCTCAGCCACCGAGGTGCTACAGCCCTGTGCCCCTGGGACCCTCTGTCCCCCACTTACCCTCACCTTCTCCCCCGACAGCAGCACCCCCTGCACGGTGAGCACCAAGGGCACTGATTACAGGCCCACGTCTCCCCCACCCAGTCTGAATCTTCAGACGGACCCTGGCCCCCATATCCGTGTTTTTTCATCCATCAAACTCCCAGATCTGCTCCTCAGACCCCTACCCATTTGTTCCGAAGCCCACAGACCCTCCCATTTCCCAGATTGCCTCCTGTTTCCTGGACTCCAGTTTCCCATTCCCCAGTCCAGGTATGGTAAATATTGGTACCTTGTGTGCCAACTCTGATCGATTGATGGTGGCTGCCAGGATCTGTGTGTTGAGAAAGAGGCTCCATGCAAGAGTGCCTGATTGATTAACCATGTCTGTCATGAACACAGGAGTGGGAATGGTGGCCTCCATGCCACAGTTTGACAGTCTGCCCAGGTGGTTCAAGCAGCCTTTTCCCCGGTCTCAGATTGCCCTCTCTTCTTGAGCTGCACCTCCTCCCAGACCCCAAGCATTCCTCTTTCTCATCCTCATCATCCCCTGATCCTACTCTACACCTCTCCAGCTGAGCTATGTCCTGGCCTTTGATGGATTCCCACGCTTCCTGGACACTGGTGTCGTCCAGTCGGACCGTAGCCTCATTGCTGCCTTCTGCGGCCAGCGGCGGGACAGGCCCCTCACTGTGCAGGCCCTGTCTGGTATGGGGACTGGGGGAAGTGGGACCTCTGTCCTGGGCTGTCCCTTGTCCCTATACCTTGCTACCTGAGGTGGGCTCAAATCCCAGCCTGACTCTGCCAGAGACTTGCTGGCAGTCCCTTGCCACCTCTGGGTCTCAGTTTCTTCAGCTGAGAAGCAAATAGAGAGGATTGTACTGGCCGGGTTGTATCTCTGGAAAGAAGGTCCACGTGGGACATGCTTTTGGGACACACAGAATGTAGCTGGTGCGAGGGCCCCTGAGCATCTATCTCCTCAGCCCGCTGGTTCTCAGCCAGGAGTGACTTTGCCCCTTGGGTCATTTGGCTGTGTCTGGAGACATTCTGATTGTCGTGATCGGGGCTGCTACTGGCATCTCGTGGGTGGAGGCCAGAGATGCTACACTGCATCCTGCAGTGCACAGGCTGTAGCCCCCACAACCAAGAATTACCAGGCCCCTTTACGTCAGCTGTGCCTAGCTGATGGAGATGCACTAGAAATAATTTGTTACCCATGGCAGTTAGAGGGCCTAGGTTTGGAGATGCTTGTCTTCATATTGTAAATCAGAGTGGCTCCAAGGCTGTGAGAGAGAGGGCAGAGTTGTAGTTGGCCTGACGGTGATTGCACACAAGCCCAGACCCTTCACAGTGAGCAACTAGAGCTGAGGGGCCCTCGATTTCATTTCACTCAGCAAATGTCTACCTGCAGTAAGCTGGGCCTGAGCTAAATTCTGGGCATGTGGCAGTGAACAAGGGACACAGGCACTGCCTTCACGGACTCACAGCAGAGGTGGGGAGTGACAAGCAGCAGGGAACAAATTGTAGTCAGAATAGTGACACTTTTGGTAAGGGACAGGAGGAAATAGAAAGGAGTGGGGAGCCTGGCTTGTCTGGGGAGTTGGGGAGGGAGTCCTTGCAGAAGGGAGATTTCACGGTGTGGGTAAGGGGCAACTAGTTCAGGTGGAGGAATAGCAGATGCCCAGGCTCTGAGAACAGGAAGCGGGTCGGTGGTGCTGGAGTGAAGAGGGCTGGGAGAGTGGGAGGTGATGAGGTCAGAGGGCCTGCAGGCCACCCCTCTCTTTTTTTTTAAAATAAATTTATTTTTATTTATTTTTGTCTGCGTTGGGTCTTTGTTGCTGCACGCGGGCTTTCCCTAGTTGCGGTGAGCGGGGGCTATTCTTCGTTGCGGTGCGCAGGCTTCTTACTGCGGTGGCTTGTTGCAGAGCCCGGGCTCTAGGCGCGTGGGCTTCAGTAGTTGTGGCCCACGGGCTCCGTAGTTGTGGCCCGCGGGCTCTAGAGCGCAGGCTCAGTAGTTGTGGTGCATGGGCTTGTTTGCTCCGCGGCATGTGGGACCTTCCCGGACCAGGGCTCGAACCCGTGTTCCTTGCATTGGCAGGTGGATCCTTAACCACTGTGCCACCGGGGAAGCCCACCCCCCCCCCCCTTTTTAAAATATCACTTTACTGAGGCCTTGTGACAAGCCTCTGGACTCTCTCCAACAGGGCTGCTGGTGCTGCACTGGGAGGCCAACGGCTCCTCGTCCTGGGGCTTCAATGCCTCCGTGGGCTCTGCACGCTGTGGGTCAGGGGGCCCCGGGAGTTGCCCTATCCCCCAGGAGTGTGTGCCCCAGGACGGGGCCGCAGATGCTGGACTCTGCCGATGTCCCCAGGGCTGGGCAGGCCCACACTGCCGCATGGCTCTGTGTCCTGAGAACTGTAATGCCCACAACGGGGCAGGGTCCTGTAACCAGGTACAGGTGAAAGAGGGCAAGCTGGGCGGGACAGGGAGCCGGGTGGGGGTAATCAGGGCTCCTCCCAAGCTTCCTTCTGCTGTTCCCCAGAGCCTGGGCGTGTGCATCTGTGCCGAGGGCTTCGGGGGCCCTGACTGTGCCACAAAGCTGGACGGTGGGCAGCTGGTCTGGGAGACCCTCATGGACAGCCGCCTCTCAGCCGTGAGTTGTGGATGCCCCTTGGTGGGGAGGTGCCATGCAGCCCGCCTCCTGGATTGTTCTCCCCATTCCACTCCCGAGACTACCCCCTAGACCCTAGACCCAGCCTGCCACTCTGTAATGCCCTTACCTGAACCCTCACGTCTGCACCCCACCCACAGGACACAGCTAGCCGCTTCCTGCACCGCCTGGGGCACACTATGGTGGAGGGACCTGAGGCCACCTTGTGGATGTTTGGGGGCCTGGGTCTGCCCCAGGGGCTGCTGGGAAACCTGTACAGGTGAGGACTGCCCTGGGGAGGTAGGATGCCTGAATGAGAAAAGGTTACCTCAGGGGACACTGAGACGTGTCTGACATAAGAGTCCCCTCGGGGGGGTGCAGGATAACGTCTACAGGTGAAGGATACCCCAAAGGATGCTGGGACACTTGTCGCAGGAGGCTGACCTCAGGGACTGGGACACTTATTTGGGTGGTGCTACCCCAGGGGATGGTAAGGTGATTGTCATAGGAGGGTCACCTTAGGGGTTTGGGGATACCTGCCAAGTGGGGGGGGTGATCCCAGGGGTTGCTGGGATACCAGTGTGTAGGGGGGTCACCCAAGGGCATGCTGGTATGACTGTATAGTGAGGCTGCCTTTTTGCATCTTGGCCCCAGGTACTCAGTGAGTGAAAGGCGGTGGACACAGATGTTGGCAGGAGCTGAGGATGGGGGCCCAGGCCCCTCACCCCGCTCCTTCCATGCAGCTGCCTATGTGCCTGCTGGCCGTGGTGCCATGTACCTGTTGGGGGGGCTCACGGCTGGGGGCGTCGCCCGGGATTTCTGGGTCCTCAACCTCACCACCCTGCAGTGGCGGCAGGAGAAGGTGAGCATCTCTCCCCTCCCCTAGTCCCCACAACCAGGCTCTAGCAAAGGTGACCAGAGCAGCTTCTGCCAGCTTTGCCCCCAGAGGAAGAGGATTCCTCCCAGGGCTTCAGCACAAGCCCCAGAATTGAATTTCATTGGCCATTGTGGGTCACATTTCATTCCTGAGTCAATCCCTAGCCAAGGGGACGTGAGGCTCTGGTCTCCAGGCTGGGGCACAGCCCGCTGTGGAGCCGGTACAGTCAGCCCCATGCAGCCAGAGAGCAGAGGAGCAAGGGCTTCGCAAAGGGTCCCCAGGCTACTCCTACCTGAAGAAGTGACACTGAGCAGGCAGAGACAGCAAGAGGTCTGCTGCTCACCTGCCGGGACCACGGCTGGCGGGGAGGCCTGGGGTCTGACCCGCCCCAGGCAGCTCACAACCTCCTTAGTGGTTCAAGGGGAGTTCGGGGAGCTCTGAGCCTTGCTTCTACCCACAAGATGACCCCTACCTCTGCCCCCCACCCCCGTGACCTCCACCCTTCATCCCCAAGGCCCCGCAGACCGTGGAGCTGCCAGCAGTTGCTGGTCACACCCTTACTGCCCGCCGAGGCCTGTCTCTGCTCCTGGTGGGTGGTTACTCCCCTGAAAATGGCTTCAACCAGCAGCTGCTTGAGTACCAGCTGGCAACCGGCACCTGGGTGTCCGGAGCCCAGAGTGGGACACCTCCCACAGGTGGGCCTGGGGACAGGGCGTGGCGGGGAGGGGGTGCTACGCTTTTGACTCCCAGCCATCCTCTCTGTCCACTCCTGTAGGCTGTGGTCACTGCCCCCCCCACCTGTTGTCTCCCTGTCTACCCCCATCACCCACCCACATTCTCAGGATGCTGCCTTTTGAGAAGTTCGGTTTACATACCCTTCCCACACTTCATGAGAAGCTGCCTACCTCCTGCCCAGTAGCAGTGGGTCACTGTTTCCCTCTTCTAGGTCCTAGATCAGTGCCCCTCAGGTATTTTCCTTTCTCTCTCTCTCCTTCTACATTCTTTAATCACCATCCGCAAGGTCATTCTGGTCACCTTGTCTCCCTCTCTTCTCTTTCCCAGAGTCTCTTTAATGGTTGTCCTTTAGAACCGAAGGGAGAAGGAGGGATTGAGAAAGGTTTCCAGGTCTCTGGCATCAGGGCCTGGTAGGGTGGTGTTGTGGTCATGAGAGGGGGAGCCCAGGAAGATGGGGAGCGTTCCTGATCACCAGCCCTTCCCCCAGCCTCTGTGCTCACTAATCCTCCACTCCCAGGTCTATATGGTCATTCCGCTGTGTATCACGAGGCCACTGACTCCCTCTACGTGTTTGGGGGCTTCCGCTTCCACGTGGAGCTGGCGGCCCCGTCCCCTGAGCTCTACTCCCTGCACTGTCCTGACCGCACCTGGAGCCTGCTGGCCCCTTCTCAGGGGGCAAAGGTCAGGAAAAAAGGTCCAGACAGATGAGTGTAGGGGGTAGGAGGGAGGGCCCCCCCTTTTCCCAGTGAGTGTAGGGGGTAGGAGGGAGGGCCCCCCTTTCCCAGTGCCCCAGGGACTGGCTCAACCTTGGATTCCTACTCTGCCTCCTTTCCGGTACCCCAAGTCTCCCGTTCTTCTCTCTGTGACTTGGAGGTAAGAATCCTAGACCAGGAGGTCAGAGGCCTGGGTTCTGCCCCAGCTCTGCCACACTCTGGGCGTGGCCGTGACAGGTCCCTCCCCTTCCTGGCCTCTCCAGCTGTGAAAAGGGACACTGAGGCTCCTAGTGCTTCTGCCTTCAAGGCCAAAGGAGACAGTGGGAGAGCAGGAAACCCCGGGTATGCTGTTTAGAGACAATTGCATTTGCCATCCACAAACATATTCCCAAGCCCTTCTTGGGGCTGGACCGCAAGGGAGCTGGAAGTAAGAGCCCTAGCAGGATACGCCCCGGTCCAGCTGGCGAGGTCACCCAAGAAATGTGGGGCTCATCTCGAGCATCTGAGGCTGGGTTCCTGAGGAACAGCGTGGGGTTTGGGGGTTCTGGGAGTTCAGGGAAAGGAGATGGCTGTGGAGACAGCTCTGAGGAATGAGGGAGGCTTCCCGGAGGAAGGAGGTGAGATTTGAGGAAGGTTAGGATTGGGTGGGCTGGTAGGGGCTGGGGCGTGGGGAGGTTTGGAGTGG
This sequence comes from Phocoena sinus, assembly GCF_008692025.1. Classification (NCBI taxonomy): domain Eukaryota; kingdom Metazoa; phylum Chordata; class Mammalia; order Artiodactyla; family Phocoenidae; genus Phocoena; species Phocoena sinus. Next base: position 11,391,107 of record NC_045781.1, read on the forward strand.
CGGGTGGGCTGAGAGGGAGCACGAAGAGCGGGCGACCGTGGGCTCTGACAGCCCGTCCTGCCGTGTGTCTCCCCATCAGCCCCGCCCCCGACTTTTCCATGCCTCAGCCTTGCTAGGGGACACCATGGTGGTCCTCGGGGGGCGCTCGGACCCTGACGAGTTCAGCAGCGATGTTCTGCTCTACCAGGTCAACTGCAACACCTGGCTCCTGCCTGACCTCATCCGTAAGTCCGCCACTCTCCCTGGGAGGCCCCGGGACAACCAGGGGGAGCGCTGGCCCTGTCCTGCGACTCTCACTCATTAGGGGTCATTTGGGCCCCTTCAGGCCCACAAGCAAAGCTCCTGTCCTCTCCACGTTATCTAAGCACCCACGGAGACACCCTCCTTTTTTTGTCTTAGAAAAGTTTTTAATTCTGTTTATGAAGTAATGATGGTCATTGTAGATAATTTGTAAAATAGGAAGGAAAAAATCCCTCATAATCCCATTCTCTAGAGGCAACGACTGTCATATGTGAGGGTGCTTTCTTCCAGTTCATAGGCTGGAAAGGGGTTGTATCTTGCCGTTTTATTTCATTTGACAGTCATCGTAAATGACTGACTGTGTGTGTGTGTCTCCGGGCCTGTCTCCTTTGCTTTTTGTTGCTTTCTCTGACCCTCTGTCTCTAACTCTCTTTCGCTCTTAATCTATTTTTTCCACGGACTCTTTTTTTTTTTTTGAGGATTTAAAAAAATGTAGGTGAAATTCACACAACACAATTAGTCATCATAAAACGAACAATTTAGCGACATTTAGTACCTTCACAGTGTGGTTCAGCCACCACCTTAGTCTTGTTCCACAACACTTTTTTTTTTTGGCCACGCTATGTGGCATTGTAGGACCATAGTTCCCCGACCGGGGATTGAACCCACGCCCCCTGCATTGGAAGCGCAGAGTCTTAACAGCGAAGTCCCCGGGTTCCACAACATTTGTCTCTTTTTTTTTTTTTTGGCGGTACACGGGCCTCTCACCGCTGTGGCCTCTCCCGCTGCGGAGCACAGGCTCCGGACGCACAGGCTCAGCGGCCATGGCTCACGGGCCCAGCCGCTCTGCGGCATGTGGGATCCTCCCAGACCGGGGCACGAACCCGCGTCCCCTGCATCTGCAGGCGGACTCCCAACCACTGCACCACCAGGGAAGCCCATGTCTCTGTTCTTATTCCACTCTTTTCTGTTCCTTTTTTCTGTTTATGTGTCTCTCTCCCTCTCTTTCGTCTTGCTGTGTCTGATGCTCTTGTCTTATTTGGCCTTATCTGTCTTCTCTCTGTCTTTCGTTGTCTGTCTCTGCTCTCTTTAGACTGTCTCTCCTCTCAGCATCCCTCTCTGACTGGTACCTTTGTGTGAATCTCTTCCTCGAGTCTCCTGCTCTCTCTGAACTTTCTGTCTTTCCCCAGGCCCAGCCTCTGTGGGACCACCAATGGAGGAGTCTGTGGCCCACGCTGTGGCAGCGGTAGGGGGTCGCCTGTATATCTCAGGAGGCTTTGGGGGAGTGGCCCTGGGCCGCCTGCTGGCCCTGACCCTGCCCCCTGACCCCTGCCACCTGCTACCCTCGCCCGAAGCTTGTAACCAGTCTGGGGCCTGTACCTGGTGCCATGGGGCCTGCCTGTCCGGGGACCAGGCCCATAGGTAACCATGGAGACTGACAGCACTTGGCTGGGTGGGTGGTACTGGTGCCCTCCGAAGTGGGTTCTGTGCCAGGCCAGGCTTGTGGGGGAGGCCTCAGCAGGGTGTGTGTGGTCTGGTTAGGAGACCAACTCACATGGGAAAATGGGCAGCTTATCACAGGCAGGGGCAGGCTCGGGGACCTCACCGAGTGGGGAGCCCTGTTTGTGGGCTGGGGTTAGCTGAGTCTGAACTGGGCCCTAAATGACCAGTCAAGTTTAGACCATGAGGGTTCAGAAGCGGGGCTGTATCTGGTGTATTTTAGAAACCATCTGAGCTGGGGAAGAATGAGATTGGAAAGGTGGGTGGGTCAGCTCAGAAAGGGCTTCCGGTGCCTGGCTGAACTGCGCTCCGTCCAGCTCCAAGACTCCTTGTCTGGAGTTTGGGAATCCAAACATACCAGGAGGCTGAAGGCGCTGTCCTAGGTTTAGCACAAACTAACTTGACCGCGCAGTTATCCTGTACTGGTGTGAGGCTACTAACGTGGTATGAGGGTACTAACGGGCTTTATTTTGTCCCATTAAGTGTGTCACCATGTTTACTACAGAATATTAAAGGGTTTGATTTTTAGGGTGCTCCCCCAGACTCTGCTAGGGGTATTATGTAACAGCGGGTACACCCACTGCTTTTCTGAAACCTGGAAAGTTCTGAAACAGGTGTGCCTTCAAGGATTTTGAGTGAGGGATTATGGCCCTCCACTGTGGGTGATGGGGAGCCACAGAAGGTTTAAGCAGGAGAGGGCAGGGGCAGGCTTGTGAAGGAGGGGGTGGTGAGGGGAGGCTGCAGGTGGAGGCCTGGAAGGGGGAGGCTTGAACTGGGCGGGGGCTGCAGGGGTGGAGGAGGAGGGGATGGTCAGAGAAGAATTCAGGAGGCAGAGGCCTCGGTGGCTGGAGGGCCAACAGGCCATGGGATGTCATCCAGTGTCTCTTGCCTGGGTGATAGGTGGACGTGGGACCATCACCAAGTGAGTTGGGGAGGAGCAGGTTTGGGAGGCCTGTGCTGAGAGCACTTGGGGATGCATATGTGGGACCTGCAGGACGGTGTCCACGAGGTACCAGGAAGAGGCGAGGGTGAGGAGGAAGGGTGGGGCCTGGCTGAATGTGATGAGCCAGACCTCATGTCTCCCCAGGCTGGGCTGTGGTGGTCCCCCCTGCTCTCCAATGCCCCACTCCCCCGAGGAATGTCGACGTCTGCGGACCTGTAGTGAGTGCCTGGCCCGCCATCCCCGGACCCTGCAGCCTGGAGATGGAGAGGTGAATGATGGGGGTGGGGGTGGGAAGGGGGCGTGGCTCAGGCACCACTGAGCTCTTCAGCTGGGATTGGGTGGCAAGACCTGAGGCTGGAGGGATGCTGGGGGCCCTGACAACCCCACTGAGCCTGTATCCCCCCGCCAGGCATCTGCCCCCCGCTGTAAGTGGTGTACCAACTGCCCTGAGGGTGCCTGCATCGGGCGCAATGGGTCCTGCACCTCGGAGAATGACTGTCGCATCAACCAGCGAGAGGTCTTCTGGGCTGGGAACTGCTCGGAGGCCGTGTGTGGGGCGGCCGACTGCAAGCATTGCACAAGGGAGGGCAAGTGCATGTGGACGCGGCAGTTCAAGAGGACTGGTGAGCGCTGAGGCTTGCTCCCCGAGAGGAGAGTTTGGGGGCCTGGATTCCTGCTCCAAGGACGCAAGGGGCTCAGGGGCCTGGTTTGAGGGAGGAGGAGGGGAGGGGGCTGGGGGCCCGGACCTGCTTCTAATCCGTGTGCCCCCAACCCCAGGGGAGACCCGCCGCATCCTCTCGGTGCAGCCCACCTATGACTGGACGTGCTTCAGCCACTCTCTGCTGAACGTGTCCCCGATGCCGGTGGAATCATCGCCCCCCCTGCCCTGCCCCACGCCCTGTCACCTCCTGCCCAACTGCACCTCCTGCCTGGATTCCAAGGGTGCAGACGGGGGCTGGCAGCACTGTGTCTGGAGCAGCAGCCTCCAACAGGTACTGATTGCCCCCAGCGGGGTGTGCTGTGGCCCTCCTCCCTGCTGCACACTGACCTTTCTCCAACCCCGTCGCCGCTGTCCTACGTCTGCCTCCATTCCCTTAGGGCTGGTCCCACCGTCACACTTTCTCTTTCTTCCCACTTTCTCTTCTCTCGCCCCTTCCAACATCTCTTTCTTCCCTCTTTGCCTTGTTCTTGTTGTTGGGTTTTTTTTGGTTTTTTTTTTTTTTTGGCTACGTCGCACGGCTTGGGGGATCTTAGTTCCCTGATCAGAGATCGAACCCGCGCCCCCAGTGGAAGCGTGGAGTCTTAACCACTGGACCACCAGGGAAGTCCCTCTCCTTGCCTTGTGAGTCTCCCCGTCATGTCCCAGCACCCCCTTCCTGACTCCTCAGCCCTGGTGTCTCTCCAACTCTCAATTAAGCTCTCCTCGCCCCATCCTTCCCATGACTCAATACCATCTCCCTTCTCCCTCCCACACCTTTCCACTTTCCTCCTCCATCTCTTTCTCTCTCTACTTTTAGAAGTTTTGGTTGTAAGATACAGAAACCCACTCGAGCTGGTGTTATTATAAGGAACCGGGGGTATTTGATGTCTGAAGGTAGGAAGTACTGTTGCTTCATCCTTCTTGGGCCGCCTGGTCTCTGATCTCAGCTGTTTTCTGCACATCTCCATCCTCTGGTTTCTCTCGGCTTGATCATCAACACACACCACCTCAACTGGCAGACCTTGACCCTTGGCTGCGTTGGGTCTTAGTTGCGGCCTGCGGGCTCTTTGTTGCGGCATGCAGGCTTCTCTGTAGTTGTGGCACACGGGCTCAGTAATTGCGGCACGCAGGCTTAGTTGCCCCACGGCATGTGGGATCTTAGTTCCCCGACCAGGGGTCGAACCCGCGTCCCCTGCATTGGAAGGCGGATGCTTAACCACTGGACCACCAGGGGAGTCGCTATGTGACTTTCTAATTCCAGAGACCACAGTCATCTCTGTGTTCTTCTGGTAGTTCACATTCTCAGGGAAGACTTCAGCTCAGCTCACGAGTCAGATGTCCAGCCGTGGTCCAGTGAGGTGTGGCCAGGGAAGGGAAGGAGCACTGCTTCTGACACAGCCATTCAGACCCACCCCTCATCTATGGCTATGGTCTAGAGAGATGATTCTTGAACATGGGCATGGTCTGGGGAGGTACAGTCTACCCCTTGGCTGCCCAGTGCGTGCTGTCTCATAAGGTCCATTCCAAAGACGCCTCTGGGGGGAATTCCCTGGTGGTCCAGTGGTTAGGACTCCGCACTTTCACTGCCGAGGGCCCGGCTTCAATTCCTGGTCAGGGAACTAAGATCCCACAAGTCGTGCGGTACGGCTGAAAAACAAAACAAAACAAAAAAACCAAAGATGCCTCTGCCTGGCATGATTTAGCTGTCCCAGTGGCAGACACAGGCAGTCAGCCCCAGCCCCACCCCAGCAGGAGATAAGAAAGCTTCAGCTACTGCTGTCATATCCAGAAACAGTGTCACTGGGCCAGAGTTGTGAGTCTGTCTACTCCTCATTCATCGTTTTATTTATTTATTTTTTGCGGTACGCGGGCCTCTCACTGCCGCGGCCTCCCCCGTCGCGGAGCACAGGCTCCGGACGCGCAGGCTCAGCGGCCACGGCTCACGGGCCCAGCCGCTCCGCGGCACGTGGGATCTTCCCGGACCGGGGCGCGAACCCGTGTCCCCTGCATCGGCAGGCGGACTCCCAACCGCTGCGCCACCGGGGAAGCCCTGCTCCTCATTCATCTTTATCGTGCAAGATTGTGCAAGACCCAACTGAGGTGTGATTACTCACCACCTCACAGCCCAAGAGCCTACACGAGTCTTTGGTAAAATAGGAGTGCTGTCAACAGACCCTGTCTGGGGTGTTTTCCAACACCAACAACCAATTCTCCAGTTCTCTGGACGATGCCAACTATGTGTTCAACAATTCAGTTAATTTCTGACACTATCCACCTGAAATCAGAGTCAGATCCCACAGGTTAAAGTGTTCAGTTCCACAAGACTGCTCCCCCTTCAGATGGCAGTCACAAATCCAGGCTAACTGGCTGCACATTGGGGGTTCCCACCATCCCCTCTGCAGGGTTGATAATGTGCTAGAATGGCTCACAGAGCTCAGAGAAACATTTACTTACTCACACTGGTTTATTATAAAGGGTACAGCTCAGGAAGAGCCAAATAGAAGAGGTAAATCGGCAAGGCATGCAGTTTCCATGCCTTCACTGGACATGCCGCCCTCCCAGAGGATGCACTCATCAACCTGGAAGCTCTCTGGATTGCATTGTTGTTGTTCTTTTTTTTTTTTTGGCCGTGCCGTGCGGCTTACGGGATCTTAGTCCCCCGTAAGGGCAGGGATTGAACCCCAGCCCACAGCAGTGAAGCACAGAGTCCTAACCACTGGACTGCCAGGGAAGTCCCCTGAATCTCATGGTTCAAGTGTTTTTATAGAGCTCAATCTCTCCCCTGACCCCCGGTGGGTGAGTGGGGCTCTAATCACTTGGTTTTTCGGCTGATTCCCCTAAGTCACCCCGTAAGCATAAACTCAGGTGTAAAAGGGGTCCATTATGAACAGCAAAAGACATCCCCACCGCTCAGGAACCCCTGTGTGTTTTAGTAGCTCAGTACCAGGAACCGGGGACAAAGGACAGATACATTTTTGTGTCATGCCACACCGTCCCATAGGAAGGGCGTCCAAGTTAGATGGGAGAATGTATGTAGAGCGTGGAGCCCGGCCTGCTATTCAGTAAAAACTCAGTAACATCCCCACGTTCCACCCACTGGGAGGATTCCCAGTCTCCGCTGTCTGGGTCACACCAAGAGGGTCAGTGCAGCGGCTGGGAGTGGGGGGTGCTCCCCGTGGGGCTCTCAGCGTGGCTGCAAGGGCAGAGGTCCCCTGCGGTGGCACCTCTAACAAGCAGAGGCCTCTCGTCCTCAAGCCTGGGGTCCTTCCGGTGATACATGTCCTCCCTAAATATTATTGAGATTTCCATTATTTGTTTCTATTGGGATCCCAGGGACTGGAAGGCAACACCAGAGAGCCTGCAGGCAGCTCAGGAGGTGTGAGGCGGGAGGGAGTGGTGGGGCGGCTGAATGGAGAGCGTGGAGCTGATGCTGCATGGGAACGTCAGAGGGCTGCTGCCAGATCTTCTGATTTCTGGGAAAATCAGTTAAAACTGTTGGCTCAGGTGTTTTAAAAACACAGATCAATCATAACAGGTGCGCAGACCAGACCTGTTGTGATTTCGCTCAAGGGCAGCCTTATTTTAACAGTCAGGCATTGTTCTTCTAAATGCCTTTGGCCTCAGAGCCTGGGGCAGACAACAAGGTGCTCCCTTCCCTGGCTGGCTGGCTGGCTGGCTGGCTTCTTCCCTCCTTCCCTTTGTCCTTTTACCAAATTCTTCATTGAGCAGCTTCCTTGTGCCGGGCACTTTGCTAGGCTGTGGGCATATGTCAGCAGATGAGCTAGGATCCTGCATCTCTTCCAGGAACACAGGAAATGCAGTTTATGGTATTGGGCAGCATCACATTTGGCCACTAGGGGGGGTCCCAGCAGAAAGTGCTGAGCAGGCCGGAGCCCCGGGCGTCTCTTGGCCCCCGTCCAGATTGCCCGTCTGTTTGTCACGGGGTGCACTAAATTCAGATCTGGAAGCCTAACCTGGAGGAGAATTTGGCTTTGGCAGTTCAGCCAGTCTCGGCTCATCACCGGCGTAACCCATAGGAACTCAGAGCTCCGGCCACAGCTATCAGGGTTTTCTATTTCAGGACTGCATGGTTGCTTTGTTTCTTCCTAAGTGCTTCCAGACAGCCAGCCTAGACTAATCTCTTTCCTCTTATACTTTACTGAAGGCCCAAGCCGTAAATAAAATGCTCTCATCCACTGAGGTAAGTTTCCAGGAGTGTGAACCTCGTTGAGCACCGTGTCTGGGTCCCAGGACACGATAAGTGACGGTGTGTGAGCTGCTGAGTCCTGACCACGGACTCCTCAACTTCCCAGCCAAGGGCGGGCGGATCCTGTTGCCCCAGCAGCTGGGTCCATGTTCTAAGAGGCCGTGGCTGGCAACCCCCCTCCTGATGCTTGTTTCTTTTTCCACCTGGGATCATTGCCGTTCTTTGATTGTAAGGAACAGCTGCATGCCAAGCCAGGTGGGTAAAGGGGCTCGTTATACCAGCACGGTGGTGCCTCTTGTAACCCAGGTGGAAAGCGCAGCCAGGCCCTACCAGGGACTGGAGGTGGAGCCTGGAAAGCTGCCTGTCTCCCTGTCTTTGGGGTGTGTGACTCTCATCTATGCTTCCTTCTGTCTCTGCTCTTTTCTTGCCTCTCTCTGTTCTCTTCATTTGCTGTCATTTGTTCATCCAAACGGCCCAGCCAGCCCTAGTCTACACCATCTAGTTTCAAGGATGTCCCTAGCCTGACTTCTGGTCTGAACTTCTAGTTACAAATGCCGAGGAGGGAGAATGTGATGACCCCAGCTGATGTCCATTTTGGTCCACCCGGTTGTGGCCAGCAGGGGTGAGATCTCTGAGAAGAGGGTGCAATCCAGGAAGATACCCAGGAGGTGTTTGTTTGATCTTCTTTCTCTGCCATTTCCCCTCCCCTGTAGTGTCTGAGCCCCTCCTACCTGCCCCTGCGATGTATGGCTGGAGGCTGCGGGCGGCTGCTCCGAGGACCCGAGAGCTGCTCCCTGGGCTGTGCTCAGGCAACACAGTGCGCCCTGTGCCTGCGGCGGCCCCACTGTGGCTGGTGTGCCTGGGGGGGCCAGGATGGGGGTGGCCGCTGCCTGGAGGGTGGACTCAGCGGCCCCCGCGATGGTGAGACGGGTTTTCGGATGGGGTGAGTGGGGCTGGCTCCTGTCTGCGTTCTGACGTGGGGTTGGTTCAGAGAACGTGGAGGGCTGCTGGGGGCTCTCACAGGTGGCGCTCAGGGGAAGGGGGGAGCAAGGGCCCGGGTGGCTGGGCGAGTGGTTCAGAGGCCTCCACGGTGAAGCCCTGTATCCTCGTGCCAGGGCTGACATGTGGGCGACCTGGGGCCTCCTGGGCCTTCCTGTCCTGTCCCCCTGAGAACGAGTGTGCAAACGGGCACCACGACTGCAACGAAACACAGAACTGCCATGACCGGCCCCACGGTTACGAGTGCAGCTGCAAGACGGGCTACACCATGGACAAGTGAGGCTACAGGCCAGACGCGGGGGCTTGGGTGGGGTTGAGGGGAGCAGGGCCAGGCAGACCGTGGGGTGGGAGAGTCCGTGGGGAGCGGTAGACGACGGGGCATGGATCAAAGTGGGACGCAAGAAAACATAGTCCAAGGTGTGGAGGAGGGTGTGAGGGCGGGGGCTAGGTCGTGGAGGGCAAGGTTGGTCAGTTAGGGAAGGGGGTCATCGCCCCTGGAGGAGGTGCTGGGCTGGACCCGGGGCAGGGGAGTGATGCAGCGGACTGGGGGGTGGACTAGTTGCGAAGAGGGTGGGCTGGCCGGTGGTGGCCTCAGAGGCGCAGTGAGGACCGTGCTGAGGGCTGGGTGTGCCTTTGGGAGGGAGCGGCCCGCTACCCTGCGCTGACTCCTGCCCCACCCCTGCAGCGTGACGGGGCTGTGCCGCCCCGTGTGCGCCCAGGGCTGCGTGAACGGCTCATGCGTGGAGCCCGACCACTGCCGCTGCCACTTCGGCTTTGTCGGCCACAACTGCTCCACGGAGTGTCGCTGCAACCGCCACAGCGAGTGCGCCGGTGTGGGGGCCCGCGACCACTGCCTGCTCTGCCACAATCACACCAAGGTGTCCGTCCGGGACCTCAGACCCTCGCCCCGGGCCTCTGTGCCTTCAGCCTACACTCAGGCATCTTGAGCCTCCTTCCAAGCCCCAGTGAGCTAGGCACAGGGAGGAGGGGGCCTAGCCCTATCCCAAGGAAGTACGAGAGGACCCCGGGGACACCATCTGGGTCTGTACCACAGAGGGGCCCGCCCTGGATAGCGGGACAGAATTACTACTGGACCAGGGAGGGGGATCCCATGGAGGAGCATCTGGGATCCTGTGGGGAAGGGCTTTCTGAGTGCAACACTGGGGCTGAAGGGGAGTGAAACCCCATCACTGGAGGTGTGCAAGTGAAGGCAGAGGGCTCAATGGCAGATGGGCTGGGACTGCCCAAGCCAAATGCCTGAGCTGTTGCTGCCCTCCCCTGGTGCTCTCAGAACCTTCCCCCAACTCTCACACCCACTGTGACTCTTCACCCCCTCTGACCGCCCTGTCCCTGGTTTCCAGGGCAGCCACTGTGAGCAGTGCCTCCCCCTGTTCGTGGGTTCAGCTGTGGGGGGCGGGACCTGCCGGCCCTGCCACGCCTTTTGTCGGGGCAACAGCCAGGTCTGCGTCTCCAGGAAGGAGCTTGAAATGGCCAGGAGGGAGCCGGAGAAGTACTCGCTGGATCCAGATGAGGTGAAAGAGGCTGGGGTCCTGAACTCCTGGGTCTGAAGGAGGAGGGGGCTGGGGGCTCCTAGTCTGAGGGAGGAGGAGGCTGCTGGGCTCTGGACTCCTGGCTCTGAGGGAGGAGGGGCTGGTCCATGCATTTTTGTGATCACCCTGTCCTTCCTTGGCCAGATCGAAAACTGGGTGACAGAGGGTCCTAGTGAAGACGAGGCTGTGTGTGTGAACTGCCACAATAATAGCTATGGGGACAAATGTGAGAGCTGCCTCCATGGCTACTTCCTCCTCGACGGGAAGTGCACCAAGTAAGTGGAAGGGGGGCCAGGAACCCTTGCCCCGCTCAGTAGGAACAGCTCTGGGAGCCAGGCTCCTCTCCCCAGTCCTCTGCCCTCAGTCAGGAAAGGCTGAGATCCCCTGAGGCAGGGGTTGGGGGCAAAGAACTAGACTCAGGTGGGAGACCCTCTCCCTCAGGCCAGTGCTGAAACGCAGGTTACCGAGCAGCCCTGGTGGAGACTCTTGGGCAAAGAGAGAGAGAGGGCCCTGAGGGAGAGGCCTCAAGACAGCCTCCCCATTCCACCCCCTTCCTTCTGAATGGTCAGTAAGCCCTGGAGTTCGTCCATCCTGGGTTCTAATCCTGACTCTGCCACTTACCAACACTGTGGCCTTGGGGTAAACGGCTTGACCTCTGTGAGCCTCAGTTTCCTCTTCTGGCCTCATGGGTTGGAGCTCACGTTTACAGCATCCAGCCTGGGCCCCTGTAGGTCGTGGGGGCTCTATAACCCCTGTCTTCTTCCCTCTCTTCAGATGTCAGTGTAATGGCCATGCAGACACATGTAACGAGCAGGACGGGACAGGCTGCCCGTGTCAGAACAACACAGAGACGGGCACGTGCCAGGGCAGCTCCCCCAGTGACCGCCGAGACTGCTACAAATACCAGGTGCGGCTGGAGAAGCAAGTTATGGGCCAAGGGCCCCATGCCCAGAAGAGGTCAGGGCTGGGATGAGGTAGCCTGGCCCAGGCAGGACTGACAGTGTGGTTCCGATATCAGTGGGTCATGGGGATCAAGGTCGACTTGATAGACTGTTCCTGAGCCCTAGTCAGTTTCAGGACCCGGGCGGTGTTGCTGGGATCTCAGAAATGAGCCTCTTGTGGGTGGTGGAGGTGAGGAGACGGACTCCAGTACGGATGGTCACAACTTAAAGATTGCAGATGCCAGAAAACTCATCTCGTAGTAGCTTAAGCAAAAAAGAAAATGTGTTGGCTCTTAGAACTGAGGTCTGGAGTCCACTTGAGGAATGGGCAGATCCGGGTGCTCACACAGTGCAGTCAGGAGCCCTTCTTTCCCTGGGTCTTGACTCTGCTCTCCTCTGGGTTGGCTTCATTCTCAGGCAAGTTTTCGCTCAAGTGGTGGCCCTCACCTGATCACTTGGGGCCAGTAGGGGATCTCATATTATTACTAATACCCATATGCAAATTCCCCTTGAGTCCATATCCCCTTTCTTCAGCTGGGGGGCTCCTGGAGCCCCTGTACTGACTGCCTGGTTGGTTACTGTGTTGCAGGCTCACCTCCCACAGAGGGGATATTCCATGTTCCTTCCTTGGAGTACAGCTCCTACCACCCCACCCACCTACCTTCTCTCTAGTTCCAGAAGGAAGAGAGAATCCCTTGCTCACCTCAGTCTCCGTACCCATCTATTGGCAAAGATGCGACTACGCCCCAAATGGCGACAGAGCTTCACAAGCCTTACCCCTAACATTTCCATCCAAGACCAGAATTTTTGCTTTCTTTCTTTCTTTCTTTCTTTTTTTTTTCAGCCTTGCCGTGCGGCATGCGTGATCTTAGTTCCCCAAGCAGGGATCAAATCCGTGCCCCTTGCATTAGGAGCGCAGAGTCTTAACCACTGGACCGCCAGGGAAGTCCCCAGAATTTTTGCTTGCTTGATGCATAATCAGAAGGCCCATTGGTCTTTGTCAAAACAGACAGCTTCAGAGCTTAATTCAGACCTCCTCCTCCAGCAGCTCTGCTGGTAGCTCTTGAAACAGCAGTTTCTTTGCCTTCTGATGATAGCAGTAGTGGTTAGTATGTAAGGAGTGCCTGCCATAGATACAGTGGAGACAGCACAGACACGGAAGGCTCATGAAGGCTGTGCTAGGGCCTCGGTGAGCTGTGGGCATAAGAGCCAAAGGAGGCTCAGAGACTTGTCCCAGGTCAGACAGCTGGCTGGGTTTGGAGCTTGGACTGACCCTGGTCAATCCCAGAGGTTGAGTGGTTTCCACTGGACTACAGGAATCAAAATAGCTGTTATCCAGCCAACTCATTCACTCAACACCTATTTACTGAGCACCTAATATATGCCAGGCACTATGCAAAGCATTGGGACACAGTAGGGAACAAAACAGGCAAAAATGTTCTGTCCTCAGAGAATTCATGGAGGAGTCTAGCAACCAACAAATGAATATGTCAGACATGTAGTGTGTTAGTGATGAGCAGTAAGGAGGGAAATTAAGCAGAAAGGAGGGCTAGGAAATGTTGGGAGCGGAAATGGTAGATACAGTGGCCAAGGAAGGCCTCAGTGAGAATGTGACACTTGAGTAAAGACATTCAAACGTTGGGGGGGTGGTGCGGGGCAGGCAGGAGAGCGATCCAAGCAGAGGCTCAACCAGTGCAAAGGCACTGAGGCAGGACCTACCCAATATAGTCCAGAAACAGCAAGGCTAGCAGGCAAGGCTGGCTGGGCCTGTGATTTCAGTAGTGTTTGCTATCTGTGTACAGAGGAAGAATCTCCAGTTCAGCAAGGTTAAGTCACTATTCCAAGGCCACACAGCTAGTGAGGAGGTAGAGCCAGGATTCAACAGAGCTCTTCATTGCTGTGCCTCAGAGTTCCAGAGGGCTTGCCACTAGGGTGCTGTGGTCACTGGGGTGACACCAGGAACAGCAGTGCTGGAGTGTAGGATGCTGTTAGTGTCCACACTGTGTCAGGGAAATCCAGGGGGGTCACAAGGAAGCTGCTGGGACACTGTGGAAACCCAGGGCAGGGGTTACTGGGCTACTTACCAGTAGGTACAAATGTCAGTCCTCCTTGGAGGAGGGCTGGACCCTGAGTTCAGCTCTGATGGCCGCTTCCACTCCCTCCCCTGCCCGCAGTGTGCCAAGTGCCGGGAGTCATTCCACGGGAGCCCGCTGGGTGGCCAGCAGTGCTACCGCCTCATCTCCGTGGAGCAGGAGTACTGCCTGGACCCCACGTCCCAGACCAACTGTTTCCACGAGCCGAAGCGCCGCGCTCTGGGCCCCGGCCGCACTGTCCTCTTTGGCGTGCAGCCCAAGTTCACCAATGTGGACATCCGCCTGACGCTGGACGTGACCTTTGGCGCCGTGGACCTCTACGTCTCCACCTCCTATGACACCTTTGTGGTCCGTGTGGCCCCCGACACTGGCGTCCACACCGTACACATCCAGCCGCCACCGCCTCCCCCAGCCCCCCCACCCCCTGCTGACGGTGGGCCCCGGGGGGCTGGGGATCTGGGGGGACCTGGGGCTGGAGGTGGGCCGGCCACCCCAGTGGAGCCACGAGTGCGGGAGGTGTGGCCACGGGGCCTGATCACCTACGTGACGGTGACAGAGCCATCTGTGGTGCTGGTGGTCCGTGGCGTGCGGGACCGGCTGGTCATCACCTACCCGCACGAGCACCACACCCTCAAGTCCAGCCGTTTCTACCTGCTCCTGCTGGGCGTGGGAGACCCAAGTGGGCCCAGTGCTAATGGCTCGGCCGACTCGCAGGGCCTGCTCTTCTTCCGGCAGGACCAGGCCCACATCGACCTGTTTGTCTTCTTCTCCGTCTTCTTCTCCTGCTTCTTCCTCTTCCTCTCACTCTGCGTGCTGCTCTGGAAGGCCAAGCAGGCCCTGGATCAGCGGCAGGAGCAGCGCCGGCACCTGCAAGAAATGACCAAGATGGCCAGCCGCCCCTTCGCCAAGGTCACCGTCTGCTTCCCACCCGACCCTGCTGCCCCGGCCCCCGCCTGGAAGCCAGCCGGGCTCCCGCCACCCGCCTTCCGCCGCTCTGAGCCCTTCTTGGCACCCTTGCTGCTGACGGGGGCTGGCGGGCCCTGGGGACCCGTGGGAGGGAGCTGCTGCCCACCAACCATCCCTGCCACCACTGCTGGCCTGCGGGCCGGGCCTATCACCCTCGAGCCCACTGAAGATGGCATGGCCGGCGTGGCCACCCTGTTGCTCCAGCTGCCTGGCGGGCCCCACGCACCCAACGGCGCCTGCCTGGGGTCAGCCCTTGTCACTCTGCGGCACAGGCTGCATGAGTACTGTGGGGGGGGCGGGGGGCACGGGGCTGGTGCAGGCCGGAAGGGGCTGCTGAGCCAGGACAACCTCACCAGCATGTCTCTCTGACCCGTGGTGGGAGCCTCAGCCACAGCAGTCGAGTCCCCTGAGGGGGCCGCCCTGGACTTGGGGCCCCTCCACCTGGGACACTGTGTCCTCAGAGACCTCTGGTTTCCTTCCCCTGGGGGGGGTGGGGGGGGTGGGGGGGGTGGGGGGGGGTGGGGGGGTGGGGGGTGGGGGGGGGGTGGGGGGGGTGGGGGGGGTGGGGGGGGGTGGGGGGGGGTCCCCAGACAGGCCTTCTTTGTTCTGCATTCAACAATTATTTATTGAATACCTACTATGTGCCAGGCACTGTTGAAGGCACTGGGCAGAGCGGGAACCAAGACAGCCAAGGTTCCCTGATCTCGTGGGATTTAGGTTCTAGTGAAGGGATCCCGTCGGCATGCGCGCACACGCGCACGCACGCACAGATGAGTCAGGCCGTTGCGAACGGGACGAGTGCCGTGAGGTAGCAACGGGACATGGCTGTGAGGAACCTTGAGGTCGTCAGTTGGTCCCTGTGCGAAGCTAGACTTTAAGAAGGAAACTGGGGCTTCCCTGGTGGCGCAGTGGTTGAGAGTCCGCCTGCCGATGCAGGGGACACGGGTTCGTGCCCCGGTCCGGGAAGATCCCACATGCCGCGGACCGGCTGGGCCCGTGAGCCATGGCCGCTGAGCCTGCGCATCCGGAGCCTGTGCTCCGCAACGGGAGAGGCCACAACGGTGAGAGGCCCGCGTACAGCAAAAAAAAAAAAAAGAAGGAAACTGGCTGTGGGAAGAGCTGTGGGAAGCGGGATCCAGGCAGAGGGAGCTGTTAGGACAAAGGCCCTGAGGCGGGAACCAGCTTCTGTTATTGGAAGGATCGGAAAGCTGGCCAGTGTGACCCAGACCACGTGTGAAGAGGAGATGCGGTCAGGGTCAGGCAGGGGCGGACCACCCAGGGCCTGCGGGCCACGCATAGGGTTTGGGGCTTTATTCTCAGGGCATTGGGCAGCCACCAGACAGTTTTAGGAGGGAGAATGACAGGATCCGATGTATTTACGAGGTCACTCAGCTCTGTGGAGAGTGGACTGGGGACGGTGAAAGGGAGGCAGCAGGGGGACAAGAGATGGGCCAGATCAGGGAAGTGGCCGTGAGAAGAGGAGCCGGGAACAGATGCAGGCTGTGGGTGGAAGGATGTGACGATGGTGTGGACGTCGGAGTGAGGGAGGGAAGGAGTCCAGGCTGACCCCAACTTTGTGGCCCACACTGTGGGTGGAAGGTGGGTTTATAAAGACGGGGCAGACTGGAGCTGTGGGGGGAAACCAGGAGTCCAGCTCTAGACCTAAGATCCCCTTTAGAGACATCTCTTCGGGTAGGTCCAAGCAGGGAAACAGAGTCACCCGGAGTATTTCAGCAAAGGGAGCTGAGTGCGGGGATTGGCTGTACTGGTGAGGGACGCTGCCGAGAAGAGATGGGACAGTGAGGCAGCCCAGGGGCGAGCCAGAGCAGGAAGCCGCTGCTGCCACCGCTAGGCTGAAGGGACGAGGCTCAGGTGGTGGTTCCTGACCCCAGGACCAGGGTCACTGTGCTCAGAGGGGGCATAAGAAGACAAAGCCCCTGCCTGAGATGCCACCCCAGGAAGGGCAGGGTTGGGTGGGGGACACCAGGGTTGGGAATAGAAATGGCAGAATTTTCAACATACAGCTCTCTTCCCAGACAATGCTGCCTTGAAGCAGCATCTGGCTTTTCCCCAGGGCCTACCCTCACCCCAGCCACCACCTTGCTGAGCCCTTCTGCCCCTTGAGGACCGCCTCTGCCCCCCATCCCCACCCCATCCTAACCATCTTGAACTTGGGACTCCTCCTTTCCCAAGACTCCATCCCTCAGCTGTTTTGTTGGACCTTGGAGAGCTGGGCCCCGTGTCTTCCTCTCCGTCTGGGGCCATGTGTGCCCTCAGAGGCCGTCTGAAAGGGGGGGAGCGATTAAAGCAACAAATAGTGTGGGGAAGATCCAGTGTCCAAGTACTGTCTGTATGCAGCAGAGGGGCCGTCTTGGCTTTCTGACCCAGCACCTGAGAGCTGGATAAATCAGATAAATGTCCTTATCTCGGTGCCCCCTCCAAGCCACGTGGCCTGAGCCTGGCTCTTCACTGTCTCTCCTGGCGGGGGCGGTGCCACTACAGAAGCTCTTGTTCCCCAGGAGGGATGAACTGAGGGGACATGAGGGCAGTGAGGCCTTTGACCCTTGCCCAGATCCCTGTCACAAGGAGACCCCTGCTCGTCTCAGGAAGGAAAACAGACTGCCTTGCTCCCAGCTTTGGGTTTTGTTCTGGCCCCTGACGCAAGAGAATTCAGGCAGCGCAAAGACTGAGGTGAGGCCCTAGCACGGTGAGCTTTCTCTAATTCAAGTAGATTCTCACGGCCCAAACCAAAAGCATCATGGGAGCCTTTATCCGCCAGTCCCCCGGCCAAGCAAGAGCGCTTTTGCGAGGGAAGGTGGGAGTGGGAGATCTCCATCCCGTCGGTGGGCCTCGCTCAGCGTGGGAGTCTTGCTGGGAGTGTCCCACAGGGTACTTACAACCCAGCCCCCAGGCACAGGCCGGCTGCTTCATGTACTGAGCCGAGGACATGACGATGTGTTGGATTTAGGGGGCCTGTCAGACTTTATGAGCAATTTAAGGAGTTTTCAGGGATTACTCCGCCCACACGTTCTGCCTTTATGAGCTGATAGTCGTACCTAACCTCCACGACGTGACTGTGAGCTTACATTTTACTGAATACCAATGCTAGATGGCTCGCTATCGTGCTCTTTCCAACCATCAAATCTATGAGGTAGGTACCATGTAATCCCCATCTTGCAGATGAGAAGACAGAAGTTCATAGACATTGTTTAGCTGTTGAGCGACAGCTGCCATTTGAACCCAGACCTGACTCTCACATCCATGTTCCTGACCACCAGGCTCTTCCACTTCCCAAGGAAGGACTGCTTTATTTAGCATAAGTTGACCTAGCTGTCTCGGCACAGAGTGGACCCTAGGAGTAGGTGTTCAAAATGGTCAATATCTGCTCAGGATAAGGCAGAATTTCCCAACTGGGGAGCCAACTAGCAGTGGGACACGCTGCCTCAAGGAGTCCTGAGGCCAGTGGGGTCATCCCGCATAACCAGAAAGGAGTTAAGGTGGTTATTCAAGACTCCTCCATGGGGGCTTCCCTGGTGGCGCAGTGGTTAAGAACCCGCCTGCCAATGCAGGAGACACGGGTTCGAGCCCTGGTTCGGGAGGATCCCACATGCTACGGAGCAACCAAGCCCGTGGGCCACAACTACTGAGACTGCGCTCTAGAGCACGCGGACCACAACTACTGAAGCCCATGCTCCACAAGAGAAGCCACTGCAATGAGAAGCCCGCGCACCACAACGAGGAATAGCCCATGCTCGCTGTAACTAGAGGAAGCCTGCATGCAGCAGCGAAGACCCAACGCAGCCAAAAATAAATAAATTAATTAAAAGTGCTGGCCCTCTGCCAGGTCCTGCTAAATGCTTAGGGGAAAGAAAAAAAACCGACTCCTCCATGTTATGTTTGGACCCATTGGTAAGGTCTCTTATTAGCAGTCACCTTGTGACTTTGCCTTCCTGAGCAGCGCGTTTGCACTCTGACTGGACTTTTCCTCGGGGGCACAGAGCCACCTTCCCTTCAGCTCCTGTCACTGCTATGCAGATTGCCCCTGTACCAGTGCCCCACAGCATGTGTTCCTCCTTTTCCACGTCAAACCCTCAGCAGTTGCCTCTCCCTGGTACCCACACACCGGAATGCAAGGGGCTTGTGGTGAAGTGAGAGAAAGCCTGGACACGGGATGCTAGGGACCTGGATTCTAGCCCATGTGTGGCCACTGATGGCCTAGGGACTTCGGGAGAAGGAGAGAAATTTTACCAAGGGCCTACAGCACTCCAGCGCTGTGCTGGGTGCTTGGAATGAGTCTTTTAATCTTCCCAACATCACAGCTGCGAGGTATGGGCTTGTTCCCCCATTCTGCAGATTCGGAAATTAAGTCCCTTGCCTAAAACTCAGGGCAGATTAGTAGACGAGTCCAGATTCTGACACAAGCCTGTCTGACTTTCCATTGCCCCCATGTATTACCTCTAAAATCTCTTCCCTTTTCTAAGCCAACGTCTCCCACCTCTGATCACACATTGTCTCCACCTCCACTGGGCTCCACACTGTTCTGGACATATAGCCGTCAACAAGGTCCCTGCTCTCATGGAGCTGACAAGCCAGTGGGGAGCCAAATAATAAAAGATTCGGTATGTTGGAAAATGACTGGAAAAACAAGGCAGTGAAGGAGGGGGATGGGGAGGTAGGTACTTGCTCTTTAATGTAAGGTGGAAGTGGGGGGGCTCACTTTTTAAAAAAATATTTTTGGCTGCGTTGGGTCTTCATCAGTGCGTGCAGGCTTTCTCTAGTTGCAGCAAGCTGGGGTTACTCTTCGTTGCGGTGCAGGGGCTTCTCATTGCAGTGGCTTCTCTTGTTGCGGAGCCCTGGCTCTAGGAGCGTGGTTTTCAGTAGTTGTGGCTCGCGGGCTCTAGAGTGCAGGCTCAGTAGTTGTGGCGCACGGGCTTAGTTTCCCTGCAGCACGTGGGATCTTCCCGGACCAGGGATGGAACCCATGTCCCCTGCATTGGCAGGCGGATTCTTAACCATCTGCGCCACCAGGGAAGTCCCGGGCCTCACTCTTAAGGTGACACGTGAGCAGAAGTGAAAGAGTGAGCCATAGGGACACCTGAGGAAAGAGAATTTCGAGTTGAGGGAACAGCCAGTGCAAGGATCCTGACGTGGGAGCGTGCCTAACATCTTAGAGAAACAACCAAGAGCCTCGTGGAGTAGAGAGAATAAAGAGGAGGTAAGGTCACAGAGGGAATAAGAGAGAGATTGTGTGGGTCCTTGAGCCACCGTGAGGACTCTGGCTTTTACTACGTGCAGGAGGAGGCAGCAGAGGGTTCTGAGCCCAGGAGGCATGTGATCTATTTCAGATGTCCACAGGGCTTCTCCGTGGGGAAGAGACTAAAAGGGTGGAGTTAGGGCAGGAAGCCCAGCGAGGAGCCACTGCATTTGTTTAGGCCGAAGAGGAGGGTGGTTGGAACAAGGAGGCGCAGTAGAATGGGGAGAAGGGAGATTCTGGATCTGTTCTGAAAGTAGAACCAACAGAATTTGTTGACAGTTTGGATACTGGGTGAGAGAGAAAGTGGGCAACAGAAGGGATGGGATTTGCTATTTCCTGAGATGAGGAAGACTGTGGGAAGAGCAGACTTGGGGCGGTGGGGAGTCAGGGGTCAGGTCTTAGACACGTTAAACTTAAGATGCCTATTAGACATTCCAAGTGAAGAATGTCACTCGATGGTTGAATACACAGAGAGAGAGAAGAATAGCAAATAATACAAATAATATATTAATATTAGAATAGTTATAAATTATTACATAATAATAATATTAACAACAGTTTGTTAAATTGACTCTGGTCTTTCCATCTGTTCCATCTCTTGCTCTCACAGTAGCCATACGACATATTAGGGATTAACCTCAGAGGGAGAAACAGACTCAGGTTTATTAATTTACTAAGAGAACACAGCTGGTACGTGGCAAGAGTCAAGATTGAATCCCAGGTCTGTCCAACTTTGAGACCCAAACATTTTCTAATCTGCTAGTTGCTTTTCAATAAAGGGGGTGGATTGAATTGTATGATCCTTGAGTATGCCTTTCAGCTCTAGAGAGTCTTAAACCTGACAGTTCTGTGCTTTGAAGACAAAGAGCCTCTGCATCTGTTAGGATTGTGTGCAGGCCAAGAGTCCACAGGTATTGAATGAGCAGGGGGGCTCTCCTAATTTTTTCTTTGAATGGTTGGTACCTGGACAGTCCTCAGACAGCCTTTCTGGTTTTGCTAATTTTCAGGCTCTGGGCAGAGCTTCAGGTAGGCAGCTAGGGAGTTGGCGGTTTTACTTTGTTGGTGAGGACTCCCTGGCTTAGTGAGGGAAGAGACTTGCCAATGTCGCACACAGCAGATCCGGGTCAAGCATCTGACTCGACTCTGGAACTCCTTCCACACCTAGGCATGTTCCCTGTGTCCCTGCCTCCTTCACCAAACCTCCTTCTCCACCCAGATTCCTTCCCTGGGACAAAAAAGGATGTAGGCGGAGTCGGTTTTTAGGTTTTTTTTTTTTATTGTGGGTGCATTTCTGGTAGCGGGATAGGGCGGAGGGTCAGGACCTCCCAGGAGAAGGCAGAGGAGGGCAGGCGTGACGGGTGGAAAAGGAGAAAGGTGAGGGGAACGTCTTTACTCTCGGATCTTCAGCTCCCGCGCCATCTGACAGAGGGCGCAGGGCAAACAAAAGGTGAGGGCCGCCCAATCTTTCGCGATAGAGCCCTGGAGGGTGGGAGAAAGAGGTTAGCAGTCCTAACTTGCATCCCAGGAGGCCCGTCCCCAGCCCTCGGCTCCTGCGGTCCCGGGCCCGGCGCGTACCTGGATGTGGTAGCGCTCGCGCATGCCGGTGCGCAGGGAGTTCAGGCTTCCGGGCAGGCAGGGAGTGCCGCAGCACTCGCCGAAGTCGTCGGAGATGCGGCAGGCGAGGCACAGAGGGACGAAAGTGCCGCACAGACCTGCAGGGGAGGCGGGGCTCTAAGGGCGGGGCCCACCGGGTGCCACCGGCCGGCTCTGCCTCGGGGAGGGGCGAGGCGGGGTCCGCGGCGCGCGGTTGAGGGGCCCAGAGGCAGCTGAGTGTTGGTGGAAGTGAGGGTCCCAGAGGGAATTAGGGGTCCGAAAAGTGGGGTTTCAAGATTGGGAAATAAGGTTTGAAGGGGGAGTTGGGGACCCAAGGAAGACAAGTGAGGGTGCAAGGGGGACGTTGAGGGTCCCAGTGGAAGTTGGAAGGTGTGAGGCCGGGATCCTAGGGAGTGTCGGGCGTCCCAGGAAGGCATGAGGGTTAGAGACTGGGAATTCAGGGTCCAAGGAAGGAGACAGGGAGTGGGGTTAGTAGGGCGAGGAAGGGGCTGGGGGTGACCTTCGCTCCCTTCCCGCTCTTTCCCCGGGCCTGGAGAGGGGGCGGCGGGCACTCACAGATGGGCATGTCACTGCAGCAGTCCATGAGAGTGGTGTTCCAGTCACTGAGCTGGCACTGGTAGCTGCTGGCACCCTGGGGCTGGCTGGTCACTGGGTAGGACATGGCTGCGGAGGGGAGAGGCTGGGGTCAGCGGGCAGCTTCGCAGCACCTCCTGGGCCCTTGCACCTATGCAGCCCCTCCCTCGGCCGGGCAGTCCGGGCGAGGCCACCAGGCCGCCCACTGAGGGGACACCACTGTGCCTCCCCCGTTCTTTATGCCACATCTGGGCATCGACATCCCAGTCTGTTCCTGTTGTTGGTGCCTCCTGCACAACTGGTTCGGCTGGAGGTGGGGTGGGCGGGGAGCCTGCAAGTCTAGGGAAGGTTGGCGCCACATGTGGGCGGGGCGGAGACCTGCCGCCGGTTCCTCCACGCCTGGGCCTGGGGGCCTGGGTCCCTGCACGTCGGGGCATCTGGGGTGCAGGCAGGCGCCGTCTGTCTTCAAAGTCATGGTGCCCAGGGGAAGGAAGGGGCCATGTTCCGGGGACTGGAAGGTTTGGGGTTCCATCCAGCGATCCCACCTTTGCCTTTCACGTTGTCGTGCATCTCAAATTGCATCTTGCTGGCCCTGAGGAGGTGGCCGTTGGGGACAGCAGACGTGGCAGTGGTGACAGCGTCAGAATCTGTCCAAGGGATGCTGGATACTGGGGGAGGTCAGGGCAAGGGGCAGGGGCACTGGGGGCTGGGTTCTCAGGGGTAAGGATGCTGGGGAGAAAGAGCCATATCAGCTTGCCAGCTAGGAGAGACGTGGGATAGGGTTGTATGGGGTTGGGGGCGAGAAACTCGCCCATCTCTGTACAGCTGCCCACAGACCCCAGAGGACCCTCCTCATACCAGAGGCAGAGCTGGAGAGAAAGACCAAAAGACAGAGACAGGCAGAGTCAGAGACAAGGGGAGAAAGAGATCAGAGGTAGGTGCCTATAGAGATGCCACCAGTAACACTCACACCTGCCCAGTACTGTTTTTCTGTAAGCCCATTTCACAGACAGCACACTGAAGCTCAGTGAGCTGAAGAGAAATGCCTCACATCTGATGGCCCCGCCAAGAGGGTTAGTAAAGGGGGTACTGGCCCCAAGAACTTCCAACGTCAACTCAGTGCCATCAGGTTGAGAAAAGGGGGTGGGTCACAGGGGGTATTGAGAAAGACAGGGATGTCCAGAGAGGTAAACAGTCAGAGACGTGTAAGGGGGCAGAGAGACGTGAGTGGAGTTGGGTGGGGCGAGAAGAGAGCAGAGGCACCAACCTTTGAGTAGAAGGCTGCGGGCAGATGCTCCTACCTGCAGGACTGCTACAGCGACGATGGAGACAGAGGTGTGGGTGACACCTGGGAACTGAGTTGCTTATATCTGGGCTGGCCACGTGGCCCTGGGTGGGGCTCTGACAGAGATGCCCAGGGAGCCAAGCCGGTCTGGCTGACCCTCTTCCCCACATTGGGACTTCCCCTTCCTCCTTCTCCATCCCTCATTCCCCTCTCCCGCCTCCTGCCTGGCCTCAGAGGACCAAGGAAATCGTGGGGGAGAGGGTCCAAGGATGAGGAGCTGGGAGTAGAGATCTAAAGGGAAGTGGGCAGAGAGACCAAGAGAGGGAGAGAGAAGGCTGAGGGGAGGTGCAAGGGACACAGCTGTACAGACACCAAAAGAGAGGAAGAGACAAGAGAGATAGGGAGGGAATGGGAGACAGAGACAGAAGGAGAGGCCCAGAGGGGAGAGAGAGACAAGGAGATTCAGAGAGATGGAGAGAGATAAGATGAGAAGACATGGAGAGAGAGAGAAAGAGATGCCGAGACAGAGAGGCACAAAGATCTGGGGAGAAATAAAAAGAAAGGGGGAGAAGAGATTCAGAAAAAAGACACAAAGATAGAAAGGTGGAGTGTCAGGTGAGTGGAGGCACCAGCCACTGGCCACGCCAAGGCTTAGAGGGAAGGGAAACAGGGAGAGGAGAGAGGCCGGTGATGCAGCAGAGTGCAGAGTGGGCTCCCACTGGGCCCTCTCCCGCCATCCTTAGCGAGGCCCCGACTTCCCGGGGAGAAGGGGCTTTGTGCCCCCATTCAGGGCCACCGGGCACATGGGGGGCAGTGTGTTTTGGGGGTGACCCATGCTGGAACCAAAGTAAAAAAACACACCTCACCCAACTCCAAATTGGGAAGGGAGGAGGCTGGGGACTGAGAAACTTCTGGTTCCTGAGGGAGGTGGATGTGGTCTAGGACACTTGAGTCCTAACAGAGCAGAGGACTGGGGCCCTGGACTCCTGGGTCTGAGGGAGGAGGGGGCTGGGAGTCCAGACTCTTGGGGTTAAGCTAGGCTGCATCCCTGAGTGGGGTAGGGGTCCTGGGATACCCAGACTGCTGTCTTCCTGGGAGATGAAAGAGCTGGGGGCCTGGAGGCCTGAGTCACCAAAGTCTCCCCTCAACAGGTCTGGCGGGGTTGGAGGTGATTCAGTGAAGGAAGCAGAATTAGAGCTGGGTGGGGTTTCCACCACGGGTGTCACTCCAAAAATGTACAAGGCACCGGAAAACTGGGGTGTCAGCTGCAGAGAAGGTGGTGCCGTCACCACACTGGGTATGAGTATGGGGTGATGAGGTGGACCACCCTGCTGGTCTGGGATCCCAGCTTTCCCCCCACAATCCTTAATTTCCTGACACCACCCAGATGGCTTGCTGTCCTTGTCCCCAGACCTAAGGGCAGCACGCAGCGTCTTGTCTGTCAGTGTCCATCACTTGGTCCGGGAGCCTGAATGTCTGGGAAGCATCTTCTCCCTGCTTCTGTTCTAGGGTCCCTGTTCCCCACCCCCGTCTCTGCATCTTTGTCTCTCTGGCTCTGAATCTCTCCTTTCCTTCTTTCCTCATCTCTGCAGATCTGTTTCCAAATTTCTCCTGGTTCTCTGTCTCCTCATCTCTGAGTCTCTCTTCCCGAGCTCTGTGTCTCAGTGTCCTTATCCTGGAGCCTCTGCGTCCTCTCTCAGCATCTATCCCCATCCTGAGGCTTACCCCATGGAGGCAGCCACAGAGCCCCATCCCCCAGCTGTCCAGACCATGGGCTGCAGGTGACTCAGGGTCAGACCCTAGGGCTCCCAAGACAACAACATGAGTTGTCCTCAAGTTTCCTCTCCCAACTCTGACACAGCCTGGGGCCCCCAATTAGATAGATACAGAAACTCATGTACTTGAGGAAATCAGGACTGGGAAAGCTGTGAGGTGGCCTGCTTGGGGGTGAGGAGGAGGGAAGTGGCAGGAAGAGGAGAGCTGGGGGCTGAGGAGTGAGCATGGCAGCGTCTCCAGGCTTCTGGCCTGCATCCCCCTCAAACAGGGTTGCCAGATAAAATGCAGGATGTTGGGCTTCCCTGGTGGCGCAGTGGTTGAGAGTCCACCTGCTGATGCAGGGGACACGGGTTCGTGCCCCAGTCTGGGAAGATCCCACATGCCGCGGAGCGGCTGTGTCCGTGAGCCATGGCCACTGAGACTGCGCGTCTGGAGCCTGTGCTCCGCAACGGGAGAGGCCACAACAGTGAGAGGCCCACGTACCGCAAAAAGTAAATAAATAAAAATTAAAAAATGCAGGATGTCCAGTTCAATTAGAATTTCAGATAAACAACAAATACTTTTTTAGTGTAAGTATGTCCCAAGTATTGTATGGAACATACTTATACTTAAAAAGTATTTGCTGTTTGTCTGAAATTCCATTTTAACTTGGTGTCCAGTATTTTTATTTGCTAAATCTGGAAACTTACCTTCAAAGAGGGGAATCCAAGTCCCTGGGTCTTTTCCCAGAACCCAGGAATCCCTCCTCAGAGTCCAGGTCCCACTCCCACTCCTCTCCTCCCCTAGAATCCATGAATGAGGTACCCAGCCCCTACACCCTCAGAACCCAGGAGTCCAGGCTTCCAGCCTCTTTCTCCCCAGAATTCAGGTGTCCAGTCCAGGTCAGGATACAGTTGCCCAACGTGGGTTTCACAAGGCGGGTGTTGCCATCTATGGCACTGGCGGAACCGGTCTGGCTGAGCAGGCAAGTGAAGGGGCCCCCTTCCCATTGTAAGCCTGCTGCATCCTCCAGGGCCAGCCCAATGGGGCTGGGAGCGGAACAGTAGGGACTCAGAGCTCTGGATGCGTCACCGTGTCTGGGTTTGGGTGTGTTGTATAGAGATATATCTGTCTCGTTGGTGTGTGCTTCTCTGGGTGCTGTGCTTCTCTGGGTGCTGTGCATCTGTGTGGGGTTTGTCACGATGTGCCTCTCTTTGCGTGTTCCTGTGTTCTGGGGTGTGACACGTGAGGAGGTCTTTTCTATTTGCGCGTCTGTATTGCCCTCCTGTGATTCTCCCTACTGTGCATCTGTGTTTGGGTGTGGTCTCAGTTGTGAAAGTTCCCTGATTCTGACTAGATTAAGGCAGGAATTATTTTTTGAGTGGTTGCTTTGTATGCTGGACTCCAGAGCCAGAAAAACTTAGTTCAAATCTTGATGGCCTCTGAATGACTATGAAACCCTGGGCAAACCACTAAATTTCTGTGGACTTCAATTTTTCCATCTACAAGATGGGTTGCTGGGAATAGAGTTGCTGAGAGGATTAAACGAGTTAATCCATGTAAAGAATTGCACCTGGACCATGGGAAACATTTTTCTGTTTATGGGGATGATGATGATGTTCTAGTTGCTGGAGATACAGTAGTGAATAAAACCAAGTCTTTGCTCATGGACCTAGTAGGGATTAGATGAATGGCCTGTCTATGGCTGGGCATATAACTGGGGTGTCTGTTTTGCATGAGGAAAGGGATATTTCTGTGTGTTGTCAGTGCGAGTGACTCCACGATTGTGTGCCTATGTGTGTCTTTGTAGGTAATTGCACATGCCGTGTGTGGATTCTCTGCTTGTGTGGGTATAAATGCAAGATCACACCGAGCAGGTGTTGTGAGGACACATGCGGACAGAGGAAGAGCTGCACAGAGAGATGTGGATGTTTGTCCGTCCATTCCGTAAGCATTTGCTGAGCCCCTGCAATGTGCCAGGATCTCTGGCAGGCATTGGTTCAAGGCCTGAAGGAAAGTAGAGAGACCTAGAGACCCACCAAGAAAGCTTTGGCTGCCCCAGGCTACTCTTTGTTGCGGTGCCCGGGCTTCTCATTGCAGTGGCTTCTTTTGTTGCGGAGCATGGGGCTCTAGGCATGCGGGCTCAGTAGTTGTGGCTCGCGGGCTCTAGAGCACTGGCTCAGTAGTTGTGGTGCACTGGCTTAGTTGCTCCGAGGCATGTGGGATCTTCCCAGACCAGGACTCGAACCCATGCCCCCTGCATTGGCAGGCGGATTCTCAACCACTGTGCCACTGGGGAATTCCCTATTATTTTTATTGTTTTCAGCATTTTAATCTCTCATTTGGTATGTATGCTTTTCTCTTTGTTTCCACATGAGTCTCAAGTCTCCTCCTGCTCTGGGTTCCTTCTGCACACGGCACCCGCCTCTGGGTTCCCTTTCAGGGATGAGGAAAGGGCATTATGGAGGCCAGAGCTTCCCCTAAGCCTTTTCCTCTTCATCTCTACTCCAAGCCCCACCTCAGCACCCAGAACTCTGGCCTGGGGACAAGGCCTGGCTCCAGTACAATACAGAGCCACATAAAATCCCGAACCCCAAATCTGTCTTCCTTGGTCAGGCCAGTGACTCTTGGGATCCAGGAATCCCCGTCCCTAGAGCATGACCGTTCAGGTTCCCAGCTCCTCCCTCCCTCAAGATGCAGGAATCCGGACGCTCAGCCTCTTCCTCCCTCAAGACTCAGAAGTCTAGGCTCCTCCGTTCCTCCTCCCTCAGGACCAAGGAATCCGGACTCTCTCATCCTCCCTCAGGACAGGATCAGTCCGTCGAACAGCCCGGCTTCGCGCAGCCGGAAACCTCGTTCCTTGTCCTTCTGCAGTCGCCCACGCCCTCAGCTGCCTCCCATTTCTGTCTTTCTAGAGGCGTGTCTGACACGCGAGCGCCCCTCGGCAGTCGAGCTGTGATAAGCTACCCACGACGTCAGTCACTATCTTCCAGCCAATAGACACTCCGCCTCCTAACTCCCTGGGCCACTCAGGGCAGGGCGAGTTCCCTAGTAGGCGAGACCCACAGCTCGAGTCTGACAGCGATAGACGAGTCTCCCCGCCTGTCCTGCCACCGTGTCAGGAGGCCGGGCCTTCGCCGGTTGGTGTTGGGGTCTGCTTCTTAGACGCTGGAGCGGCTCTTGAGTGGACACGTTCTGCGAGGCTGTCCTGGTAAACCCTTCACAGCACACCCAGTATTGGGGTTCTGGACATAGCTCGGACGGGAAACGGTGAGCCTTGGTGAGGCTTGAGGCGGAGCGGGGAGCTGGATGCACAGCGGGGAGCTGGATGCACAATCTAAGAGATTCATCCGTCCATTCCCTTCCTCCCACCCTAAACTTGATTCTCGTCTGCCCCTACCCGTCCTGCTCACGCATGCGTTCAGTCCTTCCTGCCCTCATTAAGTGCCTCACTCATTGATTTCCTCACATAGCCACTCACTCGCACCCGTTCATTCACACACTCAGCCACCCATTACTTAAACATTTCCTGAGGCTTCCAATGTGCTAAGCCTCGTGCTGGGCCATGGTGGTAACCAAGATGAATCAGGCCTGGGCTGTGTCCTCAAGGAGGCCTGGTCAGATGGGAGGACAGACCCACATATTGATATGCAGGGGTGGGCAGAGGCAGGGGAGTCCAAGAGAGTCTTTTTTGGGTTTAGTGGGTCAGGAAAGGTTTCAGAGGAGGGAACCTCCCTCTCCTGCCTCCTCCTGCCTCCTTGATGTACCCCTGGGTTGTCTCCATTACGGTTTACCGTAGGATACTGAACATAGTTCTCTGTGCTATATAGTAGGACCTTGTTTATCCATTCCATATATAATAGCTTACATCTGCTAACCCCAACCTCCCACTCCATCCCACCCCAATCTCTTCCCCCTTGGCAACCATAAGTCTCTTCTCTATGTCCCGGAGCCTGTTTGTGTTCATGAAGACCTTTTTTTTTTTTTTTTTTTTTTTTTTTTGTGGTACGCGGGCCTCTCACTGCTGTGGCCTCTCCCGCCGCGGAGCACAGGCTCCGGACGCACAGGCTCAGCGGCCATGGCTCACGGGCCCAGCCGCTCCGCAGCACGTGGGATCCTCCCGGACCGGGGCACGAACCCATGTCCCCTGCATCGGCAGGCGGACTCTCAACCACTGCGCCGCCAGGGAAGCCCCATGAAGACCTTTTGATCTGTGTGCAAAACAACCCTCAGTACCTCACCCACCTCTCACACACCTGAGTCTCCTCCCAGTAAAGAGTCTCACTGTCCACCTGCTCCCCTGTCCAGACCTGTGTCCCCTTCCTCCCTTTGCCTCCCTGTGACCTCTGCTCCACCCTCAATAAGTCCCACTTACCCAACCTCAGTTATGGCTCTGGGATCTGTTCTGCCCCTACTTCTACTCCCTACCTTCATGGCCTCTGCCCCAGCTCAGGGCTTGTCTTCCCTGTCCCCAGCCTCCTCTTTTGCTTTCCGCGCTCTAGTCTTGCCCTTTTCAGTCCGTTCCCCAGTTTCCCACTAGGCTCTTTCAGTGCCTGCGCTGATCCTGTCCCTCCCCTGCTCAAAGCCCTTCTGTGGCTCCCAGTGCCCTTCATTTATAGTCCAAATTGCACTCCAGGCCCTTCACGATCTGCTGCTGACCGCTCCCCACTTTGCACCTGAACTTCTGGCCAGGCAGAAGCCTTGACCTCTGCCTGTTGGCTCCCACGACGTTGCGTGTTTCTTCTTCTTAGCAAACTTTTGCTCATCCTTGGATCACTTCCTCTGTGAAGGACTACCTGACTACCACAGATGGAGCCTACGGGGCCTGTGACAGCCTGTGTCTGGGTCTCTTCCCACACCCTCCCTGAGTCCAGGGTTGGAAATTTCTTGAAGGCTGGCCCTGGATGGAAATCTCTGCTCCAAACCTAGGGCCTACAAAGGGTGAGGGACTGAGTGACTGTCACAGCTGGGCAGAGCTTGGGTTCCA
Organism: Phocoena sinus; assembly: GCF_008692025.1. Lineage (NCBI taxonomy): Eukaryota > Metazoa > Chordata > Mammalia > Artiodactyla > Phocoenidae > Phocoena > Phocoena sinus. The sequence continues at coordinate 11,420,714 of NC_045781.1, forward strand.
GTATTTTGGGTGACCAGTTTGTTTCTGGTTTCCTGTTAGCTTTGCCCCAGTTCTCTACGGAGTTCGGGTTTTCTTTTCCTGGTGTATGCTGGGGTTGGGTCTGTAGAGAGGAGTAGCTGAGAAGCCAGAGTCCTGTGGCACTGTACCTGAATTAGGTCTGAGGGGGAGGTGGGTCTGTGTTAGTAGGGAGCGGCCCTGTCCTTCCTCACTAGAGAATCCAGGCCCGGAGACCCCTCCTTCCTCAGGACCCAGACCTTGGGCCCCCAGCCTTCTGCTCTCCGGTGCCAAGTGTCTCGGTTTCCGATGCTGCCCCCTGGTGGGCGACACCCCACCCACTCTATTTGCGTGAGGGCAAACTAATTAAATACTTTTATTTACAAAAAGCAAACAAAGCAAACCGTCCTGCAAAGTAGGGTCAGGCTCCGCCCCTGCGGCGGTCGCGGCAGCAGAAGGCAGTGGTGGAGTGCAGGTCCAGCTGTCTCGGAGACTGCTTTCTGGGCGTCCCCCTCCCGCAGGCCAGGGTGTTAGCTTTCGAGGGCCCTTGCCCCGCCCCCCCTTGCCGCACCCTCGATTTAAGGCACAGACCGCCCCCTTCCGCCCGGCCCGAGGGAGGGGCCGGATGGGCCCGGAGTCGCGGCAGGGGTCCCCGCCGCCCTTTCCGAGGCGCATTCACTGCGGAACCCTGCGAAGATGGGTACAAGAGGCCTTTAGTGTAGCCCGCGGCAGCCCCCCTCTCCCCGCGTGGCCTGGCTCCGTCCCACGGCTCAGACCGGCGGGCCCGGCGGATTGAGGACGAGGCGGATGCGCTCCACACACAGCGCCGCGGCCTGCCGCGTCTCCTGGCACAGCGCCGCCAGGCTCAGGAAGCCGTGCGGCAGGTCCTCCACCACGCGCAGCGTCACGGGCCGGCTCAGGCTGCGTAGCCGCCGCGCGAACATGACTGAGTCGTCCAGCAGGGGGTCCAGCGCGCACGCCTGCGGGACGGCGGGGGTGGGGCACAGGGGCAGGGTAGATGAACGCGGGGAAATACGTGGCCATGTGGGTGGATAGAGGCAGGAGACATGGGGAGGGGGGCGGAGAGTCGGAGAATGAGTTTAACTGGCCTCTGCCTAGCTTCTCCCTTCCCCCAGAGACCCACCCTCTCTTCCCCTTCCCCGAATCTCCAAGCCCAGCGCCTGCCCCAGGTACTCAACAAGACTCCCTTAGTCTACCTGTTTCCGGGCCTTCCCTCCTCTTCAGTCAGGCTTAGGCAGGCTTCCTCCATTCCCGCCCTCTCTCCCCCCGCCCCGGGGGCTCCCTTCCCCAGGTGCACCAGTGCCCCGCCCTCCCCGCTCCTTGCCAGCTCCACCTTCCCTGTCTGGCACTCACCACGATGTGCACAGGTGGCAGGGTCTGCAGCATGCTGTCAGGTGCCAGCAGCGGTGACATGAAGGGATTCTTGAGGATGGGCGACGAGTAGAGGGTCACCTGTTTGGCATCGTGGCTGGAGCGCCTGGGGTGGAAGCCCTCAGGGAAGGCAGCATACACTCTCTCCTTGGTGCTCAGCTTATCCCCGGCCTCCGATTCTTCAGATGCATCCTCAGGCCGAAGTAAGCAGTTGACGGCTGAGGGTGTGGAGTGGCCACGTGCCTCCGCTGACAGTGACAGCTCCGGGGTGTCCGGTGTCTCAGAGCTGCGCCTTAGGCTCGGGTCATGCAGCGTCAGGCCCTTGAGGGAGTCCGTTCCCAGTGGGCTCTCAGGCTGGGCCAGTGCTGTTTCAGACACGCTGCACCGCATTGGCTCTGCGAGAGGAGCAGGGTTAGGGGGCCAGCCAGGGACACAGATAATCCTGGCTCTGTTGGCTGTGTGTATGGTTGGCTGGCCGGGAAGATGATGGGCAGAGCAGTGGCCGGTGGAGGAGTTGCACCCTAGGGCTGTGGAGGCCTAGAGTGTTCCCCCAGACTCCTTCCCTGGGGATGCGCGGGGAACTCCAGGGTGCCCCAGGCTGCAACTCCAAGGGGGAGGTGGAAGGAGTCACAGGTCTTGGAGGTGGAGCTGTGTGCCAATAGAGGGGTGTTTACTTCTGGGAACCTGTTTCCTTCTCTGTACAAAGGGGATAAAAATAGCCCTTACCTCATAGGAGGTGATGAGAACTCAGTGGGATAATAAGATTTGGGATTAGGTAGTGCTACCCCTGGGAGGTCATAATATATCAATATTTATGTTTTATTACCAGGTGCCCTGTTCCAGCTGCCTCCCTGGCCCCAGCACGAGGCCCAGTCAACTTTTTATTGTCACTTGAGACAGAGGGTATGAATGGATCAAAGTGGAGTAGCGAGCAGGCCCACGTGGCTTGAAAGGATTCACAGGGAGCTAAAAAGAATCTTGAGGACATACCAGGTTCCTAGAGATCCCACATCTTTAGCCACGTAGATATGCTCCCCCAAGTGCCTTCGTGTTCTTCACTTCATCTCTTCCCTTTGTTTCGTTTTTGTTTTTTGGCCACGCTGGGTGGCATGCGGGATCTTAGTTCCCAGACCAGGGATCAAACCCATGCCCCCTGCATTGGGAGTGTGGAGTCTTAACCACTGGATCCCCAGGGAATTCCCCATCTATTCCTTTTGAATGACCAGACAAGCAAGTGCCCAGATGATGCTAAAGGTGCGCTTCAGGCCTGCCTGGTACGGCCGCCTCGGCCTCAGCTCCACTGATTTTATCAGATTCATGCTGCTTGCCACTAGGGCCAGGACCTTACATTTTTCAGGGTTTTTTTTCCACTTGCTTTTATAAATCCATAAAGGCAAAACGCAAGATGATATGAGAATAACTGCATAGGTGCCCTGTGCCCCAGAGGGTCACTGGAACAGAACTGTTGACTAGAGTCACAGGGCACCAGAGGACCAGCATCTTCAAGGAGCACCTACTGTGTGCCAGGTATTGTGCTGGGTGCTTGGCACAAACAGGTGTATGCAGTCCTTACAACAACCTTGTGAGGCAGGTATTCTTCTTGTACCCATTTCACAGAGGAGCAAAGCAAGGCTCACAGATACCGTGACCTGCCCATGTCAGCCAGCAACCAGCCAGTACCTGGTACAGTAGGGAGCTAGACTGGCGTGTGCGCCTCTAGGGTTTGCTCTTGTCACTTTTCTCCTACAAGGAAACCGCCTATGCCCAATGGTCCATGTGCCTAAAATTCAAAATCTCTTTTAATTGTTTTTGGGTATATTTACTTGCAACCATTGGAATATCCTAGTATTAAAAACTGAATTTAAAATAAAGCACATTCAATTGGAATGTTTTTCTGAATAACAGGAACTGTATCTACTTTTTTTTTGGCCGTGGCTTGCGGGATCGTACTTCCCCAACCAGGGATTGAACCTGCGCCCTCGGCTGTGAAAGTGCAGAGTCCTATCCACTGGACCACCAGGGAATTCTGTGGGAACTGTATCTTTTTTTTTTTTTTTAATGTATCTACTTTTGAACATGCAATTTCTATTACCCAGAAAATACTATTGAAAGTGATTTGAATTGGTTGTGCTTTAAAATCCAGGAAATGGTGGGGAAAAATGGATCCCTGGATGGAAGTGATTTTTGGCTGCCTGAGGGTCCTGCTACCCACCCAGGGCTGGGAATCTCCTCCACTTCCTGAGGTCTGTCCAATCTGCTGATCTCCCCACGCCAGGGCCAGCCCCTGGAGGGGGTATATCCCCAAGCACTTCTGTTAAAAGTCTGGAAAGAATCTAGGAGGTCTGGACTCTCACCGAGGGCCCAAGGGATTTGGGTGGGGTTCTTGGGACTGAAAATCAGGACACTCGGCAGGTCTTCTGAGTCATTCCCCAGGGTGCCTTTCTGAGAGAGGCTGTTTAGAAAGCTAAATCTTACAGTTCCTGGGATTTTGAGTTGACCCGGGGGACCAGAGTCCTGGAATTTGTAAGATGTGGGCTGTCGTGGATAATCAAGGCTTTGTGGTAGGGACTTGGCACAGATATGGGGCAGAGCCAGGAATGTGATCGCTGCTTCCCTGAGGGCCCAGGGCACAGCCTCTTGCCTTCCCCAGGACTTCTGGTGTGCCAGGCTGTCCCTCCTGGCCACGCTGGATGGGTGTGTGAGGAAAGGGCGTCACTCACCTGCTATGGGCACCGAGTTCGGGTGGGACTTCTGCCCGCTCAGCTCCAGAAAGGAGTTGAGCCACGAGGAGGCACCCAGGCGGAGGTCTCGGAAGAGCAGGGCTGTGTCCCGCTGCACCAGCCCCACCATGCCCAGCGCCTTCTGGTCCGAGTCACAGTGGTCCTCGGTCTCCCCACCTGGGAGTGTACGTGGGGGGCTGAGTTGGTCTCTTCTCTTTCTGGGCCCAGTCTGAACACCCAGAACCTCAGGCATCTGTGCCCCCAGGGACCCAGAATATCTGATGGCTTCAGCAGGAACAAGGAGTCTCAGATTCCCTCTCCTTCATACCCAACGAGACAGGGCTCTAGTCTCTGACCCCAAAGGACCCAGGTATCCAAGCACCCGCAGGGCCCCAGTCGAGTGGGTGTGGGACTAACCAGCATAGGCATTGACACACTTGGAGAGCATGCTGAGGGGCAGCAGGGGGTCCATGAGGCTCAGAAGGCGGGAAGGAGAGGCGGTAGCCTGCAGCATTGTGGCCGGGTAGGCTGCCATGATGCCATCTGGCACCCGCACCCCATAGGCCGCTGCCCGAAGGGACACGGTGAAGCAGAGATTCCCGCCTGCGCTGTCTCCTGCGAGGCATATCCGCTCACCTGTTGAGCCTGGTTTGGAGGGGGCTTGGTCAAGCCTGGCAGGGAGGAACTGGAGCTCTGGGCCAAGAGCACTGGGCTCTCAGAGGACGGGTGTCGGGGGCCCAACCCCAGGGTCTAGCCAATTGCAATTTTAGACACTAGTAAACTACGGCAGGGATTTGGACCCATTTGGGGGATAGTGGTCAGAGGATAAGGCAGCCTTGGGACATGGAGAGGCCTGGAGATCAGAAGCAAGGCCTGGGAAGCTTGGGAGGCTGGAGGTCAGAAGCAAGGAGGGAGGGTGGTGGAAAAGGGAGACCAAGGGCACGTTTCAGGAGGGAGGGGCATCGAGGCCAGCAGATGGAAGCCAGGGTTCAGGCTGACTGCACACAAGGGCCACGGGCCCTGTGCCCTGAGGCATGGCCTCATCCTGTGCTTCCCAAGCTGTGGGGAGTGGGAGGTCGGAGGAGCTGGGAGAATGGGCTGGAGTGAGGCCAGGTGGCTGCCAGCACAGGACAGCAGTGGGTAGACAAACAGGAGGAGGCCATGGGGAGGTGGGGGACAGCGTGTCAGGGCTAGAGTGGGCGGAAGTAGGAGGCAGAAGGAGGAAGTGGTTGAGAGGGAAGGTGGGAGCACTGGGGCAGAGCTGGGGGAGTGGGCGGGGGACAGGCGGGGTGAACAGGCGGCAGAGGGCCGGGTGGCAGGAGATGGAAGGGGAGGCGCGGCATGCAAGACTGAGGCCTGAGCAACTAGTGGACCGTTCCCCCTGCAGGAGGCTGGGGCGGGCTCGGGGAGCTGGTGGCAGTGAGGGGCTCAGGCTCACCAAGGAGGGCACAGTGCTTGACGGCCCAGCAGTAGGCGTAGAAGCACTCCTCCAGCGCCCGGGGGAAGGGGGCCTCGGGGGCCAGGGAGTAGTCGATGGAGAGGATGGGGGCGCCCAGCTCCTGGGCCCAGCTCTTGAGATAAGGCTCATGGGATTTGGAGGTCTGGGCCACGAAGCCGCCACCATGGATGTGCACTACCAGGCACCTTGAACGGGGTGCCTGCTGGGGGCGGGACCGCAGCTCCAGGCTCCTGGGGCCCTCGGACCTCCCCAGGCTGCTGAGCTCCTCACTGTCCTGGGGGTGAGGAACGAGGAAGTGGGTCAGGCTGGTGTGGTCTTCCTGGGCCTCACCCCACCGAGGGTGTGTGCTCAGAGACAGGAGTCGGGGCAGTGTGGGCAGCGAGAGGTGGGAGGACATTTGGGGAAGGTGCTTCCACGCTCCTCAGCTCTGTACCTGTCCTGGCTGAGGCAGGGACCCTACCTGTCCTTCACGCAGGTCATAGGAGATGAGCCTGACGAGGACGGGCCCGGGGCCTGTGTGGGCCAGCGGGGGTGAGATGGTGACCATGACCTTGGGGTCAGCAGTCAGCGGCATTTCAAAGGTGATGGGTGGCAGGCTGAGCAGGCGGCTTACCCTCACGGTGGCTGATGCCATGTTTGCTAGAGACTGGTGGGAGGGAACAGAAGGGGCGCTGGGAGGGGCCGCTGGCAGGGGTTCCTCTCCCACCTCCCCTCCGACCCCCAGTCTTTTTCCTCCCATGCTATCCCTGGACCTGGAACACTGCAGAGGCCCGGGAGTGTCTCTGGGCCTCAGTTTCCCCATCATGCACCAGGTTGGGGCCCTCACCGTGCCCCATGCTCACCGATAGCACCTGGATCTCTGTGATATTCCAGAAGGTTTTCCAGAAGTGCACGTCCAGGTTCTGTACGATCCGCTCAAACTCGGCCCCACGCAGCTCTGGGTCGATGGCAAAGCGGCCACCGGTGAAGAGGGAGCTGGCTGTCACACCTGGGGGTCAGGAGGGGTGTCAGGGAGCCCCTGGCAGCCTTGCCGGGGCAGCGGTGCGGAGGAAGGACAAGAGTGGAGGGGAGGCTGCAGGTAGGTCCCTGCAGGGACTCACTCAGGCCCATCTCGTTGCGTTTGTAGTGCTCCCCGAAGGACACCAGCCCGATGGAGACGGTCTGCAGGAACGGCCGGATGGCGGGCGTGAACTGTGGAGACATGCCTCCAAGTCAGGGACCAGGGGCGGGCAGGAGTGGGGTGGGGCAGAGACATGGGGGGTAGATGTGGTCATTCAGCAAACATTTAGTGAGCTCTGGCTGCGTGCCAGGCACTGCTCTAGGCACCTTCACGGAGCTGATGTTGTCGAAAAGACAGACAATACTCAAATAAAGGCATGCCATATAATGTGAAGTAACGATCGATGTTTGAAAAGACGGTAGGTGGAGGGGACAGAGTGATGATTAGGGGTCTGACTCCTCATACGGGTCTCCAGGAGGGGACTTGAGGAGGGGTGGGAATGAAGCGAGGGAAGGCTGTTCCCTGCAGGGGGCAGGACACGTGCAAAGCGCTTGAGGTGGCCCTGTGCTGGTGTGACGGTGGGTGTGGCGGGAGCAGAGTGAGCCGGGGGAGAGGCGCAGGGGCTGAGATCAGAGAAGCAAAGGGGGCTCACGTGGGGCCTGAGGATTTGGACTTGTTCTAGATGTGGATGGAGCCATAGAGGGTGGTGAGCTGGGAGGAGGATGATGCAGGGATCCCCGAAACTCAGCGAGGACAGAGATGAGGTGACGCAGGCAGCGGGGACCAGTTAAGAGGCAGCAGGGAGACAGAAATGGGAAAGGTCAGAGACAGGGCCCGAGATCCTGAGGCAGAAAGAGTCAAATGGGGAGACCCAGCATCTGAGAGGAGCCAGGCAGCTAAGAAAAGACAATAAAGAGAAAAAGAAAGCCACAGGAGGCTGGGCAAGGGGCCAGCAGGGTTCTTCTGTTCCTTCAGCAAATACTGGCCTGGGTCCTACTGTGTGCTAGGCACTGGGCTGGAACAGGCGCTGAACAAGACCTAGACAGAGAGGGCCTCTGCCCCCTGGGGCTGGCATTTTACAGGGGGAGGCTGTCCTGCAACATGGCACAGCTGGGCCCTCAGAGAGTAGCTGTCAGGCATGGCCCTGCCCCTGGCCGGGGGCCCAGTGGGCCAGAGAGCACAGCCAGGCTCAGGTGACCCTGGGTTCTCACTCCCGAGCTTCGAGGGGACAGCCGGGACACAGGGAGGAGCAGGCTGGCCCAGCTGGGCTGATCAATATTTGTGGGTTCAGCTTAGGCGAGGGGAAGTTCCCAGGAACGCCCAGGCTGGATTGGTGAGGACAGGCTGCCCCGCATGGAAGCAGAGAAAGGTGGGGTACGGTGGGAAGAGGCTGAGAGTCTGCCAAGCTCAGCTACACTGAGGGTGGGGGAGGCCCAGAGAGGGTCTGAAGGGGTACAGGGTTACACAGCTCCAGATACTCCTGTTGGGGTTCCCAGATGTGGCTAGGGACTGTGGACACAGCACTGACCGCAGATGGGGGCAAGTTGGGCCTTGGCTCTGAGCCTGGTGCCCCAAGTGCTTCCCAATTCTGAGTCCCCAAAATACTCTTCCTGTGAGTCCAAAGGCCTCAGGGCTGCTTCCCTGTCAGTTCTGAGATGAGCTGTGTCTCCCTGAGGGTGGTTTGGGGTGGGCAGAGGATAGGAGAAGGCCTGCAGCTGGGGGTCAGGGCCCTGGTTCAGGGAGGAGAGGGGCCATAGCCAGGTCTTCCTCACTGTCACCAACTTGGATATGCTCCCTGGCTCTCCCTGAAACCGAAACATCTGGATTCTACTGTGCCTTAGGTGAGTCGATATGCCCAGGCTGACCTGGGTCCAGTTGAAAAGCTTGGGGCCCCTCCCCTTGAACCTCTGTAAAATGGGGCTGGCACCCTTCCTCCCTGCCTGCCAGGCCTCCGGTGGGGATGACTAAGTGGGACGTGCTCTTACAAACTGGCCTTGAGAACAGTACTGGCTACTCTCCTAGAGGGTCTCCAATTCATTCAGGGGCCAGACAGGTCACGTAAAAGAGTGAGTGAATCTCCTGAGTGTAGGACGATAGGGAGCAGTGGAGATCCTGGTGCAAGAGGCCATGCAAGTTAAAGATTTCCTCCACGGGAGATTCGGCCAAAGGGCCACAAGTTTGAGACCCTTCGTGCAGTGCTGCCTGAGCCCCAGGCAGCTTCCCCTTCCTGCATCTGCTGTTTGCTGAATCTAGTAACACAGACCATTGTGGTTCCTCTACTATGCTGCTGAGCCTGGTTGGGGCCCACCATGTGCCTTCACCATGGGCCCAGAGGGGCAGGGCAGGGGGCTCACCTGGAAGCCCAGGCAGCGGCCGTAGAAGCAGCCCTTGTGCAGAGTGATGTACTCATGCAGGAAGTCGGCAATGACCCTCTCATCGCCCTCGAAGAAGAGCCTCCCGGGCTGGTTGGTGGCCAGCAGGTGCTGAGCGTAGTAGGCCAGAGCACGGAGCTGGGTGAGAGCGGTCAGGTAGGCCTCGAGTTCGGCCAGGTTGTGGCTGGTACGGAAGAAGATGCTGCGGCGGTTAGAGGCCACGTAGCGGGATTTGTGCAGCAGGTGCACCAGGCAGCAGCGGGCTGTGTGCACCAGGCTGCGGTACCCGTTGGCCGGCGTCTCTGCGTCCAGGTCAAAGAGGTGTGCCACGCTCAGCAGGCGGCCCAGGGTTGGCTCCAGCCCCAGTGCCTGTTCCCGAACACCTGCAAAGACGCCTGACAGCCGCCGTGCTGTCTCCCCAGGGCCCTGGCTGGAGAAGAAGGCCATGTTGTCCTCTGCCAGGGTCACCAGCGACTGTGTCACTGTGCGCAGGTCCATGCTGTGCGAGAGCCGTGAGGCTGCGGGCAGGTCGGGAGGCACGTTAAGGCAGGGCTGGACCAGCTGGAGCCTGGCGTCCAGGAGTCCGGGCTCTACCCCCTTCTCCCACAGACTCACGTCAGACCACAGCCCCTCCTTCAGACCGAAGGATGGAGTCTAGGGCTCCAGTTCCTTCCTTCCTTGGGACCCATGAGTCCAGGTACCCACTCTCTCCCTGCTCAAGAGGCAAGTTTGGTCCCTCAGTCCCCACCTTCCTAAGACGCAGGAGTCCAGGCCCCAGAACCCTCTTCTTCAGGGCCCAGGAGTCCCTGTCCTCTCTCATTTGGGACACTGATTGATTCCTTAGCTCCAGCATCTGTCCTACAGCCCAGGAGTCTATGTAACCCTTTCTCCCTTCTGGGGACCCAAGTTCAGGCATCTGTCTCCATTCACTCTCCCGGGACCCAGGACTCCCTCTAGGTTCTGAGCAGTCTGGACCCCCCGTTGGTCCCCTCTCTCAGGACCAGGAGTTCAAGCCCCCATCCTACCTCCTTCTCAGGTCCCAGGGGTCGCCCACAGGCCCTTGCCTTCTGCAATATTTGGGAGAGTTCAGCCCTCAACCCACCGATTCCCACCCACCTGGTGGTGTCCCAGGACCCTGGACCCAAGCCCAATTCTCTTCCTGAACCCAGGAGTTCATATTTCTAGCCTTACGTACAACTGAGGGGTCACTCCTGCCCCCTACTGGTCCCTCCAGTCTGGCTGTGGAATCCCCTCCAGTCTTCTCTGGGGGTCCCCAAACCTTGGTTCCACTCCTCCCCCAGCTGGGTCCCTGGCCTTCAGGCCTGGCTTAGCTTGCACGGGCCAGCCCCGCTCCCTGCCTAGGATGGTATTCATCCCTGCCATTAACCTTGAACTCACTCTGAGTCAGACTCTGTGCTAAGAGCTTTCTCTGTTTGCTCCTTTAGGTTCTCACTAACCCTCTGAGGCCCAGACCGCCTCGGTTCATGTTTCAACTGTTATTAGGAGCATTCCCATCTTACGAGAGGAAACTTGAGGCTCAGAGGTATTAAGTAAGGAGATGAAAGTTTCCTTGAAAGCGTTAGAGCAGAAGTCAGACCCAAACCTCTGGGGCCAGAGCCGTCACTTTTGCTGGTCTCCGTCCCAGGGCTCTGGAGACTGGGCCTCTAGCTCTGGCTCTCAAAAACTTTCCCTGGACTAGGCCTGACTCCCCACACTTCAGGGTCCCCGGTTAATCTTCCCGTCGGCATCCCCGTCCTGTCACCCAGGTCCTGGACAAGCTGTTCATGCGCCCCTCGGTGGGGATGCTGCCCTTTGCTTCAGATACCCTTCCCTCCTGAAGCCCATCCAGCACCTTGCCTGACTCCCAAGTCGAGGGTCCCCCGATCCCCCAGAAAAAGGTGTCTCTTTTCCCCTCTAGGCCCTGGGTTTTGGCAGCGGTCACTCCTGTCTGTCAGCTGGCAGTGAACTCACCCCTCCCAGGCCTCTTCAGAGCTCCCCAGGGCTGGGACTGCTGCTGACTGCCGCTTGTGCCAGTTGCAGCCTGGGGTGATAATCCCGGGGAGGGGCCCAGCCTGCCCAGGGTGTGGCCGCCAGCTCCACCTCCCACCCAGAAAGGACAGTGAGAACCCAGTGCTGTAAACAGAGCCTGGGGCCCAACTCCCAGTCATTGCCCAGCCTCCTCTGGCTTTGAACCCTGGAATTTGGGCCACCAAGACCCTCCTCCCTCAGTCCCAGGAGTCCAGACCCCTAGTCCCCTCAACAGTTAGAAACTGAGGCGTGCAGGTCCCCTGTCCCCTCCTCCCTTAGACCCAGAAGTCTCACCCTGGTCCTGAACAAAGTGTGCCCTCTCACCCAGCCTGGCTGCCCTCCTTCTCCCCAGGGTGGATTCAGGGAGCAGAAGCACCATGATTGATTGCAGCTCCTGCCCCCAGACTGGCCGTGGCACAGCTGGCCCCAGCTGGTGGGGAGAGAGAGGGCAGCCAGCCTTGCCTGTCCCTCCCAGGAGGACAACAGCCAATTAAGGGCAGTGCCAAGCTCAGCCAAGGGGCCCAAGCTGCAGGTCCTGCCGCGTGGTGTTCCCACACTGGGCACCCTGTACCTGCCACTTACCCTTCCTGCTGTGACTGTCATTCCCACCTCACACATGGGAAACTGAAGCTCAGACGCACTTCACTTCCGTTATGCCACGTGCTCCTTGCCTGGCCAGCTCTTTCTCACCCTCAGGACTCAGCTTCTCACCTCCTCCAGGAGGGGTCCCCCCCATCTAAGATGCACCCCCTACCACGGCTTTCTGCCATCATCTTTAAGTTGTTCTTCCTAGAATTTTACAAATTTGCAGTTTTCCATTTATTTGTTTCCATGTTTGCTGTGTCCCCCAGGGGCAGAACCAGGCTTCATGGAGCTGTGACGCTTTTACAAGTGGAGGTGGGGCTCTTTAGGAAAAAGAATAGAAAACCACAAGTATGATATTAGGTACAGGCCCTTGGAAGAGGCCTGTGCAAATGAGAGGCCTCAGTGTCATGTGCTTGGCTGTAGATGAATCCTCCCCTGTCACTCTGCCTGGGATATCATGCCCATGGGGGCATGGGATGGCCCCAGGGTCCATCATGGGGCCTAGCACATAGCAGGTGCTCAGCAAATATTTGAAGAAGGAGGGAAAGGGAAGAGTAACAGTGGGGGCAGGAGGGCCTGGATGGGAGTTTGGGACGGGCCCACCCCTCCCCAGGACGCACAAACGGATGGACAGACAGAGGCCTCTGGAGGCAGCTCTGAGCTTGGTGGCTGTGACAACAGAACACCGGCCTAAGCCGCTGGCCAGGTGATCCTAGATGAGCTTGGTCTCCTCATCTGGAAACTGCGCTTGGCCATCCTGCCCACTGAGGGCCGGAAATGATCTTTGTAAGCAGGACCCCACGGTGGCATTTCTGCTTTGTGGTTCTCACTCAGCCTCACTGAGATGTGTATCGGGTCATTTTTCCATCTAACATACTGTACAATTTACTGCTTGTGCTGTTTGCTTTCTGTGTCTGACAATAGATTACAGGCTTCCTGTGGGCAGGGACTTTGTTTTGTTCACTGCCGTGCCCCCAGCCCTTGCGCGTGCCCGGCACAGGGCTAGCGTGGTATTCATTGCATGGCTGCGGTTTCCCATTTTATAAAGCAGCTGTCATTTACTTCCTGTCTATGGGGTAGGGCTCCTTATCGAACATGAGGGCACAGGAGACCTGGACAGAAGAAGTAAACTGCACAAAGCAGTGAGGAAGAGGCTGGATCCCAGGCGCTGCCCTTTGCCTTGTTCCAGGCGGCTCCCTGGGGGCTGGGCCGGATGGAGCAGGGAGGGTGGGATGCTGAGTTTGATAGAGGTTTGCCAAGAATCTGAGGCAGAGAGCACTGGGGCAGGGGCAGGCCATCAGGGCCTTGGGTGAGGACTGGGGCAGAGGGAAGGGTGAGGGTCCTGCTGCCTGGGCACTAGCCCTTTGCCCTAAATGGTCACAGGACAACTGGACCCGGCCTGGATTTTGATCCAGGGGGACTGAGCAGGAAGAGAAAAGGGTGGTAGGGAAGTAAGTGGGGGAAGATCAAGGAAGGGCCAGGTATGAGGCCTGGGAGGGGCAAGGCCTTCTGAAGGGGGAGAGGCCTGGGGGCAGATGCAGGCGAGGGGTAAGTGACTGTGGCTCGATCCCTGACTGTGTCTGCATGGAAGAGCAGACATTGCTCTAAGACAGCTGTGTGCCAGCTCTCTTCCTGTGCTTTAGGCGAGGTAACTTGTTTCATCCTTTCCACAACCCGTGAGGTAGGAACCATCATGGCCCATTTCGGCAGATGAGAAAACTGAGATGCAGAGAGGTGACATACTGCCCAGGGTCACCGAGCCAGCAAGGATGCCACAGCTTCTCTGCTGTGTTTCTGTGTGTATCCGTGTTGCTCCTTCTGTCATGTCTCAGCTCTGTGCTTTCTGGGTGGGCAGGTGTGAGTATGTCTTTGAGGTTCCCATGGAGGTACATACATATGTAGGTTCCTGTCATGCCTAGCATTGGTCCCGGTCTGTGTTTGTGGGTGAGTGTGTCCACATTTTTTCTTAGTCTGTGTGTTTTCTTTTCTCAGTATGTCTGCAAGCACATTTGTATGCATGTGTCACGGCCTATCTGTGTTGCTCAGCCTGTGACGGTTTCTGTGTCTCTATTTCTCTTGGCCTGTGAGATTGTGTGGCCATGTGTTTGTATGTGTATGGACGTATATCTTTTGTGTGTGTGTGTGTGCGTGTGTGTGTGTGTGTGTGTGGTACCCATCTCTTCCTATTTGCTCCAGTTCGAACCCAGGGCATCAGCATGGCCACCTCCCAGTCCCATCCAATCCATCATGAAGTCCTGTTCCCCCTGCCTCCCCTAGAAAGCACTGGAACCTGGCCCTTCTCCCACCTCCACTAGCCCCCTTCTCTAGAGGACTGTAACAACTCTTTCTGTGTCTCTGTTTTTGCCCCCTCCATGTCTTTTCCACATAGCAGCCAGAGGATTTTTCTAAAACTTAAATCTGGTCACACACTCCCAACCCTTCAACACCTCCGCCCTTGCTCTCAGGGTAAAGAGAGTCTGAGCTCTGAGCCTGTCTGAGCCTTCCTGTGTGCATCTGGAGCCAACTGCAGTTCTATGCTTGGCTAATGATGATGTCTATGGCAGGGAGGATGATGAGTCTGGGGGTCTCTGGGCCCGGCGGCTATGTCTGTTTCTTTCCTGCTCAGGAAATTCCCAAAGGTCCTCACTGGGATTGACACATACTCCTAATCCAGAAAGGACTTCATGTGTGCCTCTGCCTGAGGCTTGTAGCATCTCTCTTGGTCTGTCAGTGTTTCTCCAGCCTGATGAGATCTGTAAATAATGTGACCCCCTAGGGAACCCAGGTGACAGCACTTCCTTCTCCCAAGTGAAATTTAGTCTGTCCAAAGCGAACCCAGGGCTCCTTAGTCCTAGGAGTAGGAGTCAGGAATTTAGGTCCTAGGGCAGCCAGGCTGAAGCAGGTGGACTGACAACAAATGGATTAGTGGACTGAATGAAGGATGGTGGGACAGGGCTGTTTGGAGCTGTACTGAACCCCTCCTCCAGGCATTCCCCACTATAGGGCACCCCTTCCTCCTACCCGACTCACCCCTAAACTTCCTCTTTGGACCACAGCTTCTAAATCTCTTCTCCATTACCGTCTCAAGAGTGTCAAAGACCTGAAAATCGGCGTTTGAACCATCTCCCACGTTGAAATCACAAGGCAAGAACTGCCACGGTCACACAGCGTGTACGGAGCTAGAGCAGGAACCCTGGTTCGGGACACTAACATTCTGGACTCTACTCCCAAGACGGTACTGGGGCGTCGGAGAGTTTTTACGCTGGAGGTGATATTTCCCTCTCACATCACACGCTTCTCACAGTGGATTATCCCCGCACCCCCGCCCCGCAGGGCAGCAATGAGCCAGTCCACGGGCCCCCCCACTTCTTGTGGCAGGAGGTCAGTCCACTCGGTCTCCAGTTTCCCACAGGATGTCTAAAGTTCCTTCCGGCTCCTGCCGGCCTCCTCCCACTCACCTTTGGCTTTGCCTTTTCGCCACCGCCCGCGCCTTTGACTTTTGGACCCCTCTTGAACCTTCTTCGAGCCCGGAGCCCCAGCGGCCACAGGGAACCTCATTTCCCTGGCCGACTCCATCAATTTTCCGCGGCCCGGGCCCCGGGGCCAATTCCACCTGCCTGGGCCAATTCCACCCGCCTGGGCCAATTCCACCCGCCAGTCACCGCCCCGAGGGCCAATCCTCGCTACGTACCACCGTCGGGCCCCCACATCACCCAATCTCGGACTTGCTTCTCTCTGGGTCCCGCCCCCTGAGCAAGGAGGGCCGCCCTCCACAGTCGGGTCCCGCCCCCCACCGCTAGGGCCTGCAACCTGGCCCCGCCCCCTCTCACTCATTAAAGGGCCCGCGACCAACAAAAATGCAGCCTTGGAGGCGGCTAAAAGCCTATTCGGTCAGAACTAGTGGGGAGTCCCATGGGGGTCACCCCAGCAAGGAAGCCCCGATGTTGTCACGTGTTGGCTGTCATCCTTGTCTTCCCACTCACCTTCCCACGTAGGGATCGTCTAGAACGCACCGGGTCGGCCCGCCGAGAGGTGAGCTGGGTGCCACTTATCTTCCGCCTTGGGGCGGGGAGCGGGCCAGGTCCTCGGGCAATTCAAAGCCGAGGCCAGGCTGCAGTGCAGGAGGCGTGGCTCTGCCAGGGAGCCTTTGGAGGAGGAAGCCCCGCCTTTCCCCCTGCCCTCAGTCTTCTAGTTCTCCTATTGCTCCGTTTCTTGGGGTTCTCCTCTCTGCCCTGTCCCTCCCTGCGAGAATGGAAGGGAGGGGCTGTAGGGTGCTCGGCGCCTGCGCACTAGCTCCAAGCCGTGCACTCGCCCGCAGGGAGGAGAGGCGGCCGCGGGAACTGCGCGAACCTGAGAAAAGGCGGGAAACAGAGGAGGCTCGAGGCTCGTGCGTGCGCACACACTCAGCTGTCTTTCCGAGGGTCCCGGAGAGGCGGCTTTGGCTGTGGCGGCGCTGTGGTGAAGGCGTCCCTTGAGACTGGGTTCGGGAGGCCCAGGGAGACTGCTGTTTAGCACCAGAAGCACCATCCCGCCCCTCCTCCCCGCCCTCCCAAAGCACACGAGCAGCCGTGGCACTGAGAGACCCGGATGACCCTCTGCTCCTCAGTCCTGAGAGAGGCGGCCCAGCCCTTCCGGGGGACACAGGCCTCTGGGCTGAGACCCCCATTACCAGCCTTCGGACTAACCGTCCTCACAGTGCCCTCAGCTTCCGGAGTGCGGCCGCCTTGTTTCCCCCACTCTGGCTATCTCACCGAGTCTCCCCACGTCCCCCGGAGAGAACTTGCGCCCCCCCTTGTGCAGGGCAGGGCTTCTGAGCGCAGAGAAGGAGCTCAGGGCCCGAGCCTGCTCCCCGGGGGCACCATGGCCGGCTTCGGAGGAGGGGCAGGGATGCTGCCGCCAGTGGAGTCTTGTGCCCACGACCCGCCCACACCGCTCCCCCAGCTCTCCCTCCCGTCAGCGCCGACCTTGCCTGGGACTTGGGCGGAGCCCCAGTGCCTCTCCCAGGCGCCCCCTTCCTGAGATCACAACCCACGAGGCCGTGGGCCCGGCGGGACTGGGACTCCCTGCGGACAAGTGTCCTCCTGCCCGCTGGACAGCCCAGAGAGCTCAAGGGTCGCTCCTGCCCGGTTTTCGGCCTGGCCTGCGTGGACACTCGCCGAAGGTAAGGGTCCACGTTCAGCAGGGTGCCGCGGTGGCCCCCTTGGTGCCCGCCCCAGAGCGGTGCTCAGAGTTGGGGGCCCAAGGGATGAGTACGGGCCCCTTGCCCAGGGCCTTTTTTAGTTTCTGTTTGATTTCCCCCAGATCCCCGCGGGGAGGCAGCCTGGAGCAGGGGAAGGAGTCAGAGGCTCGCTGGGGGTCCTGGCTTGGCCGGCCCCTAACTGCCCAGCCTCCTGCAGGATCCCTCTCTTCTCTAGGGCTCAGCTTCCTCCTCCATCAAATGGGGCTGTTGATCTGTGTCTGCAGGACTGTTGTGGGGTCACCTGAGCTCACCTGACATTCTGGCAGGCCTAAGTTCTTCCTGACCAAATGAATGACCATCCCTGGGAGGCCCCCTTCCTCCCAGCTCAACTTACCTGGGTTCCAGTAGTGTCTGGGGTTCTGGCTGCTGGTTTTCTTACTGGGTAATGACGTCCCACCAAATCCTGACATCACTTCATAACCAGGTTTCCCCTTGAAGACCAGCTTCATTCCCTGGGCCACTGTTCCACCCCTCTGGGCTGGCGAATTGGTCTCTAACGTAAACCCTAAATCCAAATCTGCACCAGAATCTACTACCCGTTCAAGAAATGTCTTATGTTCTGAGGCCGGTTGCTGTATGGATGGTTTGTTTGGTTTTGACAGAAATTGCCACTCAGCCAAAGATCCCTCTTGGGATTTGGCTCCCTGGGCTGGAGCTGCGTGCTGAGCTGTAGGGTCTGACTGTCTCCATCTCTCTTGGGACATCAGTTCCGTCTGGGCAGGTGGTCCATTTTGGGGTCCAGTTCCTACCTGGGCTCCAGCTCCCTCTCTCAATTCCAGCTCCTGTTGAGTTCTAGAATCTTTTCCTGGCCCAGGTCTGTGCTGTGAGGCAGCTTCCTGTTTCCTGAAGGGCACCCTTTGGATGGGAGGTGACTGCTGTGGTGCAGGCTCCTGTGGGGCAAGAAATTCCTGCTGCAAAGCAGATTTTTGCTGTGCTCGAGGTTCCTGCTGGGATTCAGCTTCATGTTGGGCAAGGGGTCTTTGCTGTGCAGTGCGCTTCTGTTGGGTATTGGGCCCCTGCTGAGCCTTAGATGCTGGCTGAGCTGTGGGTGTCTTTTCTGGCCCAGACTCTGACTGGGTGATAGGTGTCTGGTGTGGCTCAGGTTCCCAGTCAGACCTAGAAACTAACTTAGAGCCTGGCTCCATTGTTGTTATTTCCCTGAAGGGAGATGTTGATCTCCCAGGCTTCATCCTTCTCGGCCCCCACAGGCCTCCTTTGTCACAGATCCCTCACTGATTCCTCATGATGGCTCCTCCCTTTGGGTTCCACTCCTTCATCCTGGCATCCCTGCTCTTCCTTTTTTAAGGCAGTTGGCAGGTGGCCCCCTACTCCTGTACCAAGTGATGTGCTCTGTTCCTCCTGCTTTGAGAGGAGGATTGGGAACAGGAGGAGGCTGTGTGCCCAGCATACTCTCCTATCAGAGGGGAGGGGCTTGCCCTGTTGTGTCATAAATAGGACCCCACCCAACTCACCAGTCAGTTAAGATGCTGCTTCTCATAAGGCCAGAGTCCCAACTTAGTCCTCTGTTCAACCTGGATGACAGAAGCCAGATTCTGGCTTGGTGTTTCTTTTCTTTTCTCCCCTTCTGATGTTTGAGGAAATGGTCAGAGGGGGAGGCAGGAGCTACACATTTTTTTTTTTTTTTTGGCTGCTGCGGTTTGCGGGATCTTAGTTCTCCAACCAGGGATTGAATCTGGGGCCACAGCAGTGAGAGTGCTGAGTCCTAACTACTGGACCGCCGGGGGATTCCCAGGATCTACACTGTTTTAATGTTTTCCTCTTTATTCATTCTTTCAAATGGTTGCCATTTTATTCCCTTATATTATCGTTCTGATCATTTTATTCCCATGTTAAAAAAAAGACACCCTCTCATTTTTTCACTTGAAGCCCTCTTCAGGACCACACCATGTCTCTAGCTTTCAACTCTGCTTCTGCATATATGTATTCTTTAGTAGATTGGAAAGTTACAGAGTCAGATGACCATTGATGATGATGATGATAATCATAAATCCTGGAAGCATTTTACCTGCTAGGAAATTGTGCCAGGTTTTTAAAAATCTATATTATCGTTACTAAGACAATGTCTGATTCATTGCTTTAACTTCTTTCTTTGCCCCACCTAGCTCTTAGCTCAGAAGGGTTTGTTGAATGAGTAAAGGAATAACAGGTTGGGCAGTGGAGAAAGACTGAGGGTGGTGTTGGGGAGACGTGTGTGTAGAATCTGGATTAAGTTTGGAATTTACAGGGTAAAATGGGTCGACTGGATTGAACGTGAATTTCCGGACCCCTTTGAAACAAAATGATTTTGCTCTATTAGATTTAAATATATTAATTGACTTATGTTTGCTACTTGCCTGGTTGTATTTAAGGTCAGGTGGTGCCAGCTAGGAAACCTGGATTTCCTGGTTTCTTTCAGGTAAGTGAGCTTAAGCCTGGGTAGGGAGAGGGCACAGGAAAAGACTGTCAGGAGAAGGCATTAGAGGGAGCAATAATTTTGGTGATAATGCTTTTTTTTTGAGAACACTAGAGCGGTTTAGGGAGTAGAGACAGGGATGGGGAGCGTGAGGTGGGAGAAGAGCATCTTAAGGTGCGCTCACTGCCTTGTTGACACAGAATGTTTCATCGGGAGGGTGGGCTCTCATAGCTCCTGTAAGGGCAGAGCAAGGCTTGCCAGCTGAGAAATTGCTGGCAGGCTCTGGAGGGCTTGGTTGGCTTCTTGTGGTGTCTTTAGTGTCCTAGGTTGAAAACAAAAGGGGGAGACTACTGTTAATGCATTTTTTAAATTTAATTTTTATGAGAGCTGTTAAAATGTTAAAAGTAAGACTCATCTAGTGGAAAAATTAAAATAAAACTTATTTATTTTTTACATAATAGTTTGTTCTCCATATCTTTTTGTATGTAAACATAATAGTTTACTTTTTAAAAAATGAGCTTATACTATACATATTGTTTTGCTCTGTACCTTTAACAAATCTTTTACTATTGCACAATATTTTATTTATTTATTTATTTTGGGGCTGCATTGGGTCTGCATTGCTGCGCGTGGGCTTTCCCTAGTTGCGGCGAGTGGGGGCTACTCTTTTTTAAATTAATTAATTATTAATTAAATTTATTTTTTTTTCTGCTTTGAGTCTTGTTGCTGCGTGGGCTTGCTCTAGTTGCGGCGAGCAGGGGCTACTCTTTGTTGCGGTGTGTGGGCTTCTCATTGCAGTGGCTTCTCTTGTTGCGGAGCATGGGCTCTAGAGCGCAGGCTCAGTAGTTGTGGCGCACGGGCTTAGTTGCTCCGAGGCATGTGGGATTCTCCCGGACCAGGGCTTGAACCCGTGTCCCCTGCATTGGCAGGCAGATTCTTAACCACTGTACCACCAGGGAAGCCCCTATTGCACTACATATATATATATATATATATATATATATATATATGTATATATTTATTTATTTATTTATTTATTTATTTAATTTATTTGGCTGTGCCGGGTCTTAGTTGTGGTATGCAGGATCTTCATTGACACGTGCGAGATCTCAGTTTCAGTGTGTGGGATTTAGTTCCCTGACCAGGGATTGAACCCAGGCCCCCTGCATTGGGAGCGTGGAGTCTTAGCCACTGGACCACCAGGGAAGTCCCTGTTGCACAATATTATACATGTATAGAAGTCCATAAAACTTATGTGTGCAGTTCAATAAATAGTTACAAAGAAGATATTCATGAAACTACTACCCAGGCCTAGAAATAGAATACTGCCAACAACCCTCCTCCTTTTCTGATTACTAACCTCTCTCTCCCCCTCACATTGGTAATCCCGACTTTTACAGTAAGCATTTACTTTTTTTCTTTATAGCTTTACCACCTACGTATAAATTCCTAAATAGTTTAATTTTGCCTTTATTTGAACTTTATGTATATGAAATCAGGCAATAACTATTTTGTTTTTTTTCTTTTATTCAACATTATGTTTGTAATATTCATTTATGTTTTTTTATTCATTCTCATAGATATATAATATTTGAATATAGTACTATTTATTTATTCATGGACCAGTTTTCAGTTTGGGGTAGTTATGAACACCGCCGCTATGAAATCCTTGTTCATGTCTCCCACTGTACATAAGCAAGCATTCTTTTTGAGAATACGTCTAAAAGTGGAATTGCTTGGTCACAAAGCTTAAACTTTAGTAAATAACCACCAGCACTTTTTCAAAGTGATTTAGCAATTAAACTCCCATTAGCAGGAGATGAGAGTTTCTCTGTTCTACTCTCTGCCAATACTTGGTATTGTCAGACATTAAAATTGTTGCCAGTCTGATGATATATAATGATCTCTGTTTGGGTTTAATTCATATTTTTCCAGTTACTAGAAGGGTTGAGTGCCATTTCACATGTTTATTAGCTACTTGGATTTCTTGTCTCTGAAGTGCCTATTCAAGTCTTTTTCGTATTTGCTGTGTTGCCTGCCATTGATCTACAGGAATTCCTTATATAGTCTGAATAGTAAATCTTTGTTGATCATATATGTTGCAGACATTACTCCTACTCTGTAGACTGTCGTTTTATTCTTCCTTTTGGTTTTGTTTTGTTTTGTCTGTGCCACGCAGCTTGTGGGATTTTAGTTGCCTGACCAGGGAGCAAACCCAGGCCCTTGGCAGTAAGAGCGCTGAGTCCTAACCACTGGACCACCAGGGAATTCCCCATTTTATTCTTTTGATGATCAAAATTCTTAATTTCAATGAAGTCAGATTTATTAATCTTTTCCTTTATGACATATTTTTTGTAGCTTGTTTGAGAAATCCTTTCCTACCCCAAGGTCATGAATATATTCTCCTACATTCCCTTGTCTTTCATATTTAGATCTTTAATTCACTGAATTTTATTTTTGTGATGGGTTTAAAATAGGGGGGTCTCTGCACCTTTATTTCACTTAATGTATTGTGGATATCTTTCCAATGAATACATAATGATCTACCTAATTATTTTTGTCAACTGCAGAAGTGCCCAATTTGCTTTTGATGAGTTTTTAAACTGAGGTATAATTGACATGTAACATTATATTAGTTTCACGTGTACAATATAATGATTCGATATTTGTATACATGGTGAAATGATCACAGAATAAGTCTGTTAATGATGAACATTTAAAATTTCATTTATTTATCAATACAAATACTGGTATAATTCATATGCTTGTACATATATCTTTGAGTATCCAGGCTAATATTCTATACTAGAGATTGTGAAGTGAGATAGCCGGTTAAAAGGTACACACATTTAAGTTTTGTTTTGTTTTTTTTTTTTTGGCCACGCCTCTCAGCTTGCAGGATCTTAGTTCCCTGACCAGGCATTGAACCGGGGTCCTGGCAGTGAAAGTGCCGAGTCCTAACCACTGGACCGCCAGGGAATTCCCTGTTTTTGATAGGCATACTACCAAATTGTATTTTACCTCCATCAACAGTGATAAGGATCTTGATTTATCTTATTCTTTTTTAAAAATTTATATTTTATATTGGAGTAGAGTTGATTAACAGTGTTGTGTTAGTTTCAAGTGTACAGCAGAGTGATTCAATTATACATATACATGTATCTATTCTTTTTCAAATTCTTTTTCCATTCGGGTTATTACAGTGTATTGAGCAGAGCTCCCTGTGCTATACAGTAGGTCCTTGTTGGTTATCTATTTTAAATATAGCAGTGTGTACATGTGAATCCCAAACTCCCAGTCTATCCCTCCCCCACCCCCCTTCCTCCCCATAACCATAAGTTCATTCACTAAGTCTGTGAGTCTGTTTCTGTTTCTGTAAATAAGTTCATTTGTATCATTTTTTTTAAGATTCCACATATAAGTGATATCATGATATTTGTCTTTCTCTGTCTGATTTACTTCACTTAGTATGATAATCTCCAGGTGCATCCATGTTGCTGCATGGCATTATTTCATTCTTTTTAATGGCTGAGTAATATTCTATTGTATATTTGTACCATAGCTTCTTTTTTTAAAAAAATTAATTTAATTTATTTATTTCTGGCTGCATTGGGTCTTCGTTGCTGAGCACGGGCTTCCTCTAGTTGCGGTGAGCGGGGGCTACTCTTCCTTGCAGTGCGTGGGCTTCTCATTGCGGTGGCTTCTCTTGTTGTGGAGCACGGGCTCTCGGCACGTGGGTTTCAGTAGTTGTGGCACGCAGGCTCAGTAGTTGTGGCTCACAGGCTCTAAAGCACAGGTTCCGTAGTTGTGGCAGAGGGGCTTAGATGCTCTGTGACATGTGGGATCTTCCTGGACCAGGGATCAAACCCATGTCCCCTGCATTGGCAGGCAGATTCTTAACCACTGCACCACCAGGGAAATCCCCACCATATCTTCTTTATCCTCATCTGTTGATGGACATTTAGGTTGCTTCCATGTCTTGGCTATTGTAAACAGTGCTGCAATGAACACTGAGGTGCGTATATCCTTTCAAACCATGTTTTCCTCTGTATATATGACCAGGAGTGGGATTGCTGGATTGTATGGTAGCTCTATTTTTAGTTTTTTAAGGAACCTCCGTACTGTTCTCCATAGTGGCTGTACCAATTTACATTCCCACCAACAGTGTAGGAGGGTTCCCATTTCTCCACACCCTCTCCAGCATTTATTGTTTGTAGACTTTTGGATGATGGCCATTCTGACTGGTGTGAGGTGATACCTCATTGTAGTTTTGATTTGCACTTCTCTAATAATTAGTGATGTTGAGAATCTTTTCATGTGGTTTTTGGCTATCTGTATGTCTTCTTTGGAGAAATGTCTATTAAGATCTTCCACCCATTTTTTTTGAGTGGGTTGTTTGGTTTTCTGATATTGAGCCATATGAGCTGTTTGTATATTTTGGAGATTAACCCCTTGTCGGTTGCTTCGATCACAAATATTTTTTCCCATTCTGTGGGTTGTCTTTTCATTTTGTTTCTGGTTTCCTTTGCTGTGCAAAAGCTTTTGAGTTTAATTAGGTCCCATTTGTTTATTTCTGTTTTTATTTCCATTACTCTAGGAGACAGATTGAAAATGGTGTTGCTGCAGTTTATGTCAAAGAGTGCTCTGCCTATATTTTCCTCTAAG
Organism: Phocoena sinus; assembly: GCF_008692025.1. NCBI lineage: Eukaryota > Metazoa > Chordata > Mammalia > Artiodactyla > Phocoenidae > Phocoena > Phocoena sinus. The sequence continues at coordinate 11,444,581 of NC_045781.1, forward strand.
GGTTTTATAGTATTTGGTTTTAGCTTTAGGTCTTTAATCCATTTTGAGTTTATTTTTGTGTATGGTGTTAAAGAATGTTCTAATTTCATTTTTTTATGTGTAGCTGTCCAGTTTTCTTAGCACCATTTATTGAAGAGACTGTCTTTTGTATACGCTTGCCTCCTTTGTCGTAGATTAATTGACCAAAGGTGCATGGGTTTATTTCTGGGCTTTCTATCCTGTTCCATTGATTCATATTTTTGTTTTTGTTCCAGTACCATACTGTTTTGATGATGGTAGCTTTGTAGTATAGTGTGAAGTCAGGGAGCCTGATTCCTCCAACCCTGCTTTTCTTTCTCAATACTGTTTTGGCTATTTGGGGTCTTTTTTGTCTCCATACAAATTTTAAGATTTTTTTTGTTCTAGTTCTGTGAAAAATGCCATAGGTAATCATTGAATCTGTAGACTGCCTTGGGTAGTATAGTCATTTTGACAATATTGATTCTTCCAATCCAAGAACATGGTATATCTTTCCATCTGTTTGTGTTATCCTCGATTTCTTTCATCAGCATCCTGTAGTTTTCAGAGTACAGGTCTTTTGCCTCCTTAGGTAGGTTTATTCCTAGGTATTTTATGCATTGTGATGCAATGGTAAATGGGATTGTTTCTTTAATTTCTCTTCTGATCTTTTGTTGTTAGCGTATAGAAATACAACAGATTTCTGTGTGTTTATTTTGTATCCTGCAACTTTACCGAATTCATGGATGGGCTCTAGTAGTTTTCTGGTAGCATCTTTAGGATTTTCTACATGTAGTATCATGTCATCTGCAAACAATGACAGTTTTACTTCCTCTTTTCCAATTCGTATTCCCTTTATTTCTTTTTCTTCTCTGATGGCCATAGCTAGGACATCCAAAACTATGTTGAATAAAAGTGGCAAGAGTGTCTGGTTCCTGGTCTTAGAGGAAGTGCTTTCAGCTTTTCACCATTGAGTATGATGTTAGCTGTAGGCTTGTAATATATGGCCTTTATTATGTTGAGGTATTTTCCCTCTATGCCCACTTTCTGGAGAGTTTTTATTGTAAATTGGTGTTGAATTTTGTCAAAAGCTTTTTCTGAATCTATTGAGATAATCGTATGGCTTTTATTCTTCAATTTGTTGGTGTGGTGTATCATACTGATTGATTTGCAGATATTGAAAAATCCTTGCATCCCTGGGTTAAATTGTACTTGATCATGGTGTATGATCCTTTTAATGCATTGTAGGATTTGGATTGCTAGTATTTTGTTGAGGATTTTTGCATGTATGTTTATCAGTGATATTGGCCTGTAATTTTCTTTTTTTTGTAGTATCTTTGTCTGGTTTTGCTGTCAGGGTGATAGTGGCCTCATGGAATGAGTTTGGGAATGTTCCTTCCTCTGTGATTTTTTGGAATAGTTTCAGAAGGATAGGTGTTAACTCTTCTCTAAATGTTCGATAGATTTTGTTTGTTGGGAGTTTTTAAATCACAGGTTCAATTTCAGTACTCGTGGTTTGTCTTGTTCATATTTTCTATTTCTTCCTGGTTCAGTCATGGGAGATTGTACCTTTCTAAGAATTTATCCATTTCTTCTAGGTTGTCCATTTTATTTGCATACAGCTGCTTGTAGTAGTCTCTTATGACCCTTTGTATTTCTGTGGTGTCTGTTGTAACTTCTCCCTTTTCATTTCTATTTTATTGATTTGAGCCCTCTCCCTCCTTTTTAATAAATTTATTTATTTTTGGCTGCACTGGGTCTCCGTTGCTGTGCACTGGCTCTCTCTAGCTGCGGTGAGTGGGGGCTACTCTTTATTGTGGTGCGCAGGCTTCTCATTGCGGTGGCTTCTCTTGTTGCAGAGCACAGGATCTAGGCGTGCAGGCTTCAGTACTTGTGGCACGTGGGCTCAGAAGTTGTGGCTCGTGAGCTCTAGAGCGCAGGCTCAGTAGTTGTGGCACACGGGCTTAGTTGCTCCACAGCATGTGGGATCTTCCCAGACCAGGGCTCGAACCCATGTCCCCTGCACTGGCAGGCGGATTCCCAACCACTGTGCCACCAGGGAAGCACCCCCTTCCCTTTTCTTAATGAGTCTGGCTAAAGGTTTATCAATTTTTTTTATCTTTTCAAATAACCAGCTTTTAGTTTCATTGATCTTTTCTATTGTTTTCTTCCTATTTCACTCTTTCTGCTTTGATATTTATGATTTCCTTTCTTCTACTAACTTTGGATTTTGTTTGTTCTTCTTTCTGTAGTTGCTTTAGGTGTAAGGTTAGGTTGTTTATTTGAAATTATTCTTGTTAGGTTGTTTATTTGAGATTCTGCTTGAGGTAAGATTTTATTGCTATAAACCTCCGTCTTAGAACTGCTTTTGCTTTGTCCCATACGTTTTGGATGGTCGCGCTTTCATTTTCATTTGTCTCTATGTAAGTTTTGATTTCCTCTTTGATTTCTTCAGTGATCCATTGGTTGTTTAGTAACATATTGTTTAGCCTCCACGTGTTTGTGTTTTTTACAGTTTTTTTCTTGTAGTTGATTTCTCTCATAGTGTTGTGGTTGGAAAAGATGCTTGATATGATTTCAGTTTTCTTAAATTTACTGAGGCTCTCTTTGTGGCCCAGCATGTGATCAATCCTGGGGAATGTTCCATGTGCACTTGAAAAGAGTGTGTAATCTGCTGCTTTTGGATGGAATGCTCTATAAATATCAATTTAGTTGGTCTGGTCTAATGTGTCATTTAAGGCCTGTGTTTCCTTATTGAGTTTCTGCCTGGTTGATCTGTCCGCTGATGAAAGTGGAGTGTTGAAGTCCCCCAATATTATTGTGTTAGTGTTGATTTCTCCTTTTATGGCTGTTAGTATTTGCCTTATATACTGAGGTGCTCCTATGTGTGGTACATATACATTTTTTTTTTAACTGCGTATATACATTTACAATTGTTATATCTCCTTCTTGGATTGATCCCTTGTTCATTATGTCATGTCCTTCTTTGTCTCTTGTAACAGTGTTTAGTTTAAATTCTATATTGTCTGATATGAGTATTGCTACTCCAGCTTTCTCTTGATTTCCATTTGCATGGAATACATTTTTCCATCCCCTCACTTTCAGTCAGTCTGTGTCCCTAGACCTGAAGTCAGTCTCTTGTAGACAACATATAGATGGGTCTTGTTTTTTTTTTGGCTGTGTTGTGTGGCATCTGGGATCTTAGTTCCCTGACCAGGGATCAAACCTGTGCCCCCTGCTGTGGAAGCGCAGAGCCTTAACCACTGGACTGCCAGGGAAGTCCCAATACAGGTCTTGTTTTTGTATCCATTCAGTCAGTCTATGTCTTTTGGTTGGAGCATTTAATCCATTTATGTTTAAGGTAATTATCAATATGTTTGTTCTTATTTCCATTTTGTTAATTGTTTTGGATTTGTTTTTGGGGGTGTTTTTTCTTCCCTTCCTCTCTTGTTCTCTTGTGATTGATGAGTAACTTTAGTGTTGTGTTTGGATTCCTTTTTCTTTTTTGTGTGTGTATCTGTTGTAGATTTTTGGTTTGCAGTTACCATGAGGTTTTGATATATTGATAGCAGTCTATATATAAACAAGATTGTTTTAAGATGGTGGTCTTTTAATTTCAAATCCATTTCAAATATGCTGCATTTGTACCCTCCTCCTTTCCTGATTATTGGTTTTGATATCATATTTGTGTGAGGATGATTTCCTACCTTTATAGTATGTTTGCCTTTACTAGTGAGCTCTTCCATTTTCTTGTTTCTAGTTGTGGCCTTTTCTTTTCTGCCTAAAGAAGTACCCATAGCATCTGTTGCAAAGCTGGTCTGGTGGTGCTGAATTCTCTTAGATTTTGCTTGTCTCTAAAGCTTTTGATTTCTTCAGTTTTGTTGAATCTGAATGAGAGCCTTGCTGGGTAGAGTATTCTTAGTTGTAGGTTCTTCTCTTTCATCCCTTTAAATATATCATGCCTCTCCCTTCTGGCCTGCAGAGTTTCTGCTGAGAAAATGGCTGATAACTTAATGGGAGTTCTCTTGCACGTTATTTGTTGCTTTTCCCTTGTTGCTTTTACTATTTTTTCTTTATCTTTAATTTTTGTCAGTTTGATTACTATGTGTCTCGGCGTGTTCCTCCTTAGGTTTATCCTGCCTGGGACTCTGTGCTTCCCGGACTTGGGTAACTGTTTCCTTTCCCATGTTGGGGAATTTTTCAGCTATTATCTCTTCAGATATTTTCTCAGGTCCTTTCTCTCTCTCTTCTCCTTCTGGGACCCCTATAATGTGAATGTTGGTGTGTTTAATGTTGTCCCAGAGGTCTCTTAGACTGTCCTCATTTCTTTTTCTTTTTCGTTCTGTTCTGTGGCAGTGATTTCCACCATTCTGTCTTCCAGCTCACTTATCCATTCTTCTGCCTCAGTTCTTCTGCTATTGATTCCTTCTAGTGTATTTTTCAGTTATTGTATTTTTCATCTCTGTTTGTTCTTTAATTCTTCTAGATGTTTGTTAAGCATTTCTTGTACATTCTCAATCTGTGCCTGCATTCTTTTTCTGGGATCTCGGATCATCTTTACTATTATCACGCTGACTTCCTTTTCAGGTAGGTTGCCTCTCTCCACTTCACATAGTTGTTCTTCTGGGGTTTTATCTTGTTCCTTCATCTGGGATATATTCCTCTGCTGTCTCATTTTGTCTAACTTTCTGTGATTGCGGTTTCTGTTCCACAGGCTTCAGGGTTGTAGTTCTTCTTGCTTCTGCTGTCTGCCCCCTGATGGATGAGGCTGTCTAAGAGGGTTGTGCAGGCTTCCTGGTTGGGGGGACTGGTGCCTGCCTACTGGTGTGTGGAGCTGCGTCTTGTCCCTCGTGGGCAGGGCCGCGTCAGGGGGTGTGTTTATTGGGTAGCTGTTTATTTCAGGAAGACTTTAAGCAGCCTGTCTGCTGATGGGTGGGGCTGTGTTCCTACCCTGTTGGTTGTTTGGCCTGAGGCATCCCAGCACTGGAGCTACAGGCTATTGGGTGGGGGCAGGTCTTGGTGGGAAAATGGTGGCCTTCGAGAGGGCTCATGCCAGTGAGTACTCGCCAGAACTGCCTCTACAGTGTTCTTGTCCCCATGGTGAGCCACAGCCACCTTCTGCCTCCGCAGAAGATCCTCTAAATACTAGCAGTTAAGTCTGGCCCAGTGTCTTATGAGGTCACCGCTTTTTCCCGTGTCCTGATGTGCATGAGACCCTGTGTTTACCCTCCAAGAGTTGAGTTTCTGTTTCGCCCAGTCCTTTGGAATTCCTGCAATCAATCCCCGCTGGCCCTGAAAGCCAGATTCTCTGGGGGCTCCTCTTCATGTTGCCACATCCTCAGGCTGAGGAGCCTGACGTGGGGCTCAGAACTTTCATTCCTGTGGTAGAACTTCTGTGGTATAATTTTCCAGTTTATGAGTTGCCCACCTGAAGTGTATGGGATTTGATTTTATTGCGATTGTACCCCTCCTACCATGTTATGTGGCTTCTTCTTTTTTTTGTTTTTTTTTGGTTTTTTGTTTTGCGGTACATTGGGCCTCTCACTGTTGTGACCTCTCCCGTTGCGGAGCCCAGGCTCCGGACGTGCAGGCTCAGCGGCCACGGCTCACGGGCCCAGCCGCTCTGCGGCACGTGGGATCTCCCCGGACCGGGGCACGAACCCATGTACCCTGCATTGGCAGGCGGACTCTCAACCACTGCGCCACCAGGGAAGCCCGTGGCTTCTTCTTTGTCTTTGGATGTAGGATATCTTTTTTGGTAGCTTCCAGCATTTTTTTTATCGGTGGTTGTTCAGCAGTTAGTTGTGATTTGGGTGTTTCTGTAAGAAGGGGTGAGCTCATGTCCTTCTACTCTGCCATTTTGTCTCCTCCTCCTGATTTATCTTATTCCTGATAATATCATAATATCAATGAGTTTAAGATTTGCCAATATACTTTTTATATGACATTTAATAACAGACTAGGGAGCAATCAAATTCTGTTTGTCACCAACACTGGTGTCATCTCCAAAGATTAATGGCCAGGTCCCCAACAGCCCCATCTGCCTCCACTTTGATACGCAATGGCATTCTATCATTAAGGAATTTGGTTAAGCCTCTCTAGTATTAGGAGAATTGCGTTTTGCTTTTCTTTCTCTTCCTATTTCCCCACAAGCTGACACTGAGTAGAAATGGCTGAGAAGTGTGCTTATCCTGGTCTTCATTTCATTTCTCTTGTCTCTTTGCAACCCCTGCTTCAACCCTGGTTGATTCCACAGAGTGACTCTGGTTTAAGGAAGGTCATTCTTTTGCAACTTACTGGTTTTCTTCACTCTGCCCTTGAAATGATTACAGGGACACGGCTTCTTTGGCAGCCTGGGCACTGTCATGAGTTTTCTTTCAGGGGCTCTCAGGAACCAATCTGAAGTAAGGGGGTTGCTGCTTAGGAGGGTCAATAAGTTTGAGGGCTAGGACTTTACTTGCCATCTTCCTTGCCTCTCGATTCATTTTCATACTGCAGCAGTGGGTGTGGGAAAGGGTCAACCAAGCACAGTGAAGATATCCAGTTATATGAGCACCAGGGTCTCTAAGTTGTTTGCCTGACCTGTATGGGCAAAGAATTTGGTGGCAGGTTTGGAGGGGGCATCAGGGTATCATTAGGGAGACTGAAAAATAAGGAATAAGACCTAGGTGTCTTCTTTTTAGTGTCTGCTTTACCTCAAGCAAGACTTGCCTCTCTGATTTCAGTCTACCTGTGAGTAAAATAAGGTTGAGAATGGCATCCAGGAAGGTCTTGGAAGGCAGACCTGGGTTGTTGGGGAAAAAAAGGGTAAGGGAGAGGGAGCAGCCAGAGATTCAGCCAGCTCCCCTTTGGACCTTGGAGGAGTCCAGCTCTTGCCTAAGGCTCAGAAAGAAAATAAGTGTTGCTGCTGCATGTGATGGTCTTGTGGAGAGGGGAGAGGGTGAGGTCAGCTCAGATAACATCTGCTCTGGTCTCAGAGGGATTCAGTGGAGCAAGCTGGGATCTTGATGGTGCATCACTGTTGTCAATGCTGGGTTACTGACCTTTGCACTCACATTCTTGGGCGCCTTCTCAGAGCCACCTCCCAGAAGCCTGGCGTTGGTCCCTATGGCCTCTGGTGACCCATGTCGGAAGGAAACAGATCATTTCGTCACTGGAAAGCAAAGGCGCCAAGAGAATTGGTACCCTGTCATTGTGCTAACTAGGTCAGTACAGCTCCATTGCTCTTCCTTTTTTACTCAGGGATCTAGGGAACTTCAAGAGAGGAGTATTTTATATGTATTTTATTTATTTATTTATTTAGGCCATGCTGCGCGGCTTGTAGGATCTTTGTTCCTTGACCAGGGATTGAACCCAGGACCTTGGCAGTGAAAGTGCAGAGTCCTAACCACTGGACTGCCAGGGAATTCCCTGTTATATTTTTTAAATTATATAGTTCATTTATAATGCTGTGTTAATTTCTGGTGTACAGCAAAGTTATTCAGTTTTATACACACACACACATATTCTTTTCCATTATGATGTATTACAGGATATTGAATATAGGTCCCTGTGCTATAGTGTAGGACCTTTTTGTTTGTCTATTTTATTTTATTTTTTTTAAGTTTATTTGTCTGCATCAGGTGTTGTGGCACGCGGGAGCTTAGTTGCGGCATGTGGGATCTTTCGTTGTGGCACACAGGCTTCTCTAGTTGCGGTGTGTGGGCTCAGTAGTTGTGGCGTGTGGGCTTAGTTGCCCAGCGGCATGTGGGATCTTAGTTCCCAACCCACGTCCCTGCATTGGAAGGTGGATTCTTAACCACTGGACCACCAGGGAAGTCCTCTATTTCATATATAGTGGTTTGTATCTGCTAATCCCAAACTCCTATTTTATCTTTCCCCTACCCCTTTCCCCTTTGGTAGCCATAAGTTTGTTTTCTATGTCTGTGAGCCTGTTTCTGTTTCTTAAATAAGTTCACTTGCGTCATATTTTAGGTTCCACATATAAGTGACATCATATGGTATTTGTCTTTATCTTTCTGACTTACTTCACTTAGTATGATCATCTCTGGGTCCATATGTGTTGTTGCAAATGGCATTTCATTCTTTTCTATGGCTGAGTAATATTCCATTGTGTATATGTACCACCTCTTCCTTATCCATTCATCTGTCGATGGACATTTACGTTGCTTCCATGTCTTGGCTATTGGAAATAGTGCTGCTATGAACACTGGGGTGCATGTACCTTTTCAAATTATAGTTTTGTCCAGATATATGCCCAGGAGTGGGATTGCTAGATCATATGGCAACTCTATTTTTAGTTTTTTGAGGAACCTCCATACTGTTTTCCATAGTGGCTGCACCAATTTACATTCCCACCACCAGGGTGGGAGGGTTCCCTTTTCTCCACACCCAAGAGAGGAGTATTTTAAATGAATAAGGAATTGAAGTTTAAAATCTGGCTTAGAAAAAAGCTTACCTGGAAGTAGGTCGAGAAAGAATGGCTTCTGGATGGAAAAGAACACAAACGGTAGGGGTTAATCAAGACCTTACATCCTCCCCCCATTAAAATCCTCAAGACTTAAGGAATGAGAGCAAGGAGTAGATTATTCCATTAACCAGTCAGGAACTTCACCTGACCTCCATGTTTGGTTGTATTTGAATCCATAATCCCAATTCAACTATAAAAGGATGGTATTTACCTTTGTTCCTCTGGAACAAATCCATTCTGTTTTGGCCTCCATTCAGGTCTGTCTTATCACCTGACGCTATCTTATTCGCATTTTGTGATACCTAAAATATTTTTATGACAATCAAGTATGATGTTTTATAGAGATTCTGGGACTAGAAATGGGCCCAGATGATGCTTCCTCTGTACAGGAGCTGCTCATGTTTCCTGTCAGACTTAATTACGGTTTCACATAGTTCCCCATCACATTTGAATGCAGCTGTATCCTTGCACAATTACACTTAAAGTTTGTTGTTTGAAATGTGTTGTGGACTGAACTGTGTCCCCCTAAACTCATTGAAGCCCTAACCCTTAATAACTCAGAATGACTGTATTTGAGGATAGGGCCTTTAAAGAGATGATTAAGTTAAAATGAGGCCCTGATGGTTGGGCTCTAATCCAGTCTGACTGGAATCCTTATAAGGAGAAGAGATTTGGGCACACAAAGAGACACCAGGCATGTACATGCACAGAGGAATGACCAGGTGAGGAAATAGCAAGGAGATGGCCATCTGTAAGGCAAGGAGAGAGCCCTCAGAAGAAACCAAAGTTGCTGACACTTTATCTTGAACTTTCTAACCTTCAGAATTGTGATAAAATAAGTTGTTGTTTAAGTCTCCTAGCCTGTGGTATTTTGTTATGGCGGTCCTAGCAAACTGAAAATCTTTCTCCCTTACTAGACTCTGACCCAATGGCTCAGTAGTCATTCAGCTACAGGGCTCCCGACACATGGTAGACACGTGGTAAATGTTTGTTTGATAAGCGGATGGACAGGTTGTCCAGAGAGGGCCCTTAGAGCAGCATCTGGTTCAATCCAGCTGTATTTCCCAGACTCGTGCCCTTTCTGTCACACAGATGGAGGGTGTTGCATCATTTCCCTACCTGCTGGTTTCTAAATGTTCTCATGTGCTGTTTTGAGTGGTGTTAATTTCAACAAGCATGGCCCCTGCTGTCTAAACTTTTCTAATATTTTACTCTTGCCTGACCTCTACTTCTGGTTCCAGAGAAAAGCCACAGAATATTGGAGCCAGAAGGTATCTTGGAGATGAGGTATCTTGGAACGCCTACACTGATGAGTTTTTCTTCTTCATTTAAAAAAAATTGATCTTTATTGGAGTATAATTGCCTCACAATACAGTGTTAGTTTCTGTTGTGCAACAAAATGAATCAGCCATATGCATACATATGTCCCCATGTCCCCTCCGTCTTGAGCCTCCCTCCCACTCTCCCTATCTCACCCCTCTAGGTTGTCGCAAATCACTGAGCTGATCTCCCTGTGCTATGCCGCTGCTTCCCACCAGCAATTTTACATTCGGTAGTGTGTATATGTCGATGCTACTCTCACTTCGCCCCAGCTTCCCCCTCCCCACCCCATGTTCTAAGTCCATTCTCTATGTCTACATCTTTATTCCTGCCCTGCCACTAGGTTCATGAGTACCATTTTTTTTTCAGATTCCATATATATTCATTTTTAATGGGACATAACTATATTAGAGAAAATTTGTAAAGTCCAAAATCAACTTTACTCTTACCAAATGTTGGAATTTTAGTGTGAATACGATTTTTTAAATATAGTGGTAACCACAGTATGTGAACGAATTTCTTTCTGTTCACTTTATAAGCTTGTTCCCGTGTTGTGTTACAACATTTATAACAGACATTTTGAATGACTACATAACACTCCCAAGTATACATACTTCAGATTACTTTAAAAAAAATTATTTATTTATTTGGCTGCGCCAGGTTTTAGTTGCAGCACGTGGGATCTTCATTGCGGTGTGCGGTGTGCGGGCTCTTAGTTGCAACATGCAAGATCTAGTTCCCTGACCAGGGATCAAACCTGGGCCCCCTGCAGTGGGAGCTTAGAGTCTTAACTGCTGGGCCACCAGGGAAGTCCCCAGATTACTTAATTGTTCTCTCATTGTTGAATATTTAGATTGTTTTATTTTTGGATATTGATAAATTTCTTTGTAACTGTTTTCTAACTGTTGGATTTCTGTCTCTGGGAAGACTTCCCAAGTGGAATTACTGGGTCAAAAGTTAAGAACTTTTGTTTTATGTTTCTTGATATCTTTACCAAGTTGCTTTTAAAAGAGTTGTACTAATTAACTAAATCACTGTCCCTTTTATTTTCAGGTGAGGAAACTGAGACCCAGAGAGAGCAAATGAAATGCCCAAGTTCACAAAGGTAATGGTGACTCATCTGGAGCTAAAATCCAGGTCCAAGACTCCTACTCTGCTGTTCTTTCTGCAGCCCTACATGACCTAATGTCATGGTGTAACTGAAAACGAAGCCATTACTATAGTATTATGTCCTCCAAACGTCAGGCATTTTTGGACCACCTTAATGATTTTTGCTATAGCTTATACACCTCTACTATTATTTATTTCATACTTTTTGCTTTAAATAAATTTAATTTACATAACATCTTCATTCTATGCAATATTTTTTGTGAGATTATCCATTTGATATATGCTTAGATTTTTTTCTAACATGCATTAAAATAAGCATGTAACTATTACAGTAAAAACTAATTTATGTTCTACCTAAAATCAGTTTTGGAATATATTGATACAATGTAATAAGCATGGACTTTATATCCAGGCAGACCTGGGGTCAACTGCTTCCTCTGTCAGTTAACTCTGTAGTCTGGGAGAAGTCACTTACCTTCTACGATCTTTGGTTCTCTGGTTTGTAAAGAGTGGATGTTAGTATCCACCTTGCAGTGTTGTTAGGAATAAAGGAGCTACTGGGGGCCTGGTGCCCAAGGAGGTGCTCAGTACACGATGGGTATTATTGTGGTTATTATCGCAGACTTCTAGTTATTTCCCAAAGGGTGTGTCTATGCTGGAGTGTTTGTCTTATTGCTTTCTGCTGATTTGCATGTGTAAAGAAGTAACTTCCACTTGTTAGTTTTTGCAGTAGATCTATTATTTTTTTGACTTTCCAGTTCTACTACATATTAGCTTTGTGACTTTGGACAAGTTGCTTAACTTTTCTGTGCCTCATTTACCTAATTTATAAAATGGGGCTAAAAAAAGTACATTGGTGTGTGTATGCATACATCTGTCCACCAGAGGGCCTAGATGCAATAGCCCTTGTAGCAATGGGCAATACCTTGTGCCCAAGGTTTGTGTATATCATTTTCCCCTGAAAGGAGCCCTGGCTCCGAGGAGAAATGGCTGACTCCAAGGATAGGGAAGGAAAGTAGAAGATGAGCCTGGAACATCTAGTGGTGTCAGAAAGTCAGAAACTGCTAAAAAAAAACCCGATATGTCAAAATGATGCAGAAGCCAACTTGAAGAAGTTCTTAGTGGCCGGTTTTGGGACAATATGAATGACATTATAAATAAGGATAGTAATGGATTATAATCCACAAATATCCCTGAGAATTTACTTATATAAATAAATAATTGAATACCTGAATAAATGAGAGAGAAGGAAGAGCTCTTTCTTTTTTTTTTTCCCCTTGGCTGCACCACACAGCTTGAGGGATCCTAGTTCCCCAACCAGGGATTGAACCCTTGCCCTTGGCAGTGAAAGCATGGAGTTCTAACCACTGGGAATTCCCCGGAAGAGCTCTTTCTTATAGTAGAATCCTAATTAATACATTTAGAAGGAATGTTGGAAATAGAAAATCACCATTTGGCTAAGACTATAGTAATACCTGTTGTAGGCGAGAATCATCAATGGATTTTAAAAATTAATAGGCAAAAGTATGACGAGAAGAAACAGGCTATTTGCATAGTTTCGAAGTATCTCTCCACAAGATACTTATTAACTACAATGAGAATATAGTACCTTTATGGACACCGCCTTAACTAGTGTTCAAACTTAACATCACCCATAAATGAGTATTGTTACCGTGGGCCTCTGATGTGCTGAGAAGGCAAATGTCACTTCTGCGGTGTTCTTGCCAAAAATGCGTAATCTGAATTTAGTCATGAGGAAACATCAGATAAGCCCAAGTTGAGGGATATTCTATAAAATAACTGACAACACTCTTCAAAAGTGTCAAGATCATGGAAGACAAGGAAGGCTGACAAAGTACTCTAGATCGGAGGAGACCAGGAGATCCTACATTCTTCAGTGTAGGATCCTGGATTGGATTCTGGATCAGAAAAAGAATACTAGTGGGATGAATTGGGAGATTGGGATTGACATATATACACTAATATGTGTAAAATAGATAACTAATAACCTGCTGTATAAAAAAAATAAAATTAAAAAAAAGAATACTAATGGGATGATTAGCAAAACCTAAAAATTTGTACATTAGTTAATAGTACTGTATCATTGCTAATTTTCTGGTTTTGATAATCATATTATGGTTATGTATGATGTTATTGGAAAAAAACGGCATGAAGGATATATTGGAACTCTGATTATTTTTACCATATTTTTGAAGTCTGAAAAGTTAAAAAAAAAAGACATTAGGGACTTCCCTGGTGGCACAGTGGTTAAGAATCCACCTGCCAGTGCAGGGGACACGGGTTCAATCCCTGGTCTGGGAAGATCCCACATGCCGTGGAACAACTAAGCCCATGCGCCACAACTACTGAGCCTGAGCTCTAGAGCCTGTGAGCCACAACTACGGAGCCTGCGTGCCACAACTACTGAAGCCCACGCGCCCTAGAGCCCATGATCTGCAACAAGAGAAGTCACCACAATGAGAAGCCTGCGCACCGCAACGAAGAGTAGCCCCACTCTCCACAACTAGAGAAAGCCCGTGCACAGCAAGAAAGACCCAACACAGCCAAAAGTAAGTAAATAAATTTATTTTAAAATATCGTATCAAAAACAAACAAACGAAACAAAAACCCTAGGGATAAACTTAACCAAGGAGGTGAGGTGAAAGATCTACATGCTGAAAACTATAAAACATTGATAAAGGACATTGAAGATGATTCAAAGCAACGGAAAAATATCCCATGCTCTTCAATTGAAAGAACTAATATTGTTAAAATGGCCATACTACCCAAAGAAATCTATAGATTTAATGTGATCCCTATCAAAACACCCATGACATTTTTCACAGAACTAGAACAAATGATTCTAAAATTTATATGGAACCACAGATGACCCTGAATTGCCAAATCTGTCCTGAGGAAGAAGAACAAAGCTGGAGGCATAACCCTCCCAGACTTCAAACAATACTACAAAGCTACGGTAATCAAAACAGTGTGGTATTGTCACAGAAACAGACACATAGATCAATGGAACAGAATAGAGAGCCCAGAAATAAACCCACACACCTATGGTCAATTAATCTACAACAAAGGAAGCAAGAATATACGATTGAGAACAGTCTCTTCAACAAGTGGTGTTGGGAAGACTGGACAGTTACATGTAAATCAGTGAAATTAGACCACTCCCTCACACCATATACAAAAATAAACTCAAAGTGGCTTAAAGACCTAATATAAGACATGATGCCACAGAACTCCTAGAAGAGAACATAAGCAAAACATTCTCTTACATAAATTGTAGCAATATTTTCTTAGATCAGTCTCCTAAGGCAAAAGAAATAAAAGCAAAAATAAACAAATGGGACCTAATCAAACTTAAAAGTTTTTGCAGAACAAAGGAAACCATAAACAAACAAAAAGGCAGTCTGTGGAATGGGAGAAAATATTTGCAAACAATGAGACTGCCAAGGGGTTAATATCCAAAATATACAAACAGCTCATACAACTCAATATCCAAAAAACAAACATTCCAATCAAAAAATGAGCAGAAGACCTAAATAGACATTGCTCCAAAGAAGACATACAGATGGCCAACAGGGACATGAAAACATGCACAACATCGCTAATTATTAGAGAAATGCAAACCAAAACCACAATGAGGTATCACCTCACACCAGTTAGATTGGCCACCATCAAAAAGTCTACAAGTAATAAATGCTGGAGAGGGTGTGGAGAAAAGGGAACTGCGCCACCTGGAAGCTCAGTGCGCTTTCCCCAACTCATTGCCTTTTTGCCTTAGTAGCTACTTTACTCATCTGATTGACTGAACCCTTACTAAGTTCACATTATCAATCGTTGACTCGTTACAACAGTTGCACACGCTAAGTGGTATTTTATTCATTTTAAGAAGATAAAACTGAGGCTGAAAAATGTTAAGCATCTTGTCCAGGGTTTCAAAGTAGGTGATGGAGCCAGGATTTGGATCGCGGTTCCCCTCAATTCAAGTCTGAGTCTCAAGGTCCAGGTGAGTCTAAACGTGTCGCCATGTTTGAGAATTATTGGTAGAGAGCAGTGGCCCCACTGGGCAGTGGTTCCCCCTCCAGGGGACATTTGGCAATGTCTGGAGATATTTTTGGCTCTACTAACTGGGCGGGGCAGGGTGGTAGGGGAGAGGCTGCTCTTGGCTTCTAGCAGGTGGAGGCCACGTGGATGTTGTTAAACATCCTGTAACCTGTTGTTAAACAGGTTACAAAGCACAGAACAGCCCCCCCTCCTCACAGCAAGGAATTATCCAGCCCTAATGTCAGTGGGCCTGCTATGAGACGCGGGTGTCGAGTCTCCTAAGGGCAACATTTTGAGCTCAGAAACCTGAGGATTTATTCTTTCACTTTGCGAATATTTACTGAGCACCGTGCGGGATAGTGTGAGGGGTGTGGAAACAATACACCAGATTGTGCCAGAGGGAGGTTACAGTGTAGAAGGGCAGGGGTGGAGGTGGGAGAGGCACACCAACACCTCAACTTAAGGTAGAACATGAAAAGGGCAGAGAGTCGAGCTAGGGTTAAGCTTGTTCACAGGCGGGAGGGCTCACGTGTGGTCCTGGGACGAATCAAGGGAGGCTGTGGGAGGAGGGGCTTGGGGTGGGTTTTGTGAGCGAAGCTGAGCTGGTGGGAAAGAACAGGAGCAGCTCGGAGCAGCCCGAGGCCTAGCTGAGTGGAGCACGGAGCACTTAGTGCCAGGTGGGCTGGACTGGAAAGGCAGCTGCGGCTGCAGCTTGAAGTCCAGGCTGAGGACTCTAGTGGTGTCCTGTCCTAGTGGTGGAAAAGCCTTCGCTTCCAGAATGGTGGTCTAGGCCCCAGGGCTGGGGGGCCCAGCAGCTTCCAGAGAGCTCTCTCTGTAAGGGAGGGAACGTTGGAAATTGGGGTGGAGTAGGGAGAACTCCTGATTTTAGGACAGAGTTGATGCTCAGTATATAACAAAGCTATTTCACCTCAAAGTAGCCCGTGGGGAGATGTTCCCCTCGCGTGCAGACATAGGTCGGGATGAGGTCTCTTCTGCACAGCTGTTCTGCTAAGGGCTAGGCCACTTCAGCTGTAGTGAAAAGTGGAGCCGATTCGGAGCCCCTAACCCAGGGTCTGCTTCCCAAAGGTGAGCTGTTCAAACAGGGCTTGGTGTGCCTACAGTTTCAATCATGGGTACTACCTGGTGGTGTGATTTTCTAGTTTATCACCATACTGTGAAACAGCATTAAAAATTGTTGGGGCACATCTGGTGCGCTGTAAAGAATCCAATCGAGGATGACTTACTGTCTGTGGTTGTACAGTTGCCTTCAGCACCCTCCCACCACTGCCTCCAAGCCTGGCCCCGGGGACATTCATTACTCTCTAGCACAGGGACTGGGGGGCAGGTGAGGCAGCAAATCTTTGTTGGGCCATTATTTTTTTCTCCCCCACCAGCTACAGTTGCAGACACTTCCATACACACGGGCTTCTTTAACTCTCACAACACTCTTTGGATTTATGTACAGTTCTTTCCTTTTTGTAAGTGAAGAAACGGGCACTGAGACAGGCTAACTTGCCCCTAATCCCTGTAACCTAAAAGGGCTACATTTTACTGCATGTGTGGTCACGTTCTTTTCTGTTTTTCCATGTTTCTCCCCCCTCTTTATCGTTCATAGAAAAAAAATTTTTTTTACCTGGATTTGAGCTGCTGCGGACCGTGGACACCAGCATTAGTGGCAGCAACAGAAGGAGGGAAGAGATTAGAACTTTCATTTCAACTGTTGGTGCTGCTGTGCGTTGCTTGAAGAGTGTGTGGAAGGTTCCCAGTGAGAGGGTCCCGAGTTCTTGGAGTGGCTCAGGCTGTGCGTGGTACGTGGCTTGGGGGTCTGAGCCTTACTCCCAGGCCAGTGTTCCCATTAGAGGGCGAGAACGGCCAAGTGACGCTGGTCTCATTAGGTAACTGGACCATGTGATTTATGGGAATCTGGAAGGTAAAGGTGGCCAAAGAGAAGGAGTGAAGCGTATTCTTAGGAACATGAGAGGGCGACAGATAACTTGGCAGCAGTTCTCAGCCCCTCCCCCCCTCCCTCCCGCCTCCCTACCCGCCAGTGTGCTATGATTGCTTCCCCAAGTCTTTTTCCTTGTTTGCATTTCCCAATACATGTGAGTGACATTTTCTAGCTTAGTGTCTGGCAGGAAAGAGAGTGCTAAGGGCTGGCAAAGAGAGACTCACACGGCGTGTTTCCCCTCTGTCCTCCCCACTCCCGTCCTTGGACCAGCAATAGCAGCGTCGTTTGGGAAGTTGCCGTGTCCCCACTGTTTACAATTTCCTCCAAGTCTGTGGCCACGTAAGGAGGGAAGCAGAGAGGATCCAAGGAGGAGAGGCTCTTCTCTCTTGCCCCGAACCCTGGCCTGGAGCACTGGGTCAAAGCAGGCCTCCTTGTTGTTGGTCAGGCAGGTGTCTGTGGGCTCGTGGCTCCCGCCTAAAGGAGAGGGAACTGGGTTGGTGGAAGACCCTCAAGGCTTCATGTCCAAGAGGGTTTGAGAAACAGGAGCCACAGCGGGGAAGGTGTTTGCCCAGGCTGCTGGGGCTCTTGTTTCAGACCTTGTCTGGAAACAGCCCAAAGTGAAGAGGGAGGTGATACTGAGGCTGGGACCTGGGACCCTTTGCTGCAGTGCTACAATGTTTGCACCTGGACACACCTCTCCTGGAGCAACAAAATACAAAGAAACTGTATGGGACTAAAAATAACTGCATGCACTGGCAGTTGGGGCAAATTCTTGACAAAAGATAGAGACCAAAAAACCCAACTGCCACTTTTGAAGAGCCCAGAGTAAAAGCAGGGGGTCGGGAGCAAAAGCAGGGTACTGTGAATGCTCCCTGCACACAGTACCACCTAAGGAATGGGGAAACCACCTTAGCTACCCCTGCAGCCCGACCCCTGGACACACCCCTACCCTCACCTCACATAAGGAACAAGCTCACCCCCACTCAGGGAACAGATGAGCAAGGGAACCTGTTAATTATTCTCATTCCCCCCTGGTGCAGCAGGGGCCCCAATAACACCTTGCCTGAATTTCTTGTCTGGCCTCTGATCAATTTCCATTGATTAAGGAGGCCAGGAACCCTGGTGGGTAACAACATTACTTGGAGCAAACATGAAGGGCACAGAGCATCAGCACTTACTAAACTTACCAGTGCGCGACTTGATGGGAAAGTAAAGCACCCCCTCAGGCTCCATGTGTGTGAAAAAAAAATTTTTTTTTTCTGGTAATGGACTGTACTTTCACATGCTTTCTAACATAGCAGGCCTAGTTAAAGGGTTACAAAAATATCATTCAATTCAACAAACATTTACAGAGTACTCACGAAGTGCCACACCCCACATAAGTTCAGGAACGTAAAAATGAACAATTAACAGCCCAAGTCTCAAAAATCCCCACCCAATTAGCTGCATGCTCCTCCTCGGCCCTGCCCTCCTGTCTGCCATCCGCCAGCACAAATCCTACCCCAGCCTCCAGACCCAGCCCGAGTCCCACCGAACCCAGAGTCCGCTGAGCTACTCATAGCCCATGGTGAACTGCTGCGACTTCTGAAACTTGGTAGCACGATATCTCTAGGTTTTATGAAGTGTGTGTCATCTCCCTGGCTAAACTTGAGCTTCCTGAGGACAGAGACCATTGTTAGAATTTTCCAGGGAGCAGCCACATCGGTGGTTTACATCAGACCAAGCGCAGACCGAGCCTCCAACTCGAGGACAATCTCCACTGCCTAGCACAGTGCCTGCCTCCTGCAGGTGCTTTATAAACTTTGTAGTAGCAAGGTCTACAGTCAACCCTCCAACATGTCCATAGGCAGAAATAATCTGAAATTGAGAGGGTAAGAATGAGCAAACAAAAACCATGCCTGGCCTCTTCCCTCCTCTTGGCTGGAACAAAAGTCACACCACCTTTACTCACTCCTGCCTGGAAGAGCCAGGGAGGACTTCCTGTTAACCTTCCCCTCAGCCCCATAAATATCACCCAGCACTTAAGCCCAGCCTCCCGCCGTCTTTGAGCCCATTTCCTGAAGCCTCTGGAATGAGTCATGTTTAATAAGTGCTGACATTTGGGGCAAGAAGAGCCAACCCTCCCAACTCCTTAACTGGTGAGAAAGGTAAGATGAAGTGCATTTACAGATTTTGGCCACAGGGTGGCAGCACCGCCTAAGTGCTGGTATTTCCCAAGACTACCCAGACGTGGTCAAGTCGGAGATGAAATTAGGATCAGGAAAAGGGCGCAAGGGAAGTGACTAGGTGAACTTTTCTTTTTCTGAGAAGTGAGAGAGTTGAGATGAGTCTCAAACCATTGCATTTTAGAACTGGAAGACACTTTAGAGAAGCGTCTCAAACTTTAACGTGCTTATAGACCGATCACCAGAGAATCTTGTCCAAATACAGATTTGCTTCTTCTGGTGGAGCCTGAGATTCTGCATTTCTAACAAGCTTTCGGATGATGCCGTTGCTGCTGGTTATTGGACCCCACTCTGAATTGCAAAGCCTTAGAGGTCACGTAGATTAATTCTCCTTTCCCCCGATTTATGGATGAAGAGAGGCTGCAGTCCAGAGAGAGCAGGTGCCTTGCCTGGCGTAGCCATGACTTCAGCAGTTAGCTTTCTACATCTCAACCCAAGCTTCTCACTCTTAATCCACTTCCTGCTCCACTATATCGTGTGGCCCCCTTTCCTGTTGTGGTGGCATCTCTGTAGCTTAGGAACCAGAACTCGCGCTTTACCACCATTTGGTTTAATCTTTGCTCGAGGCATCACTTGGTTACTCCCTTATTCAAAACCTTCAGTGGCTCTTCTTTTACCACAAAATAAAGTTCAAATGTCTCAGTCTCATTTTCATGGCTGTACAACATGTGGTCCCACTCTTGCAAGCTTACTTAAATCCATGGTTCCTTAACCCTGTGTTTCCTCTGTAGCTTTCCCTGCTCCTTCCTGTTCCCTAAACGTACTGTGTTCAGTCCTCTCTCAGTGGTAGTGGTACTGGCATGGGCTTGGAGTTAGATATACCTACTTTCTAATTCCAGATCCATCGATGACCTTGGCAAGTGACTTCACCTTTCTGAGGGCCAGCACCTCCTCTGAAATAACCCCATACAGTGACTAAGTGGAGTAAATAAAGTAACATACGCAAACCTACTCTCATTTCTGAAATCCTTTTCAAAACGTGCATCTACAGTGGTGCCTGACACTTGGTTCTCTGTGTTTGTGTTTCTCTTTGTCTGTTTCCCTGAGACTTAACCAGTCAAAGATCTAACCTGAATCCTGCCTCTTTCGTGAAACCTTCCCCAGCCATTCCTCACCTAGTTGATCCCATGCTTCTATAAGTTATTTCATCTGTCTATTAGCATTTTATTATTTGCCAGCCCTTCCAGTGAGACCCCATAGCGAGGCTTCAGGGATAACTAGCTGTGTAAGAATTGAGGGATAATGAATGAACTCTTGTTTTAGTATTCGCTGAGCTTGAGAGTACTCCCTGCCTTTCCTTTTGTCACTTATTGCCTAGCAGCAGCTCCTCCTGTGCTAGCAGCCCCAGGTCCTGGTAGTCTGGGAATTCTTTAGGGCCAGTTCTTGTCAGGCTCCTTCCAGCCTCTGCATTTTGGGTAAGTTGGTGTTTCCCTTTGTATGTTATTGAATGGCCCCTCCAGGGAAGGGGTTGATGATATCTCTTTCTGGAACCCCCCAGAAAAAAGCAATAAGGAAGTGTAGAGCCCAGTATCATTGCTTCAACAGCCTGGTGACGTGTACACTTTCCTATTTCATGAAATTTTTAAGGAAGTCCCTCCTCTCTTATTTCAGAAGAGGTTAAGGACAAAAGACCAGGTGGGGAGGGCAAGGTCATTTAAGGGCGGTACCTCTGACCTAGATTCTGTGAATTATCCATTCAACTGTCCCGGAAGTGTTCATCTTTGCATGTGTGGTCATATATTTATATCACGGGATCCATAATTCCCTCCCTCAGTGGCGCTTAGGAGCTCACATCAGGCTCATGACGGTACAATTATATGGCGTGTGCTTTCACTGCAGCAAAGGTTTCTCTGAAGTCTGGAGAGAAAATAGACCAGGAGAGCTGGACACTTTACCTAAGCATCCTGCCTTCTCTTTTACGGGACAGCAGTCTACTCACCTATCACTTTCTCAATCAGGCGATTTTTGGCCTTTACTTCCCCCTACCATGGGTTCATGCAGAAGTCCAGTTATTGTTTGTGCCTGGAACCAGCTGTGCTAGAGGCCCAAAGAATGGCTTCCTTGCTGATTTCCAGAATTCTAAATCTTCTTGTCTCAGCTGGTGGTTTCCAACCCTGGATGCTAATTAGAGTCACCTGCAGGACACCGAAACCTAGCAACGCCTGTGCCTTATCCTCAGAGAGGCTTTTTTGATTGTTCTGTGGTGTGGCCCAGGCACTGGTGCTTTTAAGAAGCTTCCAAGCAAAACAGTAGTCATTTCAGAGCGGAGGGAGCAGGAAGGGGAGGGTATTATAGGAAGAAGGAAAAGAATTTGAATAAATGCAGACAGGGGAATGTAAGATGTGGGTTCCCATCTTACTACATAGACCAAGGGAGCAGACAGGGTCATGCTTTGGGGACTTTTGAATGGCAGCTTAAATATTTGAACTTCATCTTCACAGATGATAGGAGTCACTAAAAAGTTTTGAGCCACATTAGCCAAGTGTTCCAAAGGTAACATCGCCAGTAATGAGATAATATCATGGGCCTGATATAATGGGCTGAGAAGGCATAGCACTGCTTCTGTGGTATTCTTGCCCAAATTGCGTAACCTAAGTCTAATCATGAAGAAATATTAGATGATCTCAAACTGAGGGTCATTCTACAAAATAACTGGCTAATACTCTTAAATATGTGAAGGTCAGGAAGGTATAAGGAATTCTGAGGAACTGGCCCAGATTAAAGGGGATTTAGGAGACAAAACGACTAAATGCAATGTGGTTTCCTAGATTGGATCCTAGTTCAGAGAAAGGGCATTAGTGGGAAAGATGATGAAATTAGAATAAAATCTGTAGATTTGTTGATTATATCAATAATAATTTATTGTTTTTTTTGTTTTTTTGTTTTTTTTGTGGTACGCGGGCCTCTCCCTGCTGTGGCTTCTCCCGTTGCGAAGCACAGGCTCTGGACGCGCAGGCTCAGCGGCCATGGCTCATGGGCCCAGACACTCCATGGCATGTGGGATCTTCCCAGACCGGGACACGAACCTGTGTCCCCTGCATCAGCAGGCGGACTCTCAACCACTGCGCCACCAGGGAAGCCCCTAATTTATTGTTTTTGATAATCTCTATGGTTTTACCTACAGCATTAATATTTGGGGAAGTTGAGTGAAGGGTATATGGGAACTCGGACTATTTCTGAATGTCTAAAATTATGTTAAAATGAAAAGTTAAAAAAAAGAAAAGCAAAATAAGAAGCTTCCAGGTAATTAATGAGTTTCCAGAGTTGAGAACCACTTTCCTAAGTCATCTTGCCTAATACTGGGAGAGTAGTCTTGCTGAAAAGGCTTTTTGTCATGTTTGTGACTTTTTCAAAACTTTTTAGTGACTCCTATCATCTGTTAAGACGAAGTTCAAATTTTTAAGCTGCCATTCAGAAATTCTCAAAGCATGACCCTGTCTGCTCCCTTGGTCTATGTAGTAAGATCTGAACCCACATTTTACATTCCCATGTCTGCATTTATTCAAATTATTTTCCTTCTTCCTATAATACCCTTCCATTCCTGCTCAGCCTCCTGAATTATTTTTCATCCTAAGGCCTATTTCACATCCTGTCCCTTCATTGAAGTCTTTTATGAGTATTTCTGTTAGAAGCAGTCATCTTTCCTCTCCTTGAATTCTGGTAGGTAGGATGGTGTGGAGTGAAAACATGAGCTTTAGATTCAGAAATATGTGAGTCTGAATCCTGGTTCCACTTCTACCAGTTCTTGGATAAGGGATAAGTTAACTGATCTTCTTGGAGTTTTGGTTTCTCATTGCCAAATAGGGATAATACTAGTACCTACTTTAGAGGGTCATTGTGAGCCTTAGATGAGGTATAAACATAAAGGTCCCAGCACACAAGAGGCGCCTTCCTCCTCTTGTTCGTAGCTCAGTTGTCCTGACAGAGGAGGTGTGTGGTGAAGGCTCTTGTCAAAATTTCCTCCAGAGCCTGTAAAAGATATTTGTGTCTGGTCAGCACTAAGATGACAGACACACTTGAACTGAATTAAGTGCGTGAGTCTTCAAGCAATTCAACTGAGATTTTTTCCCCTGGAAGCCAACTCAGAAATAAGTGACCTAGGATAGAGGAATGTAACCCAACGGGGTGGGGGCAGGTGGAGAATGGGTTAGAAACATTGGGAGAAAGCTCTGATGCCTCCCACACCCACCTTTGCTCTCAGCAGGACAGCACTGAGGAAGTAGACTCCTTAGTAAGACTCCCTGAACCATGAGTCCTGCATAGCAACCCTTCACTAATCCATTGCTTGCCAAGTGATGTGTACACAGGTGTCAGGTCCCCTGTGAGTTGAATACTTTCACCTTTTCTGCTCCCTCTAACCACACAGCTCAGTGTTGGGTGCTGTGGTTCGGCCCCAGGTCCCAGGGCCCTACTTTGGGTCTAAGAAGTCAAGGCCAGGAAGTGGGGCTGAGGAGGAATTCAGAGGCCAGCAGGCACTGAAAAGAGGCAGGTGGGGCTGCCATTGTTCAAAGGCCACAGACTGGGTGTGTTTTATGACTGCTTCTGCATTTGGAGTCTCTTCTCCTTTGTGATCATTCCAGGGACTCTCCGTCGTCTTTTTCCTTCTCATTACACATTGTTTTCTTAGTGCACCCCTTATATGGCCAGACAATGGCTGTGCAAATGTTGCAGGAAAGGGGACCCCTTCCACAGCCTGAGAGTGGGCTCTTGTCTAACACTCAGAAATGAATTGTCTGAGGAGACACACGTGCTGATAAAGCAAGAGACTTTACTGGGAAGGGGCACCTGGGCGGAGAGCGGCAGGGTAAGGGAACCCAGGAGAGCTGCTCTGCCACGTGGCTTGCAGTCTCGGGTTTTATGCTAATGGGGTTAGTTTCCAGGTTGTCTGTGGTCAATCATCTTGCTTGGCCCATAGTCTGACTCAGGGTCCTTCCTGGTGGCTCACGCATCTCTCAGCCAAGATGGTTTCCAGCGAGAAGGACTCTGGGAGGTTGGTCACCTCCTCCCTCTTTGGGCCCCTCCCGAATTCTCACCGTGAGTTTTCAGAGGCAGCACCAAGTTCCTTATCAGGACCTCCTGTTGTGAGACAACTCAGGCAAGCAGGCCTGGGGCAGGGGGTCTCAGTCAATGGTTTCGGTCAACAGTTTCCTAACACAAATAGCTGACAATTCAATAAAAATGACTTTTCGTGGGGACTAGGAACCTGAGCCTGTTTCTTTCCCAAGGAGATTGAAATTCATAAAAGCTAGCTCTTATGAAGGGATGTGTAATTGTGAGTATAATGTTAGGGAACAGATGTGTAAGTCAAGGGCAAGACAGAAAACAAAATGCTGTGTTTGTTGCATCCTGAAAACAGAGGGGGCAAAATCATTCTGAAAGGTGGATTTCATTCAGGAGACCTCAGAAATCTTAGAGTGTCCTTTGCCCAGATTAAATAATTGATATTTAATTGAGTGAGAGATGAAGTTAAATTATGGGGTTGTATGATGCTGGGTAAATATTAACTTCTCTTTCTCAGTTTTTTTAATCTGTAAAAGCAGAGATTTTTAGTGAAGACTGTACCTACATATAGAGTCCTTAGGTGCCAGTACCTGGCACATGGTGAGTGTGAGTGAGTGTGAGCTATATTAATTATGGGAACAGGCAAAGATGCCACCCTGGTTATCTGGGGGGGAGGCATCTTCTAGCCAGGGTCCTGGCAGGCCAGCTGGAAAAGAAATGACAGAGGGAGGTTTACCTTCCAGGAATGGAAGGATTAGGTAGCGGTAACTCATAAACAACGTTCTGGAAAATGTCTTAGAGCAATGTCAGGAATACCCAGAGGGTGTATGGCTTGGGTCACAGTTATTGTCCCTGAGGGTCTGGGAATGTGTCCTAGAGTTAAATGGTTTCGCTGAAAGCCAAGCCTAGAAACAGGCTTCAGGGGATGTCTTGCAAAATGAACTCATTTGCTTAAGGAATTCCCTGTTGTGACCAGGCATTACTTTTGTCTGTGTACCATCCTTATTCATAAGGTGTAAGGGAAAGACTGAAAAAGGATAAAATAAAGAAATGTATGTGTAAATTAACAGAGCAGAATTAGGACTGGCAGGTGTAAGTTACAAAGACGTATATAAAAGCTTCATGTGAACGTAAAAGGACTTTTTAAAAAACAGATCTCTCCGTATAAATATAGTGAGCTATCTTGAGTGATATCAGATTCCATCCAAAGAAGCACTGAAGCAGAATCACAGGAAATGGGTGTATGACCATTTTAGCTTAGACTGCGTCACTGAAGTGAAAGGAGACGAAGGAGAAAATGGACGAGGGTGAGAGAAAATGGGCTGGAAAAAGGCACGGGTTGAAAGGAATGTTTACTGAGGGCTCATCACGTACCAGGCTCAGTGTTTAATGCCTTAGATATCTCACCTACTCTTTTACTGTCATTTCCTAATGCAGTAAGAGTTACCCTTGTGTTACAGGTGAGGAAGAAGAGGCTAAGGGAGGTGAAGTGACTGGTCCAGGGTCATCCAGCCAGTTAATGACAGAGCTAGTGTGTTTCACCTCGAAGCTTGTGCTCCTGCCTCTGCATCAGAAGAAAAGTTATTTCTTTCATCAGCGTCTTATAGTTTTTGGAGTACAAGTCTTTTGTCTCTTTAGGTATGTTTATTCCTAGGTATTTTATTCTTTTTGATGCAATGGTAAATGGGATTGTTTCTTGAATTTTTTTCTGATCTTTCATTGTTAGTGTATAGAGATGGAACAGACTTCTGTGTATTAATTTTGTAAACTGCAACTTTACCAAATTCAGTGATGAGCTCTAGTAGTTTTCTGGTAGCATTTTTAGGATTTTCTATGTATAGTATCATGTCATCTGCAAACAGTGACAGTTTAACTTCTTTTCCAATTTAGATTCCTTTTATTTCTTTTTTTTCTCTGATTACCATAGCTAGGACTTCCAAAACTATGTGGAATAAAAGTGGTGAGAGTGGGCATCCTTGTCTTTTTCCTGATCTTAGAGGAAATGTTTTTAGCTTTTCACTGTTGGGTATGATGTTAGCTGTAGGCTTGTCACATGTGGCCTTTATTATGTTGAGGTATGTTCCCTCTATGCCCACTTTCTGGAGAGTTTTTATCATAAATCTCTTATTCTCTCAATTGAGAGTAGTTCCTCTGCCTTTTCATTTTGCTTAACTTTCTCTACCTCTATGAGTTTAGGTGAAATAGGTACCTACTGTGGTCTTGAAATGGTGTTCTTGTGTGGGAGCATCCCTCTATAGACTCCATGTACCCAGTGCCTTTGGTGGGAAAACTGGATTTGACATGGACATAAGTCATGTCTTGCCTCTGAGTGTGCTGGTATCTATAACCTTGGTAGGGTGTGGGGCTGGAGATGGAGGGGCTAGAACTGGAGCCGGGTGTCTGGTGGGACTTCCCCTCTGTTCAGTGGCCATCACTGCCCTATTGGAGGTGGGGTCTGATACCAAGTTGCTGGAGAAGAAGCTGTGAGCGTTGGCCTGAACTGGCTCTGTTCCCTTTAAGTGTACGTTTTTCACTCCCCATACTTAGACCCCTGCCCCAGAGCAGGGGAGGGCCAAAGTAAGTGGGACTCTTGCGGGCTCTTGGCTTGCATTGGCCGCAGACAGAGGTCCAATGCACTGCCTGTGCAGGCGCCTGTGGTTCTGCTCTGACATAGCTTTGGTTGCAAGTCCCCTTTGTCCCTCACAGCTGGTCACTGTCCCCAGCCTCTGCTACCCCTGCTGTGTTGTAGAACCATGCTGCAAGGCAGGTGGGGCCTATGTGGGATCTCAGCATGTATCAGGGTGAGCTGTGGTGGAGTAGCTGCCCTCAGAGATCTGGGCTGCTTCTGAGGAACTATTTGAGTAAGTGCCAACAATGGCCACCACCACCCCACACAGACTCTGCCCTGGGACTAGGTTGCCTCTGTGTCCCATGGTTGATTCTTTACCAATTCTTTATCATTGAAGAGTTGATGTAAACAAATTTCTCTGTCTAATGTAAACTAACCATAAAATGCACAAAGTCTAACACTCCAGTGTAGGGTAATAAAGCCCTTCTTCGGTTTAAATGGAATTGGGAGACTTTAATGTCTGTTTCTGCCCATTTCCACTCCTACTTCACTTCATCCTGGACCACACAGAGCTGGGTGACAGCGTTACCCAGAAAAGCTTCAGCTGGGGAAGGGGGCCTATTAGCTGATTTTGGTCATAATTAACAGTGCTTCCATCTCTGGAATTTATCGTTCCCTTTGTATTACTCTTTCCTTTGGGTCTTCTTTTTTCTTATCTACAAATCTCTGCCACCATTTACACTCCTTTTCCCCCTAATCTTCCCTTTCTCCTTAAACTCCCCGTTGTATCAAATTGTTCTTCAGTCCTATGTTAAGACAAAGTTATGAGACTCAAGTGAGTTATAGGATTCCTTTTACAAGTATATCATATCCAAATAAGTATGGGCACCTTAAAAGTAGTTGTCCTAGTTGGCTACCTTTTTATTCCAAAAGTTCTGTCATTACTCAAAATATTTTAGTCACTTATGTAGAGCTGCTCTCAAAACTAGTCTGAGCCCTACAAGAAGTCCAGTTTCATTTCCTTATCACACTGAGTATTTTAAGAGTCCTGCCACCCTGCTTTTTTCATTTGTCTTCCTGTTTCCAGTTCCCCTTTTCCTTGACTTCTCTAGTCCTCAAGCAAGAAGAGTTCTGGGTTCAGTGGGGCTCAAAGCACAGGGCAAGACTCATCATCACAGAGAGCCCAGGAAGGGAAGGGAGGTTGGCACGGTTCACAAGACTTTGACCTTTAAACAAAGCATGCTTAACCAGTTCTTTTTAGTCTGTCCTTTCCAGTGTCCTATTTCTGCTCTGTGATCCCTCCCCAAACGTTATAAAAGAAAAGAATCATCAAATCCTAGGGCTGGGACATGGCCTTGAATTGCCCAGCTCTCAGAGGGAGAGGCCCTTCAGAGGGCTCCATTTCCTTCTGCGCTCAGATAGCTGTTAATGTTCTACCAGCACTTCCCACTCTTGGGGAGACCAGGATCATGTTCCAGCCCCAGATTGCTGCTCAGGGCAGAGGGCACTTTGTACAGACAGTTGCGATCCAAGAGCGACCTGCATCTGAGCTTCATCCTTCATCTTTAGAGTCTATATGTCTTGTGTCTTCTGAGTTCTCAGACTCTGGATCTCCCTCTCTAAGTCTCTGCTTTGGAGGGTAATTGAGGATGTCTACTAGTGGGGGAGAAAGAAATTATTCTGCACAGCAAAAATTAACATAAAACTGGACTCCTGGCCCATTGTGCCTCTCTCTCCTCCCCAGAAGTTTCTGAGTACCCCCAAACCCTAGTGAGGTGTTAGCTGATTATTACTAATGTGTCTCTGGGTTCTCTTCAGTAGTGGGGCTATGTGTGAAGGCCTTATGTTCTGGCTACCATCTTACTTGCTTTTCTCTTTTCCAGAGGTGTCTACTTCTCACAGATAGGTGTGAGGCCAGTGGTCTATAAATTCATCCTCCTCTCACCCTTTATGAGTTGCAGAATAAGTGTTGCAGTGTCTGTTTAGATAATATAGCAGTGGGGAGAGAGATAAAGGAGGCGTTGGATCACCTGCCAGGAAGTGGACCAGAGAGCACCATTAGTGAATGAACATCTCTGGAGCAGAGTAAGGGACAAGGTGCAAACAAGGAAGGGAAGTGAAAGGAAGCCAAAGAACTGTAAGAATTCAGGGTCTAATCCATAGAAGAATAAATAGGGGCCTAGACAGAGCCTTTGGGTGGTCCCACCCCTGCTGCCTGAAAGAAGAGTTGACCGATTGGTGCCTGTTATGGCCATGACCTTAGGCTATGTTCTGGGCTGTAGAGATCAATAGACATAGTCCCTAATTTTCAAATATACAGTCTAATCAAAGAAGATAAGTAACAAATAGAAATTAGATGAGATTTTCAAGATGTGTGGTATTGTGGGCTGGGGTACCGCTTCCATCACTAACGGCTAATGTTTATTCTTCACCCATTTTTTTCTTAACTCTTTGCACATGGATTAACGCATTGACTCCTGACAACAGCCCTGTGAAGTAGGTATTGTTGTAATCTGCATTTTATAGGTGAATAATCTGAGGCACAGAGACATGACAGACAGCTTGCCTGAGGTCTCACAGTAGGGACTCAGGAGCAGGCACTCCAGCACAGCTGGTCCGGCTCTAGAACATGTGCTCTTAAGTAACATGGCCTCTAGTAAGTCATCCGAAGAGTGTGCGGAAGCTCTGTGGCTTCACATCCACATGCCTTTGTACCCACTCACCTGCCCTTCTGCCTGGAAGACTCTTCCTTGTAGACTCTGGTCAAGGGAGCCACTCATTTGACATCTTGTCTGACTCCTTCTGCCTATTCCAGGACAGTCACTGTACCCAGAGCTGGACTAGCAATTTGTGTATATTTTGTTAAACTACTTAGCAGTCTATTTGTTGGAATATCTGACTTTTGTGTTATAAGCTTCTGGAGAGCAAGGATTTTTTGTCTTGAAAATTTCAAATAGTTGCAAAAGTAAAGCTAATAATACAATGAATCTATGTGTACTCATCACGCAGCTTCAGCAATTATCATTTCATGGCCAGTCTTTTTTAAAAAATATTTATTTATTTATTTGGCTGCGTAGGGTCTTAGTTGAGGCATGTGGGATCTTCATTGCCACATGCGGGATCTTCATTGCAGCATGTGGGATCTTAAGTTGCGGTGTGTGAACTCTTAGTTGCAGCATGTAGGATCTAGTTCCCTGACCAGGGATCGAACCCAGGCCCCCTGCATTGGGAGCGCAGAATCTTAGTCACTGGACCACCAGGGAAATCCCCTTCATGACCAATCTTGTTGCATCTATACTCCCTTCTCCAAATCTGGATTGTTTTGAAGCAAATCCCAGATATCAAATCATATCGTCTGTAAATATTTCAGTTGTGTTACTAAAATATAAGGGCTTTTTGAAAAACATCATCACAGTACCATTGTCACACTAAAAAGTAGTACTTCCTCAGTACCGTAAAATTTTCAGTATTTGAATTTCTGCAGTTACCTCAGAATTTTCCCCTTTCCTTCCCTTCCCATTTTTTGTTACTTTTCTTTTTTGTCTCCTCTTTTCACAGAAGTTTTGAAAAACAATCCAAATAAGGGCTTTATTTATTCAATATATTTTTTTTTTATTGCGGTACACGGGCCTCTCACTGTCGTGGCCTCTCCCGTTGCAGAGCACAGGCTCCGGACGCGCAGGCTCAGCGGCCATGGCTCACGGGCCCAGCCGCTCCACGGCATGTGGGATCTTCCCAGACCGGGGCACGAACCCGTGTCCCCTGCATCGGCAGGCGGACTCTCAACCACTGCGCCACCAGGGAAGCCCCAAGGGCTTTATTTTATAATCATCATGTGTTCTCAGCAGGTGGCTTAGTGCTTGACATATAGTACATCCTCAATAAGTGATGTTGAATAAATGAATCATCGGAAGTTTATAAAATGTCCTGGTTGAGTTAATGCAGCGTTACTGTAACTTTTGGTTGGTTTATTGGAATGGCTTTTGGTTTCTGATAACTTTAGTTAGGGGTTAACTTCGGTGCTAGCTACTATCAGTGCCTGTGAACATTACTAAAGGTTTGAGGGCAATGAATGCACCTGTGACTTAGATTTACAGGCTAGCAGGAAATGGGCCATTGCTTTCTTGTCTCTGTTTTTTGTCTTTAGTCTCTTGTAATATCAAATTGAGTTTAGACCGCCCCCATTTGGCTTTTTTGCCATTTCCTCAGAACAGGGACCCTGAAGGAGCTCCCTGAGAGCATGAACAACTTTCATATGGTGCTGTGGTAGGCAGCATTCTAGGATGGTACCCCAAGATTTACTCCTAATCCCTGGACTGTGAATATACGATGAGTAATCATGCACGTGATTGTGTTACCTTATGTGGCAAAAGGGATTTTGCAGATGTAAATGGGTCACTAATCAGTTGACTTTAAGTTTAACAAAAAGAGATGATCTAAGTGGGCTTAGTGTAATCACAGGAACCCTTTAAAAGTGAGCAGTTTTATCCAGCTGGTCTCAGAAGGGGAAATCAGAGAGATTAGAAGTGTAAGAGGGATTGGATTTAGGGGATGTTCTCCATCACTGAGATAGAGGGGGCCTCATGCCTAGGACCTGAGAAGGTCCTGTAGTAGCTGAGAGTGTTTGTATCAGGACAGTGAGGACCTCGGTCTTAAAACTTCAAGGAACTGAATTCTGCAAGCTAAAAAAATGGGTGTTGCTTTAAGCCACTAAATTTGTGGTAATTTGTTTTGCAAAAGTAGAAAATGAATACAGGTGCTTTTTACCTGATAGGTTGAATTAGCTGCTCCTTTGTTTATTTTATTTTTAAAAATTCAGATAAAATTAAAATCCATTAAAAAGCACACAGATCTTAAGTGTACAGTTTGATTTTTGGTAACTGTACACACCCATGTGATCACCACCTGAAATGAGATGTAGAATCTTTCCATCAGCCCAAAAAGCTCTTGTGTGCACCTTTATAGTTAATTCTACCCCACTATGGTGAATTCTAACACCATTAATTACTATTGTTTATTTTTAAACTTCATTAAGATGACATCATAGAGCATGTGCTCCTTTGTGTCTGGCTTCTTTTGCATAGCAGAATGTTTTAGAAATGCATCCATCTTATATTAGTAGTCGTTTGTGCCCCCCTCCCCTTTTTTAAAATTCCCATTTAATATTCCGTTGTATGGATATACCAGTCTGCTTATCCATGCACACGTTGATGGATATTTGAGTTGTTTCCACTTTTTGGCTATTATGAATAATGCTGCTATGAATGTTCGTGTATAACTCTTTGTGTGGTTATCTATTTTCATTTCTCTTGGGTAAATACCTGGGTGTTGCATTGCTGGACTGTATAAGTACATTTAAATGTATAAGACAATGCCAAACTCTTTTCCAGAGTGGTTGTGCCATTTTATGTTTCTACCAGCAGTCTGTAAGAATACCTGTTGTTTCCCATCCTCAACAACACTTGGTAACATCAGTCTTTCATTTTTTTTATTTTTTATTTTTAATACATCTTTTTTGGAGTATAATTGCTTCACAATACCATGTTAGTTTCTGTTGCACAACAAAGGGAATCAGCCATATGCATACATATGTCCCCATATCCCCTCCCTCTTGAGCCTCCCTCCCATCCTCCCTATCCCACCCCTCTAGATCATCGCAAAGCACGGAGCCAATCTCCCTCTGCTATGCTGCTGCTTCCCACCAGGCAACTATTTTACATTCGGTAGTGTATATACATCGATGCTACTCTCACTTCGCCCCAGCTTCACCCTCCCACCCCATGGCATCAAGTCCATTCTCTATGTCTACCTCTTTATTCCTGCCCCGCAACTAGGTTCATCAGTTGATTGACGAACCTAGTTGCGGGGCATTTTTTTCTTTTTTGGATTCCGTATATATGCGTTAGTATATGTTATTTGTTTTTCTTGTTTCTTCTTTTTGGATTCCGTATATATGCGTTAGCATACGGTATTTGTTTTTCTCTTTCTGACTTACTTCACTCTGTATGACAGACTCTAGGTCCATCCACCTCACTACAAATAACTCAATTTAGTTTCTTTTTATGGCTGAGTAATATTCCATTGTATATATGTGCCACATCTTTATCCATTCATCTGTCGATGGACATTTAGGTTGGTTCCATGTCCTGGCTATTGTAAATAGTGCTGCAGTGAACATTGTGGTGCATGTCTCTTTTTGAATTATGGTTTTCTCAGGGTGTATGTCCAGTAGTGGGATTGCTGGGTCATATGGTAGTTCTATTTTTAGTTTTTTAAGGAACCTCCATGCTGTTTTCCATAGTGGTTGTATCAATTTACATTCCCACCAACGTGTAGGAAGATTCCCTTTTCACCACACCCTTTCCAGCATTTATTAGTTTCTAGCTTTTTTGATAATGGCCATTCTGACTGGTGTGAGGTGATACCTCATTGTAGTTTTGCTTTTCATTTCTCTAATAATCAGTGATGTTGAGCATCTTTTCATGTGCTTCTTGGCCATCTATATGTCTTCCTTGGTGAAATGTCTATTTAGGTCTTCTGCTCATTTTTTGTCTGGATTTTTTTTTTTTTTAATTGAGCTCCATGAGCTGTTTGTATATTTTGAAGATTAATCCTTTGTCTGTTGTTTCATTTGCAAAGATTTTCTCCCATTCTGAAGGTTGTTTTTTTGTCTTATTTATAGTTTCCTTTGCTCTGCAAAAGCTTTTAAGTTTAATTAAGTCCCATTTGTTTATTTTTGTTTTTATTTCTGTTACTCTAGGAGATGGATCAAAAAAGATCTTGCTGTGTTTTATGTCAAAGAGTGTTTTTCTTATGTTTTCCTCTAAAAGTTTTATAATGTCTGGTCTTACATTTAAGGCTTTAATCCATCTGGAGTTTATTTCTGTGTATGGTGTTAGGTAGTGTTCTAATTTCATTTTTTGACATGTAGCTGTCCAGTTTTCCCAGCACCACTTATTGAAGAGGCTGTCTTTTCTCCATTGTATGTTCTTGCCTCCTTTGTCGTAAATTAGGTGCCCATATGTGTGTGGGTTTATCTCTGGGCATTCTATCCTGTACCATTGATCTGTATTTCTGTTTTTGTACCAGTACCATACTGTCTTGATTACTGTGCCTTTGTGGTATAGTCTGAAGTCAGGGAGCCTGATTCCTCCAACTCCATTTTTCTTTCTCAAGATTGCTTTGGCTATTTGGGGTCTTTTGTGTTTCCATACGAATTGTAAGATTTTTTGTTCTAATTCTGTGAAGAATGCCATTGGTAGTTTGATAGGAATTGCACTGATTCTGTAGATTGCATTGGGCAGTATAGTCATTTTCACAATATCGATTCTTCCAATCTAAGAACATGGTATATTTCTCCATCTGTTTATGTCATCTTTGATTTCTTTCATCAGTGTTTTATAGTTTTCTGAGTACAAGTCTTTTGCTTCCTTAGGCAGGTTTATTCCTAGGTATTTTATTCTTTTTGTTGTAATGGTAAATGGGAGTGTTTCCTTAATTTCTCTTTCTGATTTTTCATTGTTGGTATACGTATAGGAATGCCAGAGATTTCTGTGCATTAATTTTGTATCCTGCAACCTTACCAAATTCACTGATTAGTTCTAGTAGTTTTCTGGTGGCATCTTTAGGATTCTCTATGTATAGTATCCTGTCATCAGCAAACAGTGACAGTTTTACTTCTTCTTTTCCAATTTGTATTCCTTTTATTTCTTTTTCTTCTCTGATTGCTGTGGCTAGGACTTCCAAAACTTTGTTGAATAAGAGTGGTGAGAGTGGACATCCTTGTCTTGTTCCTGTTCCTAGTGGATCAGTTTTTCACCACTGAGTATGATGCTTGCTGTGGGTTTGTCATATATGGCCTTTATTATGTTGAGGTAGGTTCCCTCTGTGCCCACTTTCTGGAGAGTTTTTATCATAAATCAGTGTTGAATTTTGTCAAAAGCTTTTCTGCATGTATTGAGATGATCATATGGTTTTTATTCCTTAATTTGTTAATGTGGTGTATCACATTGATTGATTTGCATATATTGAAGAATCCTTGCATCCCTGGGTTAAATCTCACTTGATCATGGTGTATGATCCTTTAATGTGCTGTTGGATTCTGTTTGCTAGTATTTGTTCAGTATATGTTCATCAGTGATATTGGTCTATAAGTTTCTTTTATTGTGATATCGTTTTCTGTTTTTGGTATCAGGATGATGGTGGCTTCGTAGAATGAATTTGGGAGTATTTCTCCCTCTGCAATTTTTTGGAAGAGTTTGAGAAAGATCAGTGTTAGCTCTTCTCTAAATGTTTGATAGAATTCACCTGTGAAGCCATCTGGTCCTGAACTTTTGTTTTTTGGAAGATTTTAAATTATGGCTTCAATTTCATTACTTGTGATAGGTCTGTTTATATTTTCTAATTCTTCCTGGTTCAGGCTTGGAAAATTGTACCTTTCCAAGAATTTTTCCATTTCTTCATGGTTGTCCATTTTATTGGCATATAGTTGTTTGTAGTGGTCTCTTATAATCCTTTATATTTCTGCAGTGTCAGTTGTGATCTCTCCTTTTTCATTTCTAATTTTATTGATTTGCATCCTCTCCCATTGATGAGTCTGGCTAAGGGTTTATCAATTTTGTTTATCTTCTCAAAGAACCAGCTTTTAGTTTTATTGATCTTTGCTATAGTTTTCTTCATTTCTATTTCATTTATTTCTATTTCATTTATGTTGTTCTTTCTCTAATTGTTTTAAGTGTAGGGTTAGATTTTTTTTTTGAGATTTTCTTGTTTCTTGACGTGAGATTGAGTTGCTATAAACTTCCCTCATAGAACTGCTTTTGCTGCGTCCCATAGGTTTTGGGTCGTCGTGTTTTTGTTGTCATTTGTTTCTATGTATTTTTTAATTTCTTCTTTGATTTCTTCAGTGATCTCTTGGTTATTTAGTAGTGTACTGTTTAGCCTCCATGTATTTGTGTTTTTTACAGTTTTTTTCCTGTAATTGATTTCCAATCTCATAGGGTTGTGGTCGGAAAAGATGCCTGACATGATTTCAATTTTCTTAAATTTTCCGAGCCTTGATTTGTGACCCAAGATATGATCTATCCTGGAGAATGTTCCATGTGCACTTGAGAAGAAAGTGTATTCTGCCACTTTTGGGTGGAATGCCCTATAAATATCAATTAAGTCCATCTGTTCTAATGTGTCATTTAAGGCTTGTGTTTCCTTATTTATTTTCTGTTTGGATGATCTGTCCATTGGTGTAAGTGGGGTGTTAAAGTCCCCTACTATTATTGTGTTACTGTCTATTTCTCCTTTCATGGTTGTTAGCATTTGCCTTATGTATTGAGGTGCTCCTATGTTGGGTGCATAAACATTTATAATTGTTATATCTTCTTCTTGGATTGATCCTTTGATCATTATGTAGTGTCCCTCCTTGTCTCTTGTAACATTCTTTATTTTAAAGTCTATTTTATCTGATACGAATATTGCTACTCCAGCTTTCTTTTGATTTCCATTTGCATGGAATATCTTTTTCCATCCCTTCACTTTCAGTCTGTATGTGTCCCTAGGTCTGAAGTGGGTCTCTTGTAGACAGCATATAAATGGTCATGTTTTTGTATACATTCAGCCAGTCTGTGCCTTTTGCTTGGGGCATTTAATCCATTTATATTCAAGGTTATTATCAGTATGTATGTTCCTATTACCATTTTCTTAATTGTTTTGGGTTTGTTTTTGTGGGCCTTTTTCTTCTCTTGTGTTTCCTGCTTAGAGAAGTTTCTTTAGCATTTGTTGTAAAGCTGGTTTGGTGGTGCTGAATTCTCTTAGCTTTTGTTTGTCTGAAAAGCTTTTGACTTCTCCATCAAATCTGAATGAGATCCTTGCTGGGTAGAGTAACCTTGGTTGTAGGTTTTTCTCTTTCATCACTTTAAGTATATCCTGCCACTCCCTTCTGACCTGCAGAGTTTCCACTGAAAAATCAGCTGATAACCTTATGGGGATTCCTTTGTATGTTATTTTTTGTTTTTTCCTTGCTGCTTTGAATATTTTTTCTTTGAATTTAATTTTTGTTAGTTTGATTAATATGTATCTTGGTGTGTTTCTCCTAGGGTTTATCCTATATGGGACTCTCTGTGCTTCCTGGACTTGGGTGACTATTACCTTTCCCATGTTAGGGAACTTTTCCACTATAATCTCTTCAAATATTTTCTCAGACCCTTTCTTTTACTCTTCTTTGTCTGGGACCCCTATAATTCGAATGTTGGTGCATTTAGTGTTGTCCCAGAGGTCTCTGAGATTGTCTTCAATTCTTTTCATTCTTTTCTCTTTATTCTGCTCCTTGGCAGTTATTTCCACCATTTTGTCTTCCAGCTCACTTATTCGTTCTTCTGCCTCCGTTATTCTGTTATTTATTCCTTCTAGTGTATTTTTCATTTCAGTTATTGTGTTGTTCATCTCTGTTTGTTCTTTAGTTCTTCTAAATCTTTGTTAAACATTTCTTGTATTTTCTCAATCCATGCTTCCATTCTATTTCCGACATTCTGGATCATCTTTATTATCATTACTCTGAATTCTTTTTCAGATAGATTGCCTATTTCCTCTTCATTTATTTGGTCTTGTAGGTTTTTACCTTGCTCCTTCATCTGTGACGTATTTTTTTGCCATCTCTTTTTTTTTTTTAATGAGTGGGGTTGTGTTCTTGTCTTACTGGTTGCTTGGCCTGAGGCTTCCAACACTGGAGTTTGTAGGCTGTTGGGGAGAGCTGGGTCTTGGTGCTGAGATGAGGACCTCCATGAAACCTCACTCTGATGAATATTCCCTGGGCTCTGAGGTTCTCTGTTAGTCCAGGGCTTCTGACAGGGAGCTCCCACCACAGATGCTTCAGCCCGACCCCCAGCTTGTGAACCAAGATCCTGCAAGCCACGGGGTGGGGTGGGGTTGGCAAAAAAAAAAAAAAAAAAGAGAGAGAGAACAATGGCAAAGTACAAAATAAAATTAGACTAGGAAAATAACAGATATGTTAGAAAGAATATAAAAATAAAAATGTAGAAATATAGATGAACCAGAAGGTGCAACAGTACCACAATAGTAAAAAAAAGAGGAGGAGGAGGGAAAAGAAAAAAAGAAAAAACAAAGGGGAAAAAGGCCTTGGCTGTGGAGGGCGGGACCTAAGCAAGGGTGAGGTTTGGGCAGTGGGCGGGGCCTATGCTTAGGACCCATAGGGCTGGAAAAGGCCCTGGGGGCTGTGGTGGGTGGGGCTTAGTCTTAACAGAACAGAAGGGGCCCAGGCGTGCCCCCCACCCCTGGTATCAGAGGGTGGGGGACCTCACCTGGGAGCCCAGCAGGCTTCCTGGGCTTGAGTGGGTGGGGCAATCACCCTCGGCTCCTCTCCTGCTCCTCCCAGAGGGCCCCTCCTGCCTGCCTCTCCTGATGTCCCCCGTCTCCCTCCTACGCCCCTAAGGACCCACGTGGCCTGGAGAGGGGTCTGGGGGGCAGGGGATATGCCTGCGAACTCAGCAGGCTCCCCAGGGCCCAAGTGAGAGGGGCAAACGGCCTCTGCTCCTCTCCCGCTCTTCCCGGAGAGTCCCTCCCACCTGCCTCTCCTGATCTCCCCGGCCTCAGGGGTGCCGATGTTGTCTGGCCTTCACTTCTCCTCCCCCCTCGGTCCCCCTACATCCTACCGGTTCACCCTGGGGTTCCTTCCGTCTCCTTGGGGGTCAGAGTTCCCCACCAGGGGCCGGCAGGCGCCCTAGTTGTCGGGGGATGCTAACTCTAACTTCAGTACTGGAAGCAGTATTTCCAGCAGAGGTGTTGAGGGCCTGGCTTATTTAGGTGTATGGGAATGGAGAGAATGACATAACTGAGAGATGTTAAACAAGGAATCAACAGGCTTCGACGATGTATTGAATCTAGAAAACGAAAGAGCAAGAGCCGAGGAAGCAGTGGCGTCACTGAGAGGAGTGAGTGACCTGTGGGGGAAAGCCAGTTCAGATGGGGAGCAATTTCAGAAGGTATTTGGATGTGAGTGTCATGAGGTCTGGGAAGTAGACGGGCTAGAGATATAGATGAAGGAGCCCCCTGCAGAGAGGTCATGGAAGCTGTGGAAAGAGGGTGGTGTGGAGCGAGACAAGCAGGTCTGAGTAGGAAATCTGAGGTCGGGGTGCAATGCACAGGTGGGGCTGGTAGGAGGAGAGTGTCCAGAAGGAAGAAGTTGTGTGTGGTCTCAGATGTGGTAAAAGTGAACAATGTGAGGACAGTGAAAGTACCTTTGAATTGGCCAAGAGATGGGTGCTGATTTTCTGCTGCTTCCAGTGGTCTTGGGAAGGGAGCCAGCACTGCAGAGGGCCGGGAGAAACCAGGGCATGAGGAAGGAGAAAGACAGCACACGTTTCAATTGCTTGGAAGTGAAGGAAATGAGATAACAGGCTAATTAAGGAATGAAGGTTACCCAGGTTAGAAGAGCTCTGACCCTCTGAGGGGCAGAAAAAAAGGAACAGGGTACAAGGAGGAGGGAGGGTGCTAGAGAGCTTGCTATACCCCTGAAGCCGTGGAGATTGTTGGAATGAAAGCTGTATCGCTGCATCTGATTCACTGGAGCCATCTGCGTGGGACGTGTGATTTGTCCCTAGTAAAGAGGCCAGGAGATCTTCTACTCATGAAATCATCTTCTGTCCCAGAGGAAGACAGGCAGTTTCTCCCAGGCAGGTTGGAGCTGTGGCTTGTTGCTCCAGATAGACTCACTTTGTTAGCAGGTGGGCAAATGAATTGAGCGAATTCTCTGATCGCTAGATCAGATACCATGTGGACTTAGAAATAGGCTCACGCTGACTCTCTATTAAGCAATTTCTGTTTCTTCTGCCTGTAAAGAAAACATTGTAGAAAATAGTACCAACTTTGAGGCAGCATGTTGATGCCTGATGTATAATTTTTATTATAAATATAGAGCAAATTTTACAAATAATTCAGAAGCGGCCTTAGCCAGGCAAAATTAAATTACACAGAATAGTGTGGATGAGAAGAGGTATATACAGTCTGTGTCAGGGTTAAAAAACCCTGAAAGAGGTACCTGAGTACAGAGAACTCCCAACCAACCCTCTTTGAGGGGGCCAGTTCCACACAGCATTAGATCAAGTAATGAATATGGAATAAAACCTTTCTCTCAACAGCCTCAAGGAGGTTCCATCCATGCAGAAGGAGGCTGGGTGGGAAGTAGACGTGCCTCTCCTTCTCCTGCCCGTCCTTTTTATGCTGACACATTGGGTCTCATAGACCCCATGGGAGAAAACAAATTTCAGAGGCTTTCACGAAGCCCAGAGCTGAGCTATGATCCTCCCCTTGCGTCCTAAGGAGCAACGGCACCAGTGCAGCTTTCTAGGTTGTAAACGAGGCCAGCTGCGTGGGTGGTCGTGTCCCCTGCAGGTGCTCCTGCTTCTCAAGAACCAAACACACCTTAGCAGAGGCCAGGGTTTCCTGAGAAGGTGAGTGGGGCAGATGGAACGTGCACAGGCAGAAACGCGGAATAGAATGGTGCTGATGGTTGGTCTGAGGTGCCTAGAAACTGAGCGAGATCCCTTTCTGGCCACGAATGTAAAAAGCTGCTTCTTCTTATTTTCTATGTGGAGCCCCTGACATAAAAAGCTTGAGGCGCTCCTGGCCAGAGGGACTTGAGGGGTTTTGGTGGCGTCTTTCACCTAACGCAGTCAGATTGGCTTACATAGCAAATTAAGTAAACAACCCCTTTCACATAGAAAGGAGTTACAACAATTAAAATTGCAGAATGTCTCAGAAGGAAGGGGAAAAACTCAGTACCACAAACTGTGCATTCTTTAGCAATTATTTAGATCATCTCTGAAGGGTAGCTTTCTGATTCCTTTCCCAAATCCCAGCAGATTGTCTCTGTTAAGAGCTGATTGTCCTCTAAAGCGATAATCCCTCCATCTCTGAGCATTGCCTTTAATGAAGTCCATAAAGTTATTAAAACAGTATGTGCATTTTTTGCAATTTCCATTAGGATTCACTTATGGACTTTGAGAAGTTGTTTTCTAGTTGCTTCTAGTAGGTTCTCTGAAGACAGGCTTTCAAAGGTTTAGGTGGTATTCTAGCTAAGTAGTAAGTTGTTTAGCCCTGGTCCTGCAGGTAGACAACCCTGAAAGTGGACAAAGGTATAGAATTTCCCAGTTCAGAATTGGTTATGTATGTGTTTTCCTGTGAATGGTGGGTTCACACCGGGCTTCAGAGAGCAGGAGAAGTTTTTCCTTTTCCTTTCCTTTTCTGGCACATGCATTTCAGTGGATCAAGGACATAATTTTCCAGATTATGGCAAATTCAAATTAAACTCCAATATGAAAGGACTGGGGTGGGAAGGAATGAGCAAGTTTGAAACCAGTTTAGGTCAGGAAATGGGGAGGCGTGGAGGTTCTGGCAACTCTCTCCCAAGGTCTGCTTTGCCAAAGTTCAATGACAAGGAAGGTTGGGTTTCCTACAGACCTCCTCCTGGATGTACCTTTTCATCTACTGACACTGAAGGAAGGGACTGTGACCAGGCAGCCTGGAGGAGCCTCATTAGGGATGAAAGGGGGGGAAAGACACTATTCGCATTTTCCCCGGAGGGCAAAGGGATCTCCTAGGGATGGGGACGAGAAGCTTGGAATAAGTGCAGTGAGCAGGACTGGTTGCATTACTTATTTTTCACTTCTGAATAAACTGTTTCTGTGGCTATTGGGGATGGGAGGCTGAAGTTGGTTTCTTTGATTCCTGGGCATTGAAGTTCCGGGCAGAATACGCAACTTCGTCAATCTGAAAGGAATGAACAGCAGTCAGTTAAATCAGTGTCGTAGGCCAGGCCCTCACCTTGTCCAGTGTGAGTCAGCACCACATGCTTTCACCACTTTGAAACTTTTAGTTCAGAGAAGGGCTTTTATTACCCATTTTCTCTGCTTACTAACATCCTATTGAATGTTCATTAGGAGAGATAGATTATGGAATGCTACAATGGAATATGATGATACAACAATGAGAATAAATAAACGACAAAGGCACACAACAATATGAATGAATCTCACAAAACAATTTTGAATCAAAGAAG
The DNA here is from genome assembly GCF_008692025.1 of Phocoena sinus. NCBI lineage: Eukaryota > Metazoa > Chordata > Mammalia > Artiodactyla > Phocoenidae > Phocoena > Phocoena sinus. The sequence goes on from NC_045781.1 coordinate 11,486,344, forward strand.
CCAGACACATGTATACACTGTATTTTTCATTTATATAAGTGCATAATCAGGTAAAACTAACCTAATGCACTGGAAATAAGGATAGTCACTACCCTTTGGAGGGAAGTAACTGGAGCGTTTTGTGTGTGTGTTTGTTGGGGGGGTTGATTTTTTTTAAATGATTTGGGTGCTGTTTACATAGGTATGTAGAAACTTAAACATTGTTAAAATATACTTATGATTGAAGCATTTTTCAATATAAATGTATATTCTATTGAAGGTTAAGATGAGAAAAATTCAGTACAATTATCAGAAAGTAAAGGAAATAAGACCTCAGATCTATTAGATTGGAAATTATCATTTGATGGTAAGAGCAGGGTCAGATTGGAGGCAGAAGAGGGAGAATCATCTAGTGCCTTCCTTGAGCTGGGCATTGTATCAGGTGCTTTACCTTTGTTATGTCATTTAATGCAGAACTAACGTATTGCCTCAGAACGTGGTGTTCCTAAGCTGTTGTGCTTCTAGCTGAAGGAGGTGGCAGGTGGTGAGAGGGTGGAGTGGGGGGGTGGCCCATGATTAAGACTTAAGGAATTCGCTTCCCTCAGTCTGCGGTCCAGACCCCAGGGCATGAGACCAAGGAGGGGTGGGGAGAGGCCTCAGTGCACTTCTGAAGATTTCTTCCAGTTCACAAGGCCCGAGTTTTGCCCAGGTGTGTGTCTCCGCAGCAGGCTCCAGCGGCAAGGAGGGGCATTGAGGTCCACAGTACCCAGAGCACCAAAGGCAGGGAAAGTCTCACCAAAGGAGATGCCCGCATCCGTAATAGAGGCAGGAGGGGGAAGGAGGTAGGATGAGGAAAAGGCTCCTGGAAACATGTCCATCTCATGGCCTGCTTGGCTTGCCTGGCCTAGGAGGGGCGAGTGTCTCTCCCCCAGCTGTGTCTCAGGGGACTCTTACATGGCTAGGAAGGGCGTGAGGACCTATGCCAGTTTAAGCTTGGGAAACGGAGATCCCCTCTAATAATTCAGAAGGTAGGGATTCACTTGGAAATCCGGGATTCCCTGGTAGGGCAGGGTATATAGTAGAACATACGAGCTCTCACTAGGTGAGCAGGTTTACTTACTCTGGTTGTGGTCTGAGGATTTGTGCTCTGTGAGATCGCGCTGGTCACTTGCCCTAAATAAATATCAGACACTGTGACTGCTATTCCCAGGCACAGGACCTTTGCTCCTTGAATTAGGAAGGACCCTGTCAGCATGACTCCTTGGGGCTCCTCAGTGTTCCTTTATACCTTGGTTGGCCCTCTTTCCTCTGAGGACCTCCTCCTTCAATCTACCCATCATCCCTTCTGGTGTTTACTCCTCTCCTTCTTACTGGCTGTTCACATTTGGGGCCATTCATGCCAACTGCTTCTGAGCTTATTTCTACCCTGACACCTTTCCCCTCTTGTAGGTAGATGCTGTTTCTTTGTCACTTTATTTATTGCCCAGGAGGCCTCTGGTTGTTTCTGCTTTTCTTAGGTTCTCGTCCTGTCCTGTCCCTCCCTCCTCCTGCTACTGTTGTCGACAGAGCGCAGGACCCCCTTCCTCCTGCTTCTTTCATTTCCTCATTAGTTTTCCTTCTTGGACCTTGGCTTCCCTGACTGGGGACAGAGGAACATAATTGGTTCTGCCCCCTCTAAACCAGGTGGGGATGGGAATAACTATGTCCAAGAGAGAGTAGGGCACAGGAAGCATGAAGACCAGGGAAGAAGAGACCCATTAGAATTAGTGCCAAGAAGCAGGGCTTTAGGAAGCATGAGGAGCAGATCCAGGCCAGAGACAGAGATGAAGTCTCCTTCCCTCTCCCGAGCATGACGATTAGCCTCAGAGAAAGCAGAACAAGAGGAAAGGCATCATACCCTTCAGTCTATCTCATATACAGGAAATACACCAGGGGTGCAATCAGAGCTACGCCAGCCAGGGGTGCAATCAGAGCTACGCCAGCCAGGGGTGCAATCAGAGCTACGCCAGCCAGGACTCCAGTCACGATGCCGGCAATAGCACCACCTGAGAGGCCAGAAAAACTTCCTTGTGTTGAATCATCTGTCATGGAAAGAAAAATGAAGAGTCAATGAAGGTGACATTATTTTACAGTGGAGGGTGCTCTGGGAAATAACTCTCAATATGAAATAGTCTCGACTTGTTCCTTCAAGGAATAAAATTTCTGTGGAAGGTTGCTGTGAGGTGACTAGCCAACTATATTTTTGTAATCTTTTTCTCTCTGACTGTATTTCTAGGTTGGTGGTTGGACATGCCTCAATTCCAGTGTGGCCTTTCTGCACTCAGATATTTTTGAAGGCTTTGGAAATGGAAGAAGCACTGATGGTTATTTTCCTATGTTATAGCTTCCCATCTTTTCATGAGTACATCTTTCTCTGGGTGTGGCCCAGGTGTGGCCACCATGAATATGTGCCTGTTAGGTGTCTTGGTGGGGATTTATTGGTGGAAGGCCCTTTGAATTCACTGCCCCTCTGCACAGAGACCACCCTTCACACAGGTTCCCAGCAGGAATATGAAATCAATCCCAGTTCTGCGAGAAATGAATTTTTTGTGTTGGGTGACTTTAGTTCAAGGACTCCTCACCAGATTTGCAGACACTCTCTTAGAACTGCACTGCAGCCTAAAACTTCCTCCTTCCCTTTCTCCTTCCCAGGGATCCAATATGCATCATGGTCTGAGGACCCTCCCAGGCTCTTCCCACTCCTGCCCCACTTTCCTTCACAGGCATTTTTCCCAATGAATCCCATCTGAGATGCATCTCACAGGATGAAAACTAACATACTAGATGTGAAACTTTGCACTCAACTCCTTTTTTTCTCTCTTCCATATGTACTCAGTAACATGTTCCTATGGGTCTTTTGTGTTATGCCTTCCTTCCCCAAATATATAATACCTTTTGCCTCTTTGTTTTTTGGGTTTTTTTTTGCGGTACGCGGGCCTCTCACCGTTGTGGCCTCTCCCGCTGCGGAGCACAGGCTCCAGACGCACAGGCTCAGCGGCCATGGCTCACAGACCTAGCTGCTCCATGGCATGTGGGATCCTCCCGGACCGGGGCACGAACCCACGTCCCCTGCATCGGCAGGTGGACTCTCAACCACTGCGCCACCAGGGAAGCCCTCTTTGTTCTTTTTTATTTCAGTTTTCCTCACCATTCAACTCAAAACTGAAAATTAATGCTAATGTTAGCTATTGTTATGATGTACTTACTATGTGCCAGATTCTGTGCTATATATAATATTTCCCATATATCTCATTTAATTCATATAATAACCCTGTCAGATAAACATTATTTCCATTTTACAGATGGAAAATCTGAGGCTTCCAGTAGTGAAAAACCCAAAGTCATATGGCTAATAAGAGGTGGATCTAGAGTTAGGTAGTTCTTGAATCGGAGTACCCGATTTCACATAACCTACTGATAATAGTAGTAATTATAGCAGCTAACATTTTTGGAAAAATTTTCCTTTGTGTGTATTTTGCTGTGGGTTTAATTGAATATTACATTAAATCTGAAACAAAACCATGAAGCAGGTACTTTTACTGCAATTTTCAGCTGAGGAATCTGAGGCTCAGAGAAGTCAAGAATCCTGTGCAAGAATTTCTAATTGTAAATGCTTACATTAAAAAAGTAGATCTCAAGTCAGCAACCTAAATTTACAACTTAAGGGACACGAAAAACAAAACAAGGGAAAAAAAAAACATACCAAAGCTAGCAGAATGAAGGAAACAATAGCAATTAGAATGGAGATAAATAAATTAGAGAATGGAAAAACAGTAGAGAGAATCAATAAAACCAATATTTGGTTCTTCAAAAATATTAACAAAATTGACAAATTTTTAATTAGGTTGACTAAGAAAAGAAGATTCAAATTACTAAAATCAGAAATGAATGTGGGAACATTACTACCAATTCTACAGAATATGAGTACTATGAATAATCATTTGGCAACAAATTGGATAACTTCTACAAAATGGACAAATTCCTAGAAACATGAAAGCTGCCAAGATGAAATCACAAAGAAATAGAGACTATGAATAGACATAAAGTAAGGAGGTTAAACCAATAAAAAACACTTGACAAAAATCCACTAACCTTTCATGATGAAAACACTCAAACTAGGAAAAGAAGGAAACCACCTCAACATAATAAAGGACATATATAAAAAACCCACAGCTAACATCATCCTGAATGGTGAAAGATTGAAAGTTCTTCCTCTAAGGTCAGGAACAAGACAACAATGCCTGTTTTTTCCACTTTTTTTCAAAATAGTATTGGATGTATTAGCCAGAGCAATCAGGCAAGAAAAAGAAATAAAGGACATCCAAATTGGAAAAGAAGAGTAAAATTATCTCTGTTTGCAGATAACATGACCTTACATGTAGAAAACCATAAAGATCCCCAAGAAAACTGTTAGAACTAATAAACAAATTAATCAAAGCTGGAGAATACTAAATCAACATGTAAAAATCAGTTGTTTCAGGACTTCCCTGGTGGCGCAGTGGTTAAGAATCCTTCTGCCAATGCAGGGGACATGGGTTCAATCCCTGGTCCGGGAAGATCCCACATGCTGCAGAGCAACTAAGCCCATGCACCACAACTACTCATCCTGTGCTTTAGAGCCCGCAAGCCACAACTACTGTGCCTGCGTGCCACAACTACTGAAGCCCACGCACATAGAGCCCGTGCTCCGCAACAAGAGAAGCCACCGCAATGAGAAGCCCGTGCACCACAATGAAGACTAGCCCCTGCTCGCCACAACTAGAGAAAGCCCACGCACAGCAACGAAGGCCCAATGCAGCCAAAACCAAAAATAACTAAATAAATACTATTTAAAAAATCAGTTGTTTCTATACGCAAACAATGAAACATTCAAAAAGGAAATTAAGAAAATTTTATTTACAATACTATCAAAAATAATGAAATATTCAGGAATTAACCAGGGATGTGAAAGACTTATACACTGAGAAACTATAAATAAACACTGCTGAAAGAAATTAAAGAAGACATAAATAAATGGAAAGACATTCCATGTCCATGGATTGGAAGACTTAACATGGTTAAGATGACAGTACTACCCAAAGTGATCTAAGATTCATCACAATCCCTATCAAAATTCCCCAATGACTTTTTTTTTTTTTTGCTGAAATAGAAAATCAGCCCTAAAATTCATATGGCATTTCAGGAGACCCCTAAAAGCCAAAAAAATCTGGAAAAAGAAGAACAGAGTTGGAGGACTCGCATTTCCTGATTTCAAAATTTGTTACAAAGCTACAGTAATCAAAAGTGTGGTATTACGGGGCTTCCCTGGTGGCGCAGTGGTTGAGAGTCCGCCTGCAGATGCAGGGGACGCGGGTTCGTGCCCCGGTCCAGGAAGATCCCACATGCCGCGGAGCGACTGGGCCCATGAGCCATGGCCGCTGAGCCTGTGCGTCTGGAGCCTGTGCTCCGCAACAGGAGAGGCCACAACAGTGAGAGGCCCGTGTACCGCAAAACAGTGAGAGACCCCTGTCAGCCACTGTTGCCTCCTAGACTTGGCTCAAGGCTGGGCCTGCCCAGATTTGCCTGGGACAGGAAGTCATGGCCAGCCTGATATCCAGAGGTGAGAGTCCATGTACCTGGACCTGAGAGGGATGGGTGTGGTCTGGCCTCCAGCAGTGGAGATTCAGTCGGGCTGCCTGGGGCACATAGGAACAGAGGCTACTCACAGATGACATTCAGGGTGAATGGGTCACTGCGGCTGACACTCACTGGGTTCCTAGTTTCACACATATAGGGTCCTGTGTCATTCCTCGTGACATGGAATAAAGTGAGAGTCCTGTTGTCCTCAGACAGTTCCAGCCTGGTGCTGTTGGGGAGGCTCCGATTGTTGACCCACCACTTGTGGGAGGTGTTCTGAGTCTCAGTCCCACATGTTAACACTACAGTGTCCTGCTCCATGGGGTTGCAGTTGTTGCTGGTGATGACTGGGGTGGGCAACACCGCTGTGAAGACAACAGAGAGAACATTGCCCATTTTATACCTTGATTCCTCCAATAGCATCTTCAGTCAGAGTTGGCATTTCTCACCTCTGAGCCAAACTGAGTCCTTAAAGAATAAGGCAGGTCTTTGTATCACAAGACAAATGCATGAACATCTGAACTCAGAGAGTATAAGGCCACCTGCCTTATGTCTGAGAGAAAGCACGGACTTCCTCAAGTGTCTGTCATGTATCAAGGTTTGATAGCAGTAACATAGGCCTGGAAATTAGAGACCCCTTGCTCCCTCATTTAGTTTTTTGTTTGTTTGTTTGTTTTCGTGGTACGTGGGCCCCTCATGGTTGTGGTCTCTCCCGTTGCAGAGCACAGGCTCCGGATGCGCAGGCTCAGCGGCCACGGCTCACGGGCCCAGCCGCTCTGCGGCATGTGGGATCTTCCCGGACCGGGGCACGAACCCAGGTACCCTGCATCGGCAGGCAGACTCTCAACCACTGTGCCACCAGGGAAGCCCCCTCATTTAGTATTTTACTGACCAGGTGACTACCTGACTGACCTTGGGGTGTTCACCTGGAACATGCAGGTCCTGAGACCCTTCAAGCTGCACAGACCTACATTGCCTGGCGGAGATGTGTTTTCACTGAGTCCTCGATTTCCAAGGTTCCCTAGAGATAGGTAATGATGGGCCATCCCATAGTCCTTAAACCCCAAGAAGACTGGGCAACATGGCCTGGAACTGGGTGTTTGAGCAGAAATAACACATGGGACGACCCAGAGCAAGCCTGGTGGTCAGTCCAGTATTCAGGCTGCAGGGCCATGAGGTGGGGCAGTTCTGCCCAGGTGTTAAAGGTGATTGACAAGACAGTGACCCCATAAAGGCTAGGCAAGTCCAAAGAATGATTAGAAAAGAGTGAGGGGGAGGGACTTCCCTGGTGGTCCAGTGGGTAAGACTCTGCGCTCCCAATGCAGAGGGCCCGGCTTCGATCCCTGGTCGGGGAACTAGATCCTGCATGTATGCCCCAACTAAGAGTTCGCATGCCGCAACTAAGAAGCCCACCTGCCACAACTTAAGATCCTGCATGCCGCAGCTAAGACCCAGCCAAAATAAATAAATAAATATTAAAAAAAAAAGAAAAAAGAGTGAGGGGGACATGCTGGCTGGCTTTGGCAGCAGAACCAACGTCTCTGCCCTTAGTCTTGGACAGAATTGATCGGGGAGAGGTCTGAGTCTGTTTTATAAAGAGAGGAATGATTTAAATTAGTAGAAACGTTCTGTGTTATGTTAATAACTTTAGGAGAAGAGGTCCCTGTCACCAATTTCTGTGGACAGTCAGGCAAATGGGGAGGAGGCCCACCACTGGCGTGTGGCATGTTTTCTTTTCTTTTCTTTCTACCTCAGGAAACACAGCTAGAGCTGGATCAAATTTGTCTGAGTTGGGCCAAGTCTAAGTGAAAGGACAGTGGCTTGGGCACCTCATCGTCGGAGAGCCCTATGATACAGGTGCCATCATGAGGACACACGGGCAATGAAACAGTCAGTAAAGCAGTCAGATGGCACAGGGTCTGTCAGCCCCACCCTGGGAAGGTCTTGGGAACCACTGAGAGGAACAGGAGGCTCACAGAAGGACAAGAATGTGAGTCACAAATCAAAGAGGTGAAGTGAGCCACTGGGGACTGCAGACCTGTCTTTCTGCCTTTGACTTCCTGGTTGAGTCATGTAGGGCTTAGATTCACCGCCTGTTACGTGGTATGTTCCACTTGTTGGCATCATGGAGGGAAAGAGCCCTGGACCAGGGCAAAGTGGGAGCTCATTCTCCTGGTGACCTGGGGAAACTGGCTCTTGTTGGAGCCTCACAGAGGCTGCTGCTCCCACTGATTTCTGTGTCCTTTACTGTTGCCCGGGAGGGTGGGTCTGGCCACAGGTGTTAGCAGGACGGGAACAGGGCAGTCAGCCATTTGCGGGAGTATCTGTGGAAGGCTTAAGGGTAGGGGAGCTGTGCAGAGCAGGGCCAGTCCCGGCTGGAAAGAAGGAGGAGGAAGATGCGAGACATGGAAGCAGCAGAGAGCAAAAAATGTCCATTTACAAGTGACTTCAAAGTGGGGGTTACAAGTGCCGTCAAAGATCAAAGATCCAAAAGCCCTACTGCTGCCCAGAGGCAGGACCCCTACAGCCCTGGAAAACCCTGCCATGGCCGAGCAGCCCCACAGTCACCGTGAGACCTGGCTCCCAACGTGCTTTAGGGGCGGGTGGTCAGAGAATGGAACATGGGTCCCTGGAGAGACAGGCAGTAGGTGTGGCCAGTACCTCCTAGGATTCTGCATCCAGATTCCAGTGCCTGAAGAGATTATAGGTCATTCACTCATTCTTATACCTTTCATCCTTCCTTCATCAAGGAAAGATTGAGAGGTTACCTGTTGGGCCCTATGCTGCTTGCAGGTGTAGGTTGGAGAGTGAGGAAACCGAGTCCTTCCCATGTTATTCCAGCGGGAGTGACACCCAGCACATTAGGAAACACATAAATAAATGATTTCTCATCCAGTGCAAGGAGCTTGTGCATTTGCTACCTGAAGAGGGAAGGCCTGGACATTCCTGTCACTGACTATGATCATTGTTGCAGGTCATTTAGTTCTAGAGTAAACAGGATTCATTTTCCATTTCCTTTCACTTTCCATGCCAGAGTCTCCCTCTGAGCTGGTGATGCCCAAGAAGAAAGGATCTGAACCAACAGCTGGCTTCTGGGTCCAAAGATGCACAACAAAGCCCCCAGGATGGAGGAGAGGATGGGGCTGTTATCTTGGCATGACTCTGATTGGCCAGTCATGGTCTGTGTGACTGTGATTCAGTGAGTGTAATCCCCTTTAACTCAGTTTCTCCTCATTAAAATAGAAAAAATGGTAAATTGTCTCAGGATTGCCATGTTGCCTGTGTATTAACCTTAAATCATTAATAATTAACTGACCTAAAGCTGAGCATAGAGGAGCTGACCATAAAAACTGCATCTATTATTAGTTGCATCCACAGGAGAGGGCTCCCTGGGCTGTGCCCGGTGGTCAAGGAGCTGCCAGGAGCATCTTCTGTCCTCTGTTCCTCCCTAAGGATGCTGACCTTCCTCTGGAGTCTCCTCAGTCCCCCAGGTGGTCGGCTAATAACCTGTCTTGCTCTCCATGCTGAGTCTCAGGTGAAGGCCCAGACTCCACCCCTGCCCAAATGTGGCTCTTGGGGCTGAGCCCTGGCTGGTGACCAGCTCTGAAGCCTTGGGACTCAGGCAGCTGGGAAGTCACTGCTCCCAGTCAACCCCGTCCAGGAGGATAAAGCCCAACAGTGGCAAATGTTCTCTGGGGTTGTTGGAGGCGGGAGCTGAGGAGCTGGGCAGGGGCTTCCCGGCGCTGAGCTTCTCTGTGGGGGTCCCAGGGGGCCCTCAGGCCAGGCCCATACTGAGTCCTACAGGGTCTTCCTCAGCGTCATGGGCACAGGGAGGGGCCCAGGGGGTTGAACTGCGGCTGATCTTCCTCTGCTGTGTTGCTTCCATCAGCCTGGTCCTTCTTCCCGCACAGAATGTCTTCAGGGTCCGGATTCTGCGAAAGAATTCTGATCCTTTGAAGTTTGTCTCCACTGTGTGTGTGTCCTGCACTAAATGTTCAAACCCCAACCTGGGATGTGATACAGAGGGGGATGGAGACACAGTCCAGGCCTGTCAGTCCTCTGTGTGGGAATAGAATTCACCCCACCCCACACCCAGAGGTCAGAGAGGAATCACTCACGGTATACGCGGAGCTGTGCAGCTAGGCTTTCAGTCTGTAAATCATTCTTTATCATGAACAGGGTGTAGTATCCTGTGTCGTGCTGGGTGACAGCAGGGACCCATTGGGGTATATTGTCTCTCGACCGCTGTGTATTGTCTCTCGACCGCTGTGTGCAAGCCCAGTGGTACTTGTACTGTCGTCTATTCTATGTGATGCAATTCGTTGGTTGTTCTCTACCCTTTCTCCTCTGTACCAGCTGTAGCCTAGAAGATCCCTTGTCACACTGTGGACAAGTAGAAGCACATCCGTGCCTTCTGCAGCATTGACGGGCACCGATTCAATGGTGGGTTTCACAGTGGTGAGCAGCTTCCAGAAGGTTATGAGTGGGACTAGGAGGGAAGAGAGAAATTAATATTCTGACCTATGTGTTGGGATGGAAAAATGGGGCCCTGGGTCCTGAGCAGGGCTCTTCATCCCTCAGCCTTGGTGTGTGTTTTTGTAGTGCGTGTGTGTGTGTGTGTGTGTCTGTGTCTGTGTGTGCATGTGTGTTTGCTACTGGCTCAGGGTCAGCAGCATGACCCCCATTACTTCAGCCCCTCTGAGCTTGTTATTTCCTCTGTTTCCCCAGGTGTCTTCCTGGCTCACTCCCTTGCTGCCCTCACACGCTTGTTCACACTCAGGGGCCTGTTGGGAGCTGCCCTCCCTGACACCTGCTCTGAAGACCCTCCATCTTCACTTTTGACCTTTCCCTGCTCCGTTTCCTTCATGACACTTGTCAGCACCTGACAGCACATTCTAGATCTCTTTGCTTGTCTGTCTTCCTCCCCATAGAGTGTGAGCTCTGGGACGGCCGGGACTTGTCTGATCCTGGTTGTAACCCAGGGCCTGGACCAGGCTCCAAATACCAGGTGAGGAAGGAATGAGTGTTCCCAGGGCCTCCACCGCCTGGTGTTTATTTGTCAATTTCTAAGGGTGGTGGGTAAGGACAGTGTTTAGCTTCCTGGTTGCGTTTTTTTCTGGATTGACACCCTGACATAAATTGTTATTGTCACCACTTTTGAAAAATTACTGCTCAGTGATGAATAATTTGGAAAATGTACAGTAATTGAGGTTTTCCTGCCCCTTACCAATTCCAGTTCATTGAGATTTTCCTGTTGCTCAGTCCCTCCCTCCACCCTCCCCTGCTCCCATGTCCTCTTCCCTCAGGTCCAAACAGAAGCCCTCTGTCCACTCTTAGAGCCCTGTCTCCCCCAGAGACCTCAGCCTGTCTCTGTTCTCCCACCCCTGCCCACACCCTGAAAATTGTCCCCTCTCACCTGCCAGCAGGAGCCCGTTCCAGGGGATGCACCCTCTGCAGGCATGGGCTAAGGGGGGCTTCATGGTGTCTGCTGTCTGCTGTGTCCCTCGCTCTGTGAGAAGAGCTTCAGCTCCCGAAACGCTCACGAGCACTGCTGTCTGATGTGTGAGCTCTGCTGTTCTTCCTCCCTCTGTGCTGGGCCTCCTCCTGGGGCAGGAGCACTTCGCTGGGTCACGTGGGCCAGGGGCTGGGTCTCTGCCCAGGGCCCTCCCTCTCCCTCTCCCTCCTCTCTCATTTCTGCCTGCCTTCTCTCTTCCTCCATCTTCCCTTTCTGTTTACAATTCATTTCCCTGTGAACCGCTGCTCTTTCTGCCTTTTTCAGCTTGACTCCTCAGCCTAGAAACACACACACACTATTTGCCATTGGTTGGGGGGAGCACAACCCTGGGGCTCAATGTCCTGGGCATTCCCCACAGTTTGCAGTTGGGGTGCACAGTCAGCCTCTGCCCCACAGCCTCCCCTTCCCCTTCTGGGTTTTCCCTTTAGAGCAGGAGCCCTGCAGCTACATCTCATACCCTTGTCACAGGAATGTCACCCACATTGTGCATGGGAGTCACTGTGGAACTTTATAAAGACTGTGAATGCACAGATGACACCTTAGAAATGCTGTTTCAGCAGCTGCCCAGGTGACATGTATGCCCAGCCAGGCTGAGACCCCATAATGTGGGCTGGGGTAGACTCTTCCCCTCTCTTGTGCACACAGACACAGAGGGTCTGCAGATCCTATTAAAGCACAGCGTCTGCCTCAGCAGGTGTTGGGTGGACCTGAGAGTCTGCATCGAACTAGCTCTCAGGTGATGCTGATCATACTGGCTGTGGAGCACAGTTTCAGTAGCACCACACAGACACCTAGAGGTCCCCAAACCAGGATATTATTTCCCTTTGTGACACGGAGGGTCTTTCCAATGTTCTCAAATGCTCTGAGAAGGTTTCCTTCTGTTCCTGCCAGAAGGCTCCAGGAAAGGATTGAGGGGCTGGAAAGGGTGCAAAGTGAGTGATGTCTGGTGAGAGGGACGCTCCTTCTCTCTCCATGGGGGTCTAGCTGGGCCACAGCTTCCTGGGACACACACTGATGACCTGAAGGAATAGTAGTTCCTAAAGGTGTGAAGTGGGCCAACTCCTGGCTGGATGGAGGAGCTGTCCATTGTGGGGAGCTTGGAGAGCTGTGGCCTAAGGTGACACTGGTGAGGGTCCTATTCTGCGGGGCTGAGGGAGGTCTGTAGCCCTTGGGGAGGCTCTAGCCTGTGGAATAACTCTGCCGCTCTCTGGTGGACAAGGAGGGAAGTGCAGCAGTCACCGTGCCACGCTGCTCTGCATGTTTATTCAACACCATGAACTTTTTACATGGGTTACATATCACGTTAATGCTGCATCATGTCCCAGCTCTGTGAGTCACAGTCTCTGTTGCTGCAAGAACTCCAGCCCCGTTCCTTAATGAGATGTCACCAAGCTCAGATTTCCAGGAATGTAGATGAGTTTGTGTTTGTCTCCAGTAGGTTATACTGTGTGCATCCCTGGGAGACAGTAGTGAATGTGGCTGGAGCACTAGGTGATGGGTCTATGGGAAGAAGAGGCAGGAGCAGGGAACCAGGCTTGTCAGGAGGGGAAGGTCTGTGTCAGGGGAGCAGAGGGGGAAAGGATGGACAGTCAAATTCCCCTCTCGCTCCTGGGGCCTGGGTCAGGTGAGAAGGGAGCTGGTTCCCTCTTGTTCATCAATAGCTGGGCCTCATGTGTGCCCTATGCCCATGGCTGAACTCTCAAGTGTTAAGTCCACTATTATCCAGTGTTGTCGTTGGCGCTCTCTGTACACATAGGCTATGAATGGAGAGGCCCCTGGTCTTGAGGTGGCTTCACACACACAGTCCCACCCAGGGCCTCGGGGTAGCTCCCGCAGCGCCTGTGATCCTCTGCTTCTCCCTCCCCCATTCCTGGGGTTTCTCTCCTGTACCACCTTCTCCCTGGGACTCTGTGGACAGCCTCAGCCAGTGACCTCACCTGCTTCCGTTCTAGGCAGCTATCCCTGTGATCTCTGCCCCCTCACAATCTCTGGGCCTCACTAGTCTCTCTCATTTTCTCTGACCCCTGATCCCTGTGAGGAAAGGGGGTTGAAGCTGAGATTGGTACTCTCCAGGTTCTACACTTTTTGGACAGCTTGAAAGCCAGGAACCCTGATGCGTCAGTGGAATCATTTTTGTGTCTCCCGGTGGAAGCATTCCTCCCTTTGGAACTAAGACCTCTAGGCCAGCAGAACATAAAGTCACGGGAACAGGAAGTGTAAATTTTGCTAGTGGATCATTAGAGGTAAGTGAGTGGCATCGCTTCCATTTCCACCTCTTGATTCCCGGACCTGAGAGTCCTGGCTGTGGGAGAACAGCACCACATAGTGGACTCTGATTCTGAGCATATCCAGCCTCCTGGAGTACCTTCCCCTGGCCCTGCAAGGTATTGCCACCTAGCTGGTGCTGAAATTGTGTTTCCGAAAGACCACTCTACTCTTCTGTGAAGCCAGTTGTGCCAGGATGGTAAGACTAGTGAATTCCATGAGCACGGGCCCACTGCCGCATTTCATTTGCTGTGATCAGAAGCAATGCTGTGTGGAGAACCATGCTGGACGATAAGGCATTCTGAGTCCATGAATGGTAGCTTTGGCAGAAGCTTTTGCTTGCAGGGAAGGCAAATCTGTATCCAGAGTAACTGCCTATTCCAGTAAGAACAAAATGCTGTCCTTTCGTAACAGAGGTGCTTCACTATGATCAACCTGCCACCAGGTAGCTGGCTGATCACCCTGTGGAATGGTGCCCTATCAGAAGCCCAGTTGGTCTCTGAGCTGACGGATTGGGCCCTCAGCAGTGGCTTGTAGCCAGGTTGGCCTTGGTGACTGGAAGTCTGTGTTGCTGAGCCCATGTATAACCTCCATCCCTGCCGCCGTGGCCACTTTGTTCATAAGCCCACCAGGTGAAGGCAGGGGTGGCTGGGGAAAGAGGCTGACTGGTGTCCACAGAATGGGTCATTCTATCCACTTGATTATTTAAATCTTCTTCTGCCGAAGTGAATGGTGAGTATTCAGAGAGATTTATCCACATATTTCTTCCCCAGACCTCCTTGTCACCAATTTTCCAATCATGTTCTTACCAAATCCAGCCAAACCAGACCATCCAGCCAAACCATTGGCCATAGCCCATGAATCAGTGTATAATCACACGTCTGGCCGCTTCTCCTTCCAAGCAAAATGAACAATCAGGTGCACTGCCTGAAGTTCTGCCCACCGAGACAATTTCCCTTCACTCTGACCTTCAGGGAAGTTTCAGAAAGGGGCTATAGTGCTGCAATTTCCCCTTTCACGTGGTGCCTGCATATCAAGTAGAACTGTCTGTAAACTAGGCCTAGAGTCGTTGCTACTTCTTGCTCTCTTAGTCCAATCAGCATGATGTCATCAAGGACCAGAGGGATGTCTTGTGAAAGGAGAAGGCTACCATGATCCCTGTGCACTAAATTATGACGCAGGGCTGGAGAGGTGATAAACCCCTGAGATAGGACAAGCATATAACAATCCACTGTGCCTTCTCCTTGACCCGTCTGTCTTCTGTACAGGCCAAATGGAGCTGAAAGAGGATATGGTGGAAATCACCTCCTCGTGATTCTGGTCACCAGTTCCACTGTGTGGGCCTTTTCCTCACAAGATTGCCAAGCCTTCCCCTCCCGCTTCAGATGCCAATCACAAGTCCAGGTTGTCACCTGTGCTTCTGACAGAGCGGCTACAGATGGGAGTGTCCAACAGCCCTCTCCTTGGGTTTGATTAATTTGCTAGAGCGGCTCGCAGAACTCAGAAAAATATTTTACTTACCAGATTATGGGATTATTGTTAAAAGATGTAATTCAGGAACAGCCAGATGGAAGAGATGCGTAGGACAAAGTATGGGGGGAAAGGCACAGAGCTTCCATGCTCTCTGAGTGTTCCACTCTCCCCAAATCTCCATGTGTTCACCAGTCTGGAAGCTCTCTGAACCCTGTCCTTTTTTTAGTGAGTGCTTTATTTTTAAAAAATTTAAATTGAGGTATAATTGACATATATTACTTTCAAGTGTACAACGTAATGATTCAATATTTGTATATACTGCAAAATGATCACCATAAGAGGTCTAGTTAACGTCTGTCACCATACATAGTTACAGAATCTTATTCCTGTGATGAGAACTTTTAAGATCTACTCTCTTAGCAACTTTCAAATATGTAATACAGTATTACTAACTATAGTCACCCTGCTGTACATTACATCCCCATGGTTTATTTATTTTAAACTGGAATATATACCTTTTTTATTTTTTATTTTATTTTTATTTTTTGCGGTACGTGGGCCTCTCACTGTTGCAGCCTCTCCCGTTGCGGAGCACAGGCTCTGGACACGCAGGCTCAGCGGCCATGGCTCACGGGCCCAGCCGCTCCGCGGCACGTGGGATCTTCCCCGACCGGGACACGAACCCGTGTCCCCTGCATCGGCAGGCGGACTCTCAACCACTGCGCCACCAGGGAAGCCCAAACCCGAATATATACCTTTTGACTCCATTCACCCATTTCACACACACCCCACTCCTCATCTCTGGCAACCACCAATCTGTCCTCTGTTTTTGAGCTTGAGGTTTTTTGATTTGTTTTAAATTCCACATATAAGTGAGATTATACAGCATTCGTCTTTCTCTGACATTTCACTTAACATAATCTCCTCAAGGTCCATACATGTTTGTAGTAAATGGCAAGATTTCATGTTTTTAATGGCTGAGTAATATTCCGTTATATACATGTACACCACATTATCTTCATCCATTCACCCGTCGATGGACACTTAGGTTCGTTTCATATCTTGACTAATGTAAATAATGCTGCAATAACATGAGGGTTCATAAATCTTTTCAAGTTAGTGTTTTCATTTTCTTCAGATAAATTCCCAGAAGTGGAATTGCTAGGTCATATGGTAGTTCTATTTCTAACTTTTTGAGTAACCTCCATTCTGTCTTCCCTAGTGGCTGCACCAATTTACGTTCTCACCAACAGTGCACAAGGGTTTCCTTTTCTCCACACCCTCACCAACACTCGTTATTTCTTGTCTCTTGGATAACAGCCATTCTAACAGCTGTGAGGTAATAGCTCATGCGGTTTTGATCTGCATTTCCGTGATGATTAGTGGTGTTGAGCACTGTTTCCTGTACCTGTTGGCCATCTGTATGTCTTCTTTGGAAAAATGCTTACTCAGATCCTCTGCCCATGTTTTAATCAGATCGTTTGGTTATGTGCTATTGAGTTGTATCAGTTCTTTAAACATTTGGGGTATTTACCCCTTATCAGATATATGATCTGCAAATCTTATCTCCCATTCAGTAGGTTGCCTTTTCATTTTGTTGATAGTTTGTTTCCTATACTGCTCAGAAGCCTTTTAGTTTGATGTAGTCCTACTTGTCGATTTTTGCTTTTCTTGCCTTTGCTTGTGGTGTCAAATCCGAAAACTCATCACCAAGAGCAATGTCAAGGAACTTACTGCTTATGTTTGTCTTCTAGGATTTTTATGGTTTCAGGTCTTACATTCAAGTCTTTCATCCATTCTGAGTTAATTTTGCTTTATGGTGTAAGATAGTCATCCAGTTTTACTCTTTTGCATGTGGCTGTCCAGTGGCAGGATGGGACGGAAAGTTCCGACCCTCTGATCACTCCTTTGGGTCCACTAGCCACCAGCCCTCATCTTTAGATGCAGTCCAGTAGAGTCCTCATTAACATAACAAAAGACACCTTCCGCTCTAAGCACTTGGGAAATTCCAAGGGTTTTAAGGAGCTCTGTGTCAGAAATGGGGATGAAGACCAAATGTCTGCTTCTTATCACAAAGCACAATATCACACCCTCCCTACATTCGTCAGTTCCTCGATGGCACCAATCCCTGCAGTCCCTCCAGGAACGTGGTATTGCTTTTGATTTATTTTCCTAGGTCGAGGCAGTTCTAGTGGCTTCCATTTGGCCTATCCCCCTCACTCCACAGGTCAGGGAACCAATGTGGGGATTCTTCCAGTTGCTGAATATATCTACTCCAATTATGCATTTCAAAACTGGGGAAATAACCACAAGATGAGTTCAGGGACCCAGTGGGCTCTTGTGAGATGGACTGGAGCTAAAACTCCATTGCTTGTCTGATTTCCATACGGTCCTACTCTGACTGGTGGGCTACGGTGACATTTTGGGTCACCTGCAATTAGTGTCAGTTCAGAGCCTGTGTCCATCAATCCCCCCAAAACTGATTATGTCTTTTTCCCTGAGGTATAGTCACTCTGGTAAAAGGTCAAAAGTTACTTTGGGGAAGAAGTCTGGGAGAAATATTAACAGTAAAACAAAACAAAAAACAGGGCTTGCCCTGGTGGTGCAGTGGTTGAGAGTCCGCCTGCCGATGCAGGGGACACGGGTTCGTGTCCCGGTCGGGGAAGATCCCACGTGCCGCGGAGCGGCTGGGCCCGTGAGCCATGGCCACTGAGCCTGCACGTCCGGAGCCTGTGCTCCGCAACGGAAGAGGCCACAGCAGTGAGAGGCCCGCGTACCGCAAAAAAAAAAAAAAAAAGAATCCGCCTGCCAATGCAGGGGACACGGGTTCGATCCCTGGTCTGGGAAGATCCCACACGCTGCGGAGCAACTAAGCCTGTGCGCCACAACTACTGAAGACCTCGCGCCTAGAGCCTGTGCTCCACAACAAGAGAAGCCACCACAATGAGAAGCCCGTGCACCGCAACAAGGAGTAGCCCCTGCTCGCCGCAACTAGAGAAAGCCCGTGTGCAGCAACGAAGACCCAATGCAGCCATAAATAAATAAATAAAATAAATTTATTAGAAAAGAAAATCATATATCTGTTAAGGGGTTAATGCCTAGAATATATAAAGAAACCCTACAATTCAACAACAACAACACTAAAAAAAACCCAAATTACCTGATCAAAACATGGTCAAAACACTTGAATAGGCATTTCTCCAAAGAGGATATACAAGTGGCCAACTAGCTTATGAAAAGATACTCAACATCACTGATCATTAGAGGAATGTAAATCAAAATAACAGTAGGATATTACCTCACATTCATTTTATAGTGGCCATCATGATGGCCACTATAAAATGCGTGCACACACACACACACACACACACACACACACACGCATGCAGAAAATAACCTGCGTTGGCAGGAATGTGAAGAAATTGGAAACTTTGAGCACTGTTGGTGGAAGCATAAAATAGTGAATCTGCTGTGGAAAACAGTATATGGAGTTTCTTTCAAAAGCAAGAAATAGATTTACCATATGATCCAGCAAACTCACTTCTGGTTTTATATCCCAAAGAACTGAAAGCAGGATTTTGAAGAGATATTTGCACATCCATATTCACTGCAGCATTCTTTACAATAGCCAAGGGATGGATGCAACCCAAATGTCCACAGACAGAGGAATGGAAAAAGAAAATGTGGTCTATACATACAATGGAGTATTATTCAGCCTTAGAAAAGAGGGTACTTCTGGACTTTATGCTAAGTGAAATAAGTCAGTCACAAAAAGACAGACACTGTGTGCTCCCCCGTATATGAGATATCTGAAGTAGTCAAATACATAGAAACAGAAAAAGAACAGTGGTTGCCTGTGGCTAGGGTGGGGAGGGAAAAAGTGAGGAGTTGTTAAAGTGTAGAATTTCAGTTCTGCTGATAAAAACGTGCCAGAGATCTGTTGCACAGCTAACAGCCTGCATATAACAGCCACTGAACTGTATACTGGTTAAGGGTTATGATGGTAAACTTAATGCTCTGTGCTTTTTACGATAATTAAAGATTTTTGAGGGAGAAATTTGGGGTTAAGAACCCTGGGGCTTTTGAGAACCTCCTGCCTTGAAGGGGAAGCTCTGGGCTCGATAAGTACAAAGTGCAGGTGGTCTGAGGGTTCATTTCCTGTTTCCAATCAGCCTGCTTCAGCCTCGGGTAGTTACTCTTGGGGCCTTTGAGAGGGGGGTGGAGGTCCAAAGCCCCAGTGATTCTGGAGAGTAGAGAGGCCAAGGTGGGTTAGGGCTCACCTGGATAATCCACCATAACCTTCCCATCAATATCTTTAATGGAATCACATCAGCAAAGTCCCGTCTTTGTAAGGTAACATTCACAGGTTCCAGGGATTACAACAGTGATGTCTTAGTGGGTAATCATTCAGCCTACCATACTGTCTATCTCCTGTTCATCAGATCTTGGGGGTTCTCCCCCCACAGTGGCCTCCTGTGTGGGAAGAGCATATTTCAACGTCCTTAATAAGGTCCTACTTCAAAGGGCTTCACATGTGGTTACCACGCCAGCTCCGCCCAGTTTCTCCCGTTTCTAGTGAAGCTGCGGCGGCCTGTATTTGGCGCCATCTGGTGGACACAGCGTGCCACAGCAGGTGTGCGTCCAATAGAAATACAGTACAAGCCAGGTATGTAATTTTTCATTTTTTAATAGCCATATTGAAAAAGAGGTGAAAATTATTTCAATAGTATAGCTTATCTAACCCAATGTATCTAAAACACACTCATTTTGACATGTAATCCACAACAAAAACAGCGAGTACTTTCAAATCTTTGTTTCATACTAAGCCTTCGAAGTCTGGCGGGTATTTGACACTTAACAGCACCTCTCAGTTCACACCAGCCACATTTCAAGTGCTCAGAAGTCACACGTAGCGGTTGAATGCCATATTGGACAGCACAGAGCTAGAGGAAGATTGAGGGGCAGAGAGAGGGATGAGTGGAGGGCAGGTGGGGGGAGGGAACTCTGAGAAGGGATACAGCCTGGGGGAGGGGTTGGCCTGGCCATAAAGGCCAAGAGGCAGTGGCATTAACATGTCCACGTGTGTGCACACACGAGATGGGCCTTTGCACGCCTCCCATACACGCATTCAAGATGCAACAGAACCACAAATGTGATCTCCCCCCAGAATCACCCTCCTCTGTGTCCCAGTCCCCCAGTCCCGAGGATTAAACTCCTCCCCACCCCAGCCCTGCCCATCGGTCTCCTGAGCCTCCCTCCCCCGGGGCTCTCCTCCCCTCCCCACAGCCCTGCTTGGTCCAGCCCCATCCTAGCCCACCAGGGTCCTCTACTGACCAACACTGTAGCTTTTTGAAATATAATTCACACATCATAAAATTCACCCTTTTAGACTTCCCTGGCCGTCCAGTGGTTAAGATTCCGCTCTTCTAATGCAGGGGTTGCAGGTTGGATCCCTGGTCGGAGAAATAAGATCCCACATGCCACGTGGCATGGTCAAAAAACAAAAAATTATAAAAAAATAAATAAGATAAAATTCACCCTTTTAAAGTATAGAATTCAGTGGTTATAGTGTATTCATGTTGGACAACCATCACTGTAACTAACTCCAGAACATTTTCATCATCTCAAAATAAAACCTTGTGCCCATTAAGCAACATTCCTCATTCTCCCCTCCTCTCCGCCCCTGGCAGCCACTAAGCTACTTTCTCTATGGAGTTGCCTCTTTTGGATATTTTGTATAAATGAAATCATACCATATGTGGCCTTGTATCTGGCTTCCTTAGTGTAGCATAATGTTTTCAAGGTTCATCCATAATGTGGTGTGTATCAGTCCTTCATTCCTTTTAATGGCTGAATAATGTACAATTGTATGGATACATGACATGTTGCTTACCCATTCATCCTTGCCTTTGCCTTAGGAGACAAATCCAAAAAAAATTATTGCTGTGATTTATATCAAAAAGTGTTCTGCCTATGTTTTCTTCTAGGTGTTTTTTTTTTTTTTTTTTATGCGTTACGCGGGCCTCTCACCGCTGTGGCCTCTCCCGTTGCGGAGGACAGGCTCCGGACGCGCAGGCTCAGCGGCCATGGCTCACGGGCCCAGCCGCTCCGCGGCATGTGGGATCCTCCCAGACCGGGGCACGAACCCGTGTCCCCTGCATCGGCAGGCGGACTCCCAACCACTGCGCCACCAGGGAAGCCCCATTCTAGGTGTTTTTGACTTCAGATCTTACACTTAGGTCTTTAATCCATTTTGAGTTTACTTTTGTGTATAGTGTTAGAAAATGTCCTAATTTTATGCATTTACATGAGTTGTCCAGTTTTCCCATTTACTGAAGAGACTGTCTTTTCCCCTTTGTATATTCTTGCCCTTTGTATATTAATTTTTTTTAATTAATTAATTATTTATTTTGGCTGTACCAGGTCTCAGTTGCAGCATGTGGGATCTTCCTCGTGGCATGTGGGATCTTTTTTTTTTTTTAATTGCGGCACGCAGACTTCTTAATTGTGGCATGCATGCGAGATCTAGTTCGCCGACCAGGGATCGAACCAGGGCCCCTTGCATTGGGAGCACAGAGTCTCACCCACTGGACCACCAGGGAAGTCCCCGTCATACATTATCCCCGCAGACTGCAGATTCATGTGCAAAATACATGCTGTCATTGCTTAAAATAACTGAGTTTGGGGGTTGTTTGTTACGCAGCAGTAGATAGCTGCAGCAATGCTCATCCTGCTGGTCCATGGACCGCATTTTGAGTAGCAAGAAGCTAGATCACTAGACCTTCTAGGACTTTCGCATGTGCAATTTTCCTTCTTGTTACTCTTTTCCATTCTCTTTCTCTGCTTGGCCCATATTTACTTATTCCTTAGGTTCTTTTCCAAGAACACTTTCCTGATGTTTCAGGCTGGGCCTCTTGCCTTATCTGAATCCTCTCCCCTCCTGCTCCATGCTCCCCGGTGAGGAAAAATGCACGCTTACATTTTTGCAATTCTTCTTCAAAACACTTTCTATTTGGGAGTGAGGATATTCCCAGAGAAGTGAGATGTTGGCAGATGGGGGAGTCCGTGCTCCCCCATCCCGGCCCTGATCATCTTAGCTGTCTCTGTGTGTTAAGGGGTCCCCCGACCTTGCTGGGCTGGGAGCTCCAGAGGGCAGACTTGGTGCTGACTTGATCATTACTGGATGTAGCTCAGTAAGTTGGCATTGAGAAGGACAGTACTGGGGAGGGGGAGCTGACCACATTCACCCAAGCTTCCCTGAGTGTTTGACTGAGGTGATTCCCCCATAGATGTCACCTCTAGGGCCCAGGACATGGCCCAGAGCAACTCCCACCCAGACATCAGGGGCCACCCACCATGCTGTTCTTGAACAGTAAGCATTCCCTCCCAAGTCGCCCCCTCCAGTCTCCCGTCTGTGCCTCCCTTCCTCCCGGTCTCTTTCTCCCCAAGAGGCAGAGTACCTTGGCATTTGTGAAGCATGACCCAGACCTTGTGGCCATGGAGCCCCACCTCCCCAGCCCTGGTGACCCCCACGGACTCGATGTAGCTGCCAAGAGACCAGGACTGCCCCCAGCCTCTTTCTAGAGTGCCCAGTATCGGAGAGGGGGCTCTGCTTTATCTTTCCCCTTCCCTGGGTATTGGGGTCTGACTTCCAGCATTCTCCCCAGCACCACGCCCTACAGGAGAACTCCCAGCGGCTGCAGACCTGGCTAAGGTAGGCAAAGGAGGACCAGTTTGAGGATGGAGCCCAAATCCCCAAACCCCTCGAGTCTTGGGTGACTCCAGTGCACAAAAAGAAGCAGAGTATTTTTAAATTTTATTTTATTTATTTATTTTTGTCTGTGTTGGGTCTTCGTTGCAGTGCGCGGGCTTCTCACTGAAGTGGCTTCTCTTGTTCTAGGCGCGCGGGCTTCAGTAGTTGTGGCTCGCGGGCTCTAGAGTAGAAGCAGGTTTTTCTGAAGACAGAAATCCCCACGGACAGGAATTCAGCACCTGCCAGCATCTCACTTCTCTGGGAATATCCTCACTCCCAACCAGAAAATTGTTTTGAAGAATCGAAGAAACGCAAGCGTGTATTTTTCCTCACTGGGAGTAATGGTTTTATGAAGAATGTCCAAATGTCTTCCCAGAAGAGCTGTCTCTCCTCAGGCTGGAGCCCTCCACCTGCTGTCTTAGGCATCTTTTCTACAAATGTGGACCTGGGCAGGAGTTATATTTGCAGCCCTGCTTCTATCTGCCTGTCTCCTGAAGGTGGCGCTGTAACACAATTGCAACGCGTCTGGGAATAACGAGGAAACCTCGCCGCTCATCTGCTCACACCCACATTCCTTTTTCAAACGTCTGAAATAGTGCAGTGCAAGAGAAATACAGTGGGAGCTACTTATGTAACTTTAAGCTTTCTAGCAGTCATATTTTAAGATGTAAAAAGAAATAGATGAATAAGCACAGGAAAAGATGCTCAACATCATCAGTCATTAGGGAAATGCAAATCAAAACCACAATGAGGTATCACCTCACAGACATTAGGATGGCTATCATGAAAAAAGGAAAAAGAAAAAAAAAGAAAATAACGTGTTGGCGAGGAGGTGGAAAGTTGGAACTCTTGTGCACTGTTGGTGGGAATGACAAATGGTACAGCCAACGGTATGGCACTTCCTCAAATAATTACACAGAGACTTACCATACAATCCAGGAATTCCAATTCTGGGGTACATACCCAAAAGAACTGAAAGCAGAGACTTGGACAGATATTTGTACACCCTTGTTCAGAGCAACGTATTTCACCACAGCCAAAAAAGGTAGAAACAACCCAAGGGCCCATCGACAAGTAAAATGTGGTTGTACATACCACATGTATGGAATATTATTCAGGCTTAAAAAGGAAGGAAATTCTGATACACACTGCAACATGGATGAACCCTGAGGACATTATGCTAAGTGATATAGGCCAGTCACGAAAAGACAAATACTGTGTGATCCCACTTACATGAAGTCCCTAGAGTAGGCAAATTCATAGAGACACAAAGTAGAAGGGTGGTTGCCAGGGGCTGGGGGAGGGGGAATGGGGACTTGTTGTTTAAGGGGTACAGTTTCCATTTTGCAAGATGAAAACACATTCACACAACAACGTGAATATATTTCACACTACTGAATTGTACACTTAAAAAATAGTCAAAATGGTAACTTTTATGTTATATGTATTTTACCACAGTAAGAGTTTACAAACAGGTGAGAAATTAGCTTTAGTCACATTTTTATTTATCCCAGAATATTATCATTTCAAATATTATCATTTCAAAATGTAATTAATTTTTACGATTATTGAAATGTTGTCTATTCTTTTTATCACACCCAACTTGGAAATTCGGCGTGTATTTTACACGTACAGCACACCTCAGTCAGACCTAGCCACTTTTCAAGCACTTAATAGCCATCTGCACGCATCTCCATCATATTTGCAAAGACCCACGCCTCCCCTGCAACACACCTGCAGCACATCTGCAAATACACCTAGAGTTTCTCTGCAAGCCTCCCACATCCCCTGCAAACATGCCCGCAGCTCAGGGGCCCACCCCTCAATCTAATCTCCGACATTTTCAGAGAAAGCACTTGCTCAAGGAGCGCGTGCCAATGCCAAATCGACGTTTGCAGGTTGATTTGACCTGCAAATCTCCCCATCTTCTTGGCATAAATTTGCATACTATTCATGGGTCCAAAAGCACAGCAGCAGGGCCTCAGATAGTCATTTCAAAGTCGGGGAGGCGGTGACCTGGGGCTGGACCGCAGGCCCCCTCCTGCTTCCCTTCCAGCTCTCTGTCCTCCTCCTCTTCCAGGAAGGTGATCAGCTCCTCTTGAAGTGCCCCCATCTCCAAGCCCAGGCTGCATAGCTGGCCCAGCAGCTGGACATCCACTAGGCGGAGGTTCACCTGCGGGTGGGAAGGGGGAGTCATGGGCATCCCACCCCAGAGGGCAAGGGGTTAGTGTGCCTCTGCCATGAAACCTGCGCGGCAGCAGGTCTCAGCTCAAGTCCCAGAAAAGATTCTTTGCCTGACCAAACTTTACTCAGGATCCTGAACCTTTTCCTAGGCCCATCAGCACTTCTTTGTAAAATCCAGTTTTAGCAAGAATCCCCCCTCCTCCTTATTTGATCGGGTTCCTCACCCTCCACCCTCCCCCAGGTGATGGCGGCTCACCCTGACCTGCCTTCAGCAAGAATCCTGCTAGATAGGTTGAGCCAGAATCCCCCCTATACCCCTGATGTTTCCTCCTTGGAATTTTCTACCCCCTGACCCCTCTCCTGCTCCTTGGCCGTAAATTCCCCCTTGCCCATGCTGTATTCAGAGCTGAGCCCAATCTCTCTCCTCTACTGCAAAATCCCCATCACAGCAGTCTTCATACCTAGAGCCTTGCCATCTTTAACAGGTGTCATAAATTACTTTCTCTTTAACAGTCCTGGCTCACAGCACCACAGGTGGGATCCTCACTGTGTCCCGGGACTCTGCCATCCTGCTTCTGTCTCTGATCTCTGCCCTGTCTCCCTTTGTCTTGGTCTCTCCATTTCATTGTCCCTCGCTGTCTCCATCTCTCTCGTTCTTTCTCTGTGTCTTGAGCCTTAGTCTCTTTGTCTCTCTTCTTGGGTCTCCCTCTCTTGTGATCTGTCTCCATCTCTGTCTCTACTTGGCTGTCTCTGTCTGTCTCTGTCCTTCCATATCCCTGTCTTTCTGTCTGTCTCTATTTTTCTGCCCTTGCCTTGGACTGTCTCCACCTCTCTGTCTTTCAGATTTAATGAGTCTGTCCTCGTTGCGGCTCTCAATCTCTGCTTTCCATCTCTTTTTCGGGGTCTCTCTGTCTCTGCCTCTCTCTAGTCCTGTCTCTCACTCTTTGTGTCTTTCTGTGTCTCTGTCTGTGTCCATCGTTCTCTGGGTGTGTCTGTGTCTGCCTCTGCCTCTATTTCTCTACTCCTGTCTCTGACTTTCTTTCAATCTCTGGCCCTTTTTACTTACATTCATTCCTATTCATTTATCCACTCCCCCCACCCCATCTCTTACCCCTCCAAACCCCTCACTCACCAGCTCCTCCCAGAGCCACAGCAGACTCTCCCTGGCACCTCCAGTGTCAGCCCCTGGGAACATGAGGGTCTGATCCACCCTCTTCACTGGGGGCACCACCCTCAGGGCCCGCGGGGGTGGGCCCAGCCCTGGGGGCACCAGTCCAGCCTGCCTCAGCTGCTTCCACAGCTCCATAGTCTCTGAGCAGTGGCAGCCAGGAGCAGGAAGTAGCAAGGTCCAGAGTGACCCAGTCCCCTGGGGAGCCGGGGGCTGGGTGTGGGGAGTAAAGGGCAGTGGGGGGTAGGAGAGGGCCAGCCCCACCCCTCGGGCCACCCAAAGTCCATTCTCCACTGAGAATGAGCAGCTTCGTGTGTTTTTGTTTTGTTTTCATCAAAGTCTAACCTTAACTCTGCTCACAGGGATCCAACCTCAGCCCCTCTGACGGAGGTCAAACTCCACCTCTCCCGGCCTCTTCTCAGGCCTGACTCCTCCCCAGTGTGTGGATGCCCGGCCTCACCTCGTCCCACCCCCTCCTGGGTCCCACCCACTCCTCCCCAGCCTCCCCTGCAGCCCTCTTCTCCGCTTGATCTCTGGCTTTCCCTGGCTTGGTCCTTGCCAGTCTTCTCCACTCGGGCCCTCCCAGGGCTTCCCAGACAATGTGCCTGAGGAGCCAGGAGTGGCTTCCGAGAAAACAATCCCTTGGCCAGGGTGCCTCGGTGTCCAGGCTGTTGGCCCACAGCTAAGCAGCCAGTTCTGCCGACCCTAGACTTGCCCAGAGACATTATCACTAGCAGCTTGGGCCCGTCATGGAGAAGGTGGGGAGGCACTGCGGGCCTCCCTCCGCTAGAACCCCTCTTGCAGGGGTGTTAAAATTCCACCTATATGCCAATGGCTCCCAAGTCTCCCAAGTCTCTGACTCCAGTCCTGACCTCCAGACCACTACTCAGCATCTCCTGCTGGACGTCTCAGGCATCTCAGGGTGAATGTGGTCAAAACAGAGCTCTCAGCTGGGATCTACCCCACTGTCTTAGTTTCCTATTGCTGTTGTAACAAGTGACCACAAACTTAGTGGCTTAAAACAACACAGACTTATTATCTTACAGTTCTAGAGGTCAGAAGTCTAAAGTGTGTCCACAGGTCTGGGTTCCTTCTGGAGGCTGTGGGGGAGAATCCATTTCCTAGCCTTTCCCAGTTTCCAGAAGCCACCTGCATTCATTGGCTCATACGCCCTTCCCTGCAACATTCCAACCTCTTGCACCTGTCATTACGTCCTCTACTTACTGACTTTCCTGCCTCCATCTAAATAGGACTCTGGGACTTCCCTGGAGATCCAGTGGCTAAGACCCTGCACTCCCAGCGCAGGGGGCCCGGGGTTCGATCCCAGGTCGGGGAACTAAAATCCCACATGAGGCAACTAAGAGTTCGCACGCCACAACTAAAGATCCTGAATGCTGCAACTAAGACCTGGCGCAGACAAATAAATAAATAAATATTTTAAAATAAATAAATATATAAATAAATAGGACTCTTGTGGGACTTCCCTGGCGGTCCACCGGTTAAGACTCTGCACTTCCACTTCAGGGGTCACAGGTTCGATCCCTGGTCAGGGAACTGATTCCCACATGCTGTGCAGCGTGGCCAAAAAAAAAAAAAAAAAAAAAGTAAAATAGAACCCTTGGGACTTCCCTGGTGGCGCAGTGGTTAAGAATCCGCCTGCCAATGCAGGGGACATTGGTTCGTGCCTTGGTCTGGGAAGATCCTACATGCCGCGAAGCAACTAAACCCGCGAGCCACAACTACTGAAGCCCGCGCGCCTAGAGCCCGTGCTTCTCAACAAAGAGAAACCACCGCAATGAGAAGCTTGTGCACCGCAACGAAGAGTAGCCCCTGCTCGCTGCAACTAGAGAAAGCCCGCGTGCAGCAACGAAGCCCCAACGCAGCCAAAAATAAATAAATAAATAAAAATACATTTATAAAGAAAAAAAAAATAGAACTCTTGTGATTACATTGGGCCTGTCGGGATTATCCAGGATAATCTCCCCATCTCAAGTTCCCTTTACCATACAATGTAACATATTCACGAGTTCCAGGAGTCAGGATGTGGACATTTGGGGGGCGGGGGAACTATTCAGCCTACCACACCTACCCTTCCATACCTGCTACTTTCCCAGTTTCCCCCTCTCCAAAAATGGCATCGCTATCCTTTTAGTTTCTCGAACTATTGGCTCTGTCTTCAAAACAGACTCATAGGGGCTTCCCTGGTGGCGCAGTGGTTGAGAGTCTGCCTGCCGATGCAGGGGACACGGGTTCGTGCCCCGGTCCGCGAGGATCCCACGTACCACCGAGCAGCTGGGCCCGTGAGCCATGGCTGCTGGGCCTGCGCGTTCGGAGCCTGTGCTCCGCAACCGGAGAGGCCGCGTCCAGCGAGAGGCCCGCGTACCGCAAAAAAAAAAAAAAAAAAAAGACTCATAATCTGAGCACTTAGCACTTCCACTGCTCAGTCCCTGCTGCTGCCCCCATTCATCTCTTGTCTGGACGACTGCAGTAGCCTCTTTGCTGGCTCCGTTCTTCCCCCCTTGCTCTCTAAGGTCTGTTCTCCACCTGGCAGAAATGATCTTTACAAAATGTAAATCAGATCGTGGCATGCCCCGGCGAATGGAATAAAGCAGTTTCTTGCTAACCTCTCTGACCCAGTCTCCCACCTCTCTCTCTGCAAGCTGGGCCCACCTCTGGGCCTTTGCACTGGCTGTACCTCTCTGCCTGAAACACTTTTCCCCCAGATCTTTGTTTTTGTTTTTGTTTTTGCGGTACGCGGGCCTCTCACTGCTGCAGCCTCTCCCGCTGCGGAGCACAGACTGCGGACGCGCAGGCCCAGTGTCCATGGCTCACGGGCCCAGCTGCTTGGTGGTACGTGGGATCCTCCCGGACCGGGGCACGAACCCACGTCCCCTGCATCGGCAGGCGGACTCTCAACCACTGCGCCACCAGGGAAGCCCTCCCCCAGATCTTTGAATGGCTGTTTCCTTGTTATCCTTCACCTCCACTTAAATGTCACCACTTCACAGAGGTCTTTGCTCATGGCCCTGTGCCCCAGTCACTCCCTGTTATATTGCCTGTTTTTATTTGCCTCTTATCAAACACTGTCTGAAATTATCTTGCTTATTCATGTGTTTCTTATCTAGCCTCTTCCTGCCTGGAATGTCGACTCCCTGAGAAAGAGTCTTGGTCCCATGGCAACCTCACTACTGCAACAGTGCCTGCCACGTGGTAGGACTCAGTAAATATTTGTAGAAGGAATGAATGAGTAATTCTATCCACAAGACTTCATATTGAATTTTCACATTAAGATGTAGCCTGGAACTCCAAACTGAAATTGCCAACACATCACAATACTAGTCTTGAGATCTCACCTCTATCCTTTACCCTGAGGTCTAACCTCACCATCTACTGGACGCTTCCCTTCCCTGACCCTGCTTTAAAGAAGAGGCGGACAGTTTCTCAACGCATCATTCCCTGTTCTAAGGAGGTAGCAAGTTAGAGGTAGAAGAACACGGAACCTCAGGCGGACTAAAAGTGCAGTCGGAGGGAAGGATGGTATTCCGACAGGAAGAACTGCCCACGCTCTCCTAGGGAAAGGCTGCCGTGTCCCATTTTAAGGCCCAAGGCAGAGGGAGTTCCAAGCGATCCCTAAACCCGAGAAGAGTAATAAATGTGTGCTCCTTTAGGAGGCGGGCTGGGAAAATGGAGGGGGCGTGGCCATAAGAGAAGGCGCCCAACCCTGAACCGGGTGGGTTAGGTAAGAAAAGACCGGCCCCTTCCGGTTACGTAATCCTAGCGAGATGGCGGCCTCCGGGGCGGTAAGTGAACGGAGCTTCTGGAGCCCCCCCCCCAATTAGTGTCCGCTCTGCTTTCAGGGCCTCTGTCGGCACCCAGGGACCAAGTAGCGAGGGGGAGCAGGGGGCCTCTCCCGCTAGGCCTCG
Organism: Phocoena sinus; assembly: GCF_008692025.1. Taxonomy (NCBI): domain Eukaryota; kingdom Metazoa; phylum Chordata; class Mammalia; order Artiodactyla; family Phocoenidae; genus Phocoena; species Phocoena sinus. The sequence goes on from NC_045781.1 coordinate 11,516,259, forward strand.
AGCTGGGCCTACGGAGACCTGTAGCCGTCGGGGGCCGGGAAGGATCGGTGAGGCTCACAGGCCGCAGAGGAGAGAAACCAGTGGCAACCAATGGGGAAGCAGCGCGTGCGGTCCGAGAAAGCGCGCCCAGCCAATCAGAGGGAGGGATCCGACTGCGAGCTCCTGGAGCCGAGGGGCTGGCGAGAGTGAGACCTGCAAGGGTTGAGGGTTTGGGAGGGACTGGCAGAGAAACTGGGATTTGAGGTGCAAGGGTAGGGAACCAAAGGTGAGGGAAAGTCATGGGAGAGTTAGAAATTTTGATGGAAAATCAAAGGGATGATGGGGGGTGGGGGCAGGATCCAAGAGGTGAATTTGGGAATTCTAAGGGAAGGACCTAGGGGAAATCAAGGGGAGGATTTGCCATATTGTGGAGAGAATTTAGAAGGAATTGGGCAAAATCAAGGAATGGGCCTAGGAAAACTTAAAGTAAGAGGTTGGGAACTTAAGAGGAATTTTAAGGTAAAGTAAGGATTTGGACAAAATTATCGGGAGAACTTGGTTAAAGCAAAAAGATATTGAGGTAGACTAAGAGAAAAGTTTGGAGGGGAAATTGAAGGAAGAGTTTGGGAGCTTTAAGAGATAAGCTAAGGGTGGTTTGAAGAGAAATTAAGATTATATTTGGGGGAAAGGAATGCGTTATTCAGGAAGTCTGGTGGGATTTGGATAAAATTAAGGGGAGAATTTGTGGGACATTAAGAATTCAGATAATAGAGGTTTTGAGAGAAAGTGAGGACTTAGGGGGAAATTGGGAGAATTTAGGAAAACCAAGACGTTTTGGCCAAATCAAAGAGAATTTAAGGTTGATTAAGGGGAGGAACTTGGGGGAAACATGGGGAAATTTTATGGATCTGAAAGAATTGGAAGTTCTAAGAGAAGAATTAAGTGAGCAGGGAAGCACTGAGGAGGGGAGATTTGGGAGCAAAAGCAGGGGGACCTGGCTGTGTGTCTCACAGGAGGCTCCGGGCTCAGCCTCTCCTCCCCTCTCCTCCTCCCCAGTCCCTTCGCCTGGTGGCTCCAGTATGGAACAGGGGTACCAGCGGCATCCGTGGCCTCAGCAGGTCAGTGGACCCGGAGGGCAGTCAGAGGAAGGGGAGGACGCTGCTCCAGTTCCTGGCTGACCACTTCTATGATGTGGAGGCTGTGAGGGAGTACCTGCTCCAGAAGCAGGTGTTGAAGGTGCTCCGGAAAAATCGGTGAGAACCCTTGGCCTGCACGACCCTGCTGTTCAGGCCTCCCCAGTCAGTGCCCACCCTGCCCTTGCCACTCCTGGCAGCCCTGGGGCTTCCAGTGCCAGCCTTGCCCACTTGCATCTTCGTCTCCGGCCCACACACTTCCCAAGCCCTCCGGCTCACAGACGCAGCCCAATGCCCATCTCTTCTTGGAGGTCTCGCTGGCACTTCAGACCTAACGTGACTAACCCTTGGTTTCCCCCGTAAAAAGTCTTCTCACCCCCAAGCCTTCTCCATCCCAGTCAACGGCACCATTGCTTACCCAGTTGTTCAGACCACATTCTAAGGAATCCCTGATTCCTCCCTTTGCATCCCTTCCCTCCACATCAGTCCATCAATAAAATACCAGAATATCCCAAATTTGACCAGTGGTCGGTCACCTCCTCGCTGTTTATAGCCTGGTCTGAGCCCTTTCATTTTATGGTTCAATTACTGCCGTCATCTCCTAACTGGTCACCTTTTGCCCCTATTATAGTCTACACAGCAGCCAGAGGACTCTTAAGAAAGGGAAACAGATAACATTACTACTTTGTTTAAAACCCTCAAATGGGGTCTTCCGTGGCAGTCCAGTGGTTAAGACTTTGCCTTCCAATACAGGGGGTGCAGGTTCAGTCCCTGGTCGTGGAGCTAAGATCCCTCATGTCTCGTGGCCAAAAGACCAAAACATAAAACAGAAGCATTATTATAACAAATACAATAAAGACTTTAAAAATGGTCCACATCAAAAAAAAAAAAATCTTAAAAAAAAACCCCTCAAATGGTTTCCAACCGCAACTAGAATAAAAGCCAAACTCTAAAGGCCGAAAACCTGGCCCCTACTGAGCTCTGAGAGTGCTACCAGGGACACCCCTCACCCCCGCTAGCTCGGTGTCCTTATTGCTATTCGTTCAACCATCGTAATTCAAGCCCTGAGCCTTTGCACTAGCTGTTCCCTTAGCCTGGCAGATTCTTACCTTGGCCTCTGCATTCTTTCCCACACTCAAGTCTCTGCTCAAGTGTCACCTCTTCCGAGCAGCATTTCTTAACACCCAAATTAAATTAGCCTCCTCTATCCCTACCCCTGACCCAAGCCACTCCTGGTCTGTCCCTTGGTGTTAATTTTATCACAGAATTGACACTCTGCAATTTGTTTTTACTTCCCAGTTACCTGTTTCCCCGGTGAAATAACTTCACAAGGGCAGGGACACTAACCTGCCTTTTGATTACCGCTGTCCCCCAGTGCCCAGCACTTCACAGGCCCTCAGTAAACATTTGCAGTCTTTCCTGCTTGCCAGTCTCAGTCCTGTGCTGTGGACTCTGACCCTCTCAGCTGCACTGGGGCCTGGCGAGGGGTGTGGTGTTCCCAAGGCTCACCCTCGGCTACTGTTCTCCCGGCAGGTCCTTCACCTACATCAAGGAGCGATATGGCCCCTACGTCGCAGGTGCCTATTTCATCCTGAAGCAGGGAGGCGCAGTCAAGTATGATGGCAAAGGTGTCAGAATGGGGTTGGGGGAGGCGGGAGAGCGGCTCTCTAAGCCCCGGGCTCTTCAGTCAGTCAGACAGGCTTCCGTGCGTGTCCTGCTGTCTGCCCCCTCCTGGCTGTGTGGCTAGGGACTTGTTCCTGACATCTGTAAAATGGGATGGTAGTTGTGTCTAACCTACAAGGTGCGCTGTAAAGATTCAAAGATACTTTGCAATCTGGACACTTGTCACAGGTCACAGGCTGGCTTAGCACGTGGCTCAGTCGGCGTTAGTGCGTCTTTTCCTTCCTCCTTTCCCCTCCTTTTTCTTGCCTTCCTCCTCGTCCCTTTGTTTTTCCCCTTTACTTTCCTTTTTTGAAAACAATTCATGTAGGCTTCATCTGTCCCTCATCTTGGTTCCAAGTAAAATTTTCACTTGGTTTGAGCACTTCCTCCAGCACCTTCCTTAGAAATGATGTACCTGTCTGAAAACATCTCAACTTTTGCCCATCTACAAGGATTCTTGTATAGCTCTTTTCTCTGTTCTCAGTAATCTCTTCGACCCTCAACTTCCAGGTATGTAAAATTGGCCAGATGTTCCATCTTTGATGGGGTTGTCAGGGGATCCAGTGAGACCAGACACATAAAGCCCTTAGTACAGGGCCTGGTGTGTAGTGAGTGTGCCATGTTCTCTTATTACGGGGCTGGGAGTGTTCTCAAGAGGTTGGTGGCCTGGGGGACCCTGCTGACACTCCCTCTCTCCCCTTCCAGGTTTCAGGACAAGGAGTGGATGCGGCCAAATGGGCGTGGTCTCTCTGGTGAGCTCTGGAAGCTCTGGGAGGTGCCTATAGAAGCTGTTGACGCCAGTGGCTGTGCCATCAACTACCAAGGCCTGGACAACGTCTGTGAGTAGGGTGTGGCGGGGAGGGGTGGAGATGGGCAAGGCTCTGCGCTTTCCCTTTCGTGGTGGGCTCCAGAAGGACCCTCAGCGCCGTCTGCCCTCTGCCCCTGCAGTGGCCCTGAAGGAGCTCCAGTCCCTGTCGCTGCAGTGCTGTCCCCACGTGGATGACTGGTGTCTCAGCCGCCTCCACCAGCTAGCCAACTCGCTACAAGAGCTCTCGCTGGCCGGCTGCCCCCGCATCTCTGAACGGGGCCTCGCCTGCCTCCACCACCTCCAGTGAGACCTCAGCTCAGGCTGGGCCCCCAGCCAGGGAGGGGCGCTCTTGGGCACTTCCCACATCCCTGCCTCCACGGTGGACCTAGAGTGTTTGTGGTGGGTCAGCACAGATGAGTGGCACAGGGAGCCTCTAGGAGGATGGGAGGACTCCTAGCCTGCCTTTCTTTTTGTTTTAATGAGACCCCAAGAAATGTACACTGTTGCAGAACAGTAGGAGCCAGCGGTGTCCGTTTGTAATGAACACGGTGGGTCTCACGTAGTTGAACAAAGATTTTTATTAGAAAGCTAGGGGTTAACGTGGGGGTGGGTACGCCCCCATACACCCGCTGCCACAGACGCCATCCTCATGCGTGTCCTCACGCCCCAACCTTGCCTCCTCAGGAACCTCCGCAGACTGGACATCTCTCACCTTCCTGCCGTGTCCAACCCGGGCCTCACTCAGATCTTGGTGGAGGAGATGCTGCCCTACTGTGAGGTTCTGGGGGCTGACGGGGCCCAGGGCCTCAAGCTGCGGCCAGAGGAGCAGTCCCGCCACACAGCCCGCAGCCCCGTCCCTGCCTAGCCATCGGGGCCCAGGGCCTCAAGCTGGGGCCAGAGGAGCAGTCCCGCCACACAGCCCGCAGCCCCGTCCCTGCCTAGCCTTCGGCCCTGTCCGTGTGGAGCTGGGTCTCAGCCGGGCTGTGCTGAGAGGTTAACAGTTCACCCTTCTTCTAGCTTCCAGTTGGCTTCACTCACCTCGGGGGGCCGGGCTAGGATCAGAGGCACTGGCAGGTCAGAGGCAAGGGGAGTGAGGTGGCTTGTCCCCTACCGCGGGGGTGCTCTGGCTGGCTGCACCCTGGGGGGAAGCTCGCAGCTCCTGGCAGCCTGTCAGGCAGCCCTTTCCACACCATTCTCTCCTTCCCAGTTCTAGGAACCCCCTTCTCCTGCCTCTTCAGGCCTGGGGGAGGTAAGGGCTTCTGGCTTCAAGTAGCCTCAGGAAGTTGAACTCTCCCACAGCGTGCCCACCTCTATGTCAAGAAACTTCTCTTGACTTTTGTCAGAGAAACTTCTCGACTTTTCTCAGAAGACCCTTGTGGGATTATCTCACTTGAGTGTGCTACTGTTTCCTGCCAGGACCCGACTGATACAGAAGGTGCTATGGGCATTTTATAGGGATGGTTCTTCCCTGTGTGGGACGACTTAAGCTCACTGCAGGCTGAAGCATCCCTGGGCCACACCCACTAAATGCTGGGAGCATCCCAAGTCCCACAGTGTTCTCGCTTATTGAGTTACTGACTCAGCTCCAAATTCAGCTTGCTTGTTTGCTCTGAAAATTGATCTGGGCCTTTGAAATATTTTTCCTTTGCTAAGTGGCCTGATAAGGTTTGCCAGTAGAGGGCGCTCGAGAGACGTTCCTCGAGAGAGGCCAGGCTTTGCTTCCTGGCGGCGCTCAGGAGTGCCAGCTCAGCGGCCCTGCAGCACATGACTGCCCCGCGCACCTGCTTCCTGAAGCGTCAGGTGGTCAGCAGCTTCCCCGGCACCCACCACCCCTGACCTGGCAGTTCTATAGAACCTCCACTGACGCACCTCCCTGTGAATGCCTCTCCACCACACCCCTGAAGGTGGATTTCCAGTAAATTCCAAGGCACCTTACCAATGAATCTCCCTCCTTATTTCACTTTGCTGTGAAAGTCATTAATTCTCTGTATTAAACTTTTCCCTGTTCAAATTACCGTACGGTTTTTCTTCTCTCTAGACTGGATCCAAACTGATAGAGTACTGGCATTTGGAGTGTTCCCAGAGATAAACACACAAAGATGGGATTTGGGGGTTGGTTTCATCCCGCCTTTGGCTTGAGTGCATTGCTAAGCTCCTCGGCAGTGGGAAAGGAGACATAAGAAATCCATGGGCTAAATGTCCATCGACAGATGAATGGATAAAGAAGATGTACATATATACAATGGAATATTAGCCATTAAAAAGAATGAAATAATGCCATTTGCAGCAACATGGATGGACCTGGAGATTATCATACTAAGTGAATTAAGTCAGACAGAGAAAAACATCATAATATATCACTTATATACAGAATCTTAAAAAAAAAAATGATACAAATGAACTTAAAAAACAGGAACAGACTCACTTAGAGAACCAAGCTTAAGGTTACCGGGGGGAAGCGTGCGGGGGAGGGATGGACTGGGAGTTTGAGATTGACGTGTACACACTGCTATATTTAAAATATCAATAGATAGGGAATTCCCTGGTGGTCCAGTGGTTAGGACTCCCGTGCTTCCGCTGCTGAGGGCACAGGTTCAATCCCTGGTTGGGGAACTAAGACCCCACAAGCCGCGTAGTGCGGCCAAAAACATTTAAAAAATAAAAAATAGATAACCAACAAGGACCTAATGTATAACACAGGGAACTGTGCTCCATATTCTGTAATAACCTAAAGGGGAAAAGAATTTGAAAAAGAAGAGATACATGTATATTAATCACTTTGCTGTACACCTGAAACTAACACAACATTGTTAATCAACTCTAATATAAAATAAAATAAACATTTTTTTAAAAAAAACCCAAAATCTAAGGCATGCGACCGCATCACGAACACGCTATTGCCTGGGGTCGCGATGAGGCGCCAACTGAAGCCTTGTGCCCTGGGAGGCCCTGTGGCCACTGCGCTTGACGCTGTGGCAGTCATGACAGTTCCAACGATAGGGCTAGGCAGGTTGCCTGGAGAGCCCAGCTCAAGTCACCCCTGCAGAACTGGAAAGCTCCCATGGCAGTCCCCCACCGCCCCCCAGAGTTCTTACTTGGAGATACTGCTGAAAATACAACATTTGGGTTTTCGAGTTGCTGAGTTATGACAGTTGAATTCCCAGTCTCGACAAGTTTCTCATACGAAAGTGAGGGCACTGACTGGTAAACAGTGGGATCCAGAAATCTGGAATCGGGTCATCTGGTTGGACCCAAAGGAAAGATTATCTCGAACTCCCAAGTTACTGGGAGCCTCCCTTACCAGTGTGAGGAGACCACCAGCCATCCTGCTCACAAGCATTCCCTGCTGCCACTAGACCCACAGATGCCAAGGGTCAAGTCTCAGCACGCTCCAGAGGACAGGTGCTCACTACGACCCAGAAGGGAACAGCTCTTACACTGAAGGGCAAGACTTGCAAACAGATGTAGAGTCAACCCTGGGGAACCTGCACAGGAGTGGGTTCTCAGGGTGTTAGGCCAGTGAGAGTGGATCTTACACTGCATGGGGCCAAGTTCACCGCTAGGAGGGCACTTACTAGAGCTTCTGGGTATAACAAGTTAGCCAGTGCAGCTGGCGTGGTCCTGACAGCTTGCTTAGTTGGCTGGTCGGCATTTGGACTCAACAGTGACCTATGGTTACTAAGGCGAGAAGCCAGAACCACCCTGGCATAATCTGGAGAGGGAGATTCAAAGGCTGGGGGAGACAGGAAGGTGGGGTCCTCCGCTTTCAACCCGCACACCCACCCAACCACGTTCCACAAGAGGGCACCTCTTCAGTCATTCTCGACATTCGACTTTACCTGTTGCGGCTGCTGAGCGGTTTCTCCTGACTGGAGCATTTGCAGACTGATGCACACGGCAGCTCGGCCCCCGGTGGAGAAACCTCCGCGCCCTGGGCAAAGCTAGATGAGCCAAGAGTCGGGAGGCCTGGACCGCCCCACCCCGGCCTTGGGGGAAGAGGGCTTGGAGACCCCTTCCAAGGTTTCTCAGGGCCCGGCCCCAGCCCACTCTGGCTTTTATTCCATCAGTATTTCCCACCTTCTCCATACCCTCTTCCTCCATCTGGTCCCATGGGCTCCACTATTCAATCCTGGGGAGAGGGAATCAGCTAAGACAGATGATCAGCTGCTGCTGCTGCCTGTCCAGGACAGGGCTCCTGAGGTGATCTGGGCAGTTCCCAACCCAGGTGGGGGTGAAGGGGGTCAGGCCGGGTTCACTGGGGGGCCCTGCGTCCCAGCCCAGGCTCCAGGAGTTCTGGTATGAGGCGGCCCCACCTGCCTGCCACCCCAGACAGATGATGCAGTCCAAACAGCAGACGCCTCCGGAGGGCTGCGACGGAAACACCGGCAGACACCCTCTCTGGTCCCGGGGGGCCGGATGGGAGTGTCCCTGGAATCACCATGCCGCTGTAGGCAGAGCCAGGGCCTCAGGGCGTGGCAGAGCCAGGGCCGGCGTGTGGGACCAGAGAGGGATGGAGGAGGCACGGGGGTCAGCACGGCTCCAGGGCTCCTGATACCCCCCCTTCACTGCCCTCTGGCTTGGCCCCCCCTCCCCCCCACCTTCCATCTGCTCCTCCCCGGCTCCTCTCTGGGTCTGGCTGCCTCTGCCTGGTTCTGGCTCCGTTGGCAGACTCCCTGCTCTCTGCTCCCACCCGGTCGTCCCTCCACCTGCCCCTGCACATCTCTCCACCCTCCCCCACAAGGGCTTCCCTTATCTCTCGCCAGCTGTCTCCACCTTCCCGTCCCATCTCTCTTCTTGCAGCTCTCTCCTCCCGGCCTTCCTGAATCTCTGCCGCCTGTCTCTCCTCCCTGCCTGCCCCCGGGGTCTCCCTGGCTGTCTCTTCTTTCTCTGCAATGTCGGTCTCTGCCTGTATCCCCACCTCCCCACCAGCCCCCTTCCCCATCCCCACCCTGACTCCGGGCCACACACCCCCACCTCTGGCAAGGTCACCCATGCCCTTTCAGCACAGTCTCTCTCACACACACACACACACACACACACACACACACACACACACACTCCCCTCCCCCGGCCAGGCCCTGCCCCTGGCCTCCAGCCAGGCCACTTTAGGACTCTGCCTGCCCTTGGGCCATTCTGACACTTCCCAGCCCCTCGGCCTTACCCTCCCTCGGACTCTCTCCCAGGCCCCCTGGTTCTCCCCTCCCCCGCCTGTCAGCTCCCGGTCTCTGCAGCCACCCCTGCACCTTTCCCGCTGTCTCACCAGAAAACCAGCCCCAACACGCCACAGCCCCATCCCTCAGGTCTGCCTCCTGTCCTCCCCCCTCCCCCTCCCCCTCCCTCAGCCCCGCCCCAGTCCCTCCCGGCCCCTGGGGCCCTCCCAGCCTCCCGCAGACCGGCTGGGCTGGGCTGGGCTGGGCTGGGCTGGGCTGGGCTGGGCTGGGCTGGAGAACAACAGTGCTGGAGACACCAGTGCTGCCAGACGAGGGCAGAGGGCCGGCCCAAGGCCCAGGGCGCCGGAGCTGGCCAGAGCCGGACCCAGAGGTAAAGGGGAGGGAGCCGTGCCTGGGGTGGGGACTGTCGGGCGAGGATTGGACCCCGGTGATGCTGACTCCTGGTAAGGGGGATGAACTGCGGGGAGAGGGAGGTTGGAATGGCGGAGTCCCTGATCTCTGGGGTGCGGATGGGGAATAGGTAGCCTCCCGGGTTTCTACGAAAGTAGAAGGAGCTGGGCTGAGTGGAAAGAACAGGGTGCTGGAATGCGAGTAGAATAGGGATTCGTACAGGGTCGTTGGTGGAGGGCTGGTTTAGGGTCTGAGACTACGAGAAGCCTCGGAGGGCTCGGCAGGGCCCGAGGGCCCGCCCCTGCACCCCAAAAGGCCTCTGTGGCTCTTTTGCAGCTCCCGCAGCTGCCCTTTCCTGGGCCGGGTCATGCGCTGTCCCAAGTGCCTTCTCTGCCTGTCAGCACTGCTCACACTCTTGAGCCTCAAAGTGTACATCGAGTGGACGTCCGAGCCCCGGCTGGGTAAGGCCTACCCGGGACCCCACAGCACCCCACCAGGCCCCACGCCAGCCAGCCCCGAGCCCACCCTGCCGGCTAACCTCTCGGCCCGTCTGGGCCAGACTGACCCGCTGCCCTCGGCCTACTGGAACCAGCAGCAGTGGCGGCTGGGGACCCTGCCCGGTGGGAACAGCACTGAGGTGGGGGGCTGCCGCGCTTGGGGAGCTGCCGCTGCGGCCGAGATCCCCGACTTCGCCTCCTACCCCGAGGACCTCCGCCACTTCCTGCTGTCGGCAGCCTGCAGGAGCTTCCCACGGTGGCTGCCCAGGGGTGGCGGCGGCCAGGTGGCCAGCTGCGAGGACCCCGACATCCCCTACCTGCTGTTGGCCGTCAAGTCGGAACCAGGGCGCTTTGCGGAACGACAGGCCGTGAGGGAGACGTGGGGCAGGCCGGCTCCCAGGGTCCGGCTGCTCTTCCTGCTGGGGTCCCCGGCGGGCGAGGGGAGGCCTGACCTAGGCTCCCTGGTGGCCTGGGAGAGCCGCCGCTACAGCGACCTGCTGCTCTGGGACTTCCTTGACGCCCCCTTCAACCAGACGCTCAAGGACCTCCTGCTGCTGGCCTGGCTGGGCCGCCACTGCCCCAGCGTGAACTTCATCCTGCAAGCCCAGGATGATGCCTTCGTGCGCGTCCCCGCCCTTCTGGACCACCTGCAGGCCCTGCCGCCCAGCACGGCCCGTGGCCTCTACCTGGGTGAGGTCTTCACCCAGGCCAAGCCCCTCCGGAAGCCTGGAGGACCCTTCTACGTGCCTGGGTCCTTCTTTGAAGGCGGCTACCCAGCCTACGCAAGTGGGGGCGGCTACATCATCGCGGGCCGCTTGGCACCCTGGCTGCTGCGGGCGGCGGCCCGCGTGGCCCCCTTCCCCTTCGATGATGTCTACACTGGCCTGTGCTTCCAAGCCCTGGGCCTGGCCCCCAGGACCCACAAAGGCTTCTTCACAGCCTGGCCGGCAGGCCGCACTGCTGACCCCTGTGCTTTCCGTGAACTGCTGCTGGTGCGGCCCCTCAGCCCCCAGGACAGCGTCCGGCTCTGGAAACAGCTGCGGGACCCTCAGCTCCAGTGCTGAGACTCTGGAGGTAGGGCGGGGCGGGGCGGGCAGACCTGGCCTGTGCCTTGGCGCCAGCCCCTTGCTCAGCCTCTCTTTCTAGGCCTCGGTGCAAGGAAGGAGGTCCTGGAATGGAGGCTGCCTGAGCCCTCCCTGGGCCTCCCCAAGAGGCGACAGACTGTTTCCGTCTTTCAGTTTCTGAGGCCTGGAGTCGTCGTCTCTGTCTACGGGGCCTTGAGGCAGTTTATGGAGCAAAGCTCAGCTGCACCCTGACCTTCACACCAGACGCTCTCCCCACCCTTACTGGGCAAGGCCGGCTCCGATGGCCTCTTGGTCACCTTGCTGGACACCAGCTTTGACCCGTTCTATGGGAGACAAGAGGCCATCTCCGGAGGACCCCACCCCCATCCTGTTTGCTGAAGCTGACCTTCCAGCTTACAAAAGTTTCTGGAGGAAGAAGATAGCTCAACAGCCTTGGCCTTATTTATCTCAACTGGAGAAGCAGCGGTGGTCCCAAACCAGTCATGCTGGCCTCTCCTCCCACATCCCAAACTCCAGGAAACAGAAACCAGAGGTAGCATGAAGCCAAATGCAGAGACATAGTTTATTCACTACCTGCTGACCACCTCTCACTCTGAGTAAGTTCCACAGGCTGACCTGCCACGTCCACCCCCAGCCCTGAGGGGCTTCCAGTCCTGGAGGTGCCCTTGCCCAGCCCCTGGGAGAAGACCCTGTAACTAAAGGCGAAGAAGAGGCTGACCAAGGCCCCACCAATGTTAACAGCATGGAGAGGCAGGAGCCGCCCCAAGTGCTGCCCTGGCCCGAGTGTGCTGCAGGGAGCTGTCAGGGGAAGGGGGTAGCATCCTGCCCGTCACCTCTGCCCTCAGAGGCAGAGTTGACGTAGGTGGGGATGGGACGAGTAGCCTCACTTCTCGAAGTGATCCAGGGGGTAGTGTTCCCCATAGGTCTGGAGGTGACGGGCCAAAGACTCCTGCTGCTTGCGGAGCTGGGTAGGCATCTCCTGATACACGTCTGAGAAGAGCAGGCTGGGGCTGGGCTTCAGCTTCCGCTCGGCCTGCTCAAAGGCCTCCATCACCTGGGGGACAAGCGGCAGTGGGCAGGCAGCCGACCTCTCACCCAGGAACATGCTTCCTACCTGTGGGATCCTGGCGAGGGGTTAAGCCCCCTGAGCCTCAAGTTCCCACGTGGACAACAGAAATAGTGGTGACGGGCTTCCCTGGTGGCACAGTGATTAAGAATCCGCCTGCCAATGCGGGGGACAAGGGTTCGAGGCCTGGTCCGGGAAGATCCCACATGCCGCGGAACAGCTAAGCCCGTGCGCCACGACTACTGAGCCTGTGCTCTAGAGCCCGCGCGCCACAACTACTGAAGCCCGCGCGCCTAGGGCCCCTGCTCCGCAACAAAGAGAAGCCACCACAATGAGAACCCCGCGCACCGCAACGAAGAGTAGCTCCCGCTCGCTGCAACTAGAGAAAGACCGCACGCAGCAACGAAGACCCAGGGCAGCCCAAAATAAATAAATTTAATAAATTAAAAAGGAAAAAAAATAGTGGTGACAACTGATGTCCCAAATCCACCCTTAGCAGAGCCAGGCACTAAGAGTGTGGAATTGGTTCAGCCTCTCAGCAGCCCTAAGAAGCAGGCAGCTCAGAGGTGAGGAGACCGAGGCACGAAGAGAAGGGATGTGCCCACGAGGACGTGGTCAGGGGCAGAGCCAGGAAGCACATGCTGCCTGACACCAGGGTCTGCCCTGCCCACTGGGCCGCAGTGCTTCTGGTGTCTGACGACCAGGGCCGAGGAGGGCAGTGCACAGACTCTGGCAGACACTTACACCCCATCTGGATCAGATGCAAACCCTCAGACAAGCTCCTGAGGTGGGTACCCCAGTATCCCCCTTCAGAGGCGAAGGAGCTGAGGGCAGAACACGGCTGAGGTGCACGTGTCCTGGCATCATGACATTAGAGACGTCACCAGGGTTATCCCCGAGACTGCCAATTCAGTGGCCCCCAACCCCCAGCCTCCCCATCCTTCCAGGGTTCTCTGTGACACACCATCCCGGAACACAACCCCTGGGGTGGTTTCCAGCGGAGGGTGGCCCTTCCTCACCTTTTTGCGGGACTGCTTCCTCCAGGCCTTCTCCTGCTCATCGTCCCACCAGCCACAGCTCTGCAGGTAGTGCCTCAGCCGGGAGATGGGGTGGTCCTGCTTGTCCCAGTAATTGACCTCATCCACTGAGCGGTACGCTGAGCTGTCGTCGCTGGTGCTGTGGTGTCCAATCCTACCAGCGGGAGGGGGACCCAGGGTCAGGCTGGCGCCCCTCAGGTGAAGGTCAGGAAGGAACAGGTGGACTAGGGGAGAGGGGGAAATGGAATAAAGGCCGGAAGGGGCTACACGGTGCAGGGCAGTGGGGTTGTACCGCGGGGACGGTGATCAACGTGGGGGAGGTGCTGAGGACGGCAGCGGTTGGGGCTGGGGGCCGACGGGGTGGTGGTGGGGGGGACGGCAGCCACCTGTAGGTCATGGCCTCAATGAGGAAGGGCTGGTTCTCCGCCACGGCCCGCCGCCGGGCCTCCTTGGTGGCATTGTACACAGCGAAAACATCATTGCCGTCCACGCGAATGGACAGGATGCCGTATCCGGGGCCTCGAGCCGCTGTAGGGACAGGGAGGCAGGTCAGGCCCCAGGGCTCAGGTGAGACAGGAGCAGGGAGTGGGGAGAGGGGAGGAAGGAGAGGGCGCAGGGCCCGTACCGATGCCATCCCCGCGGTACTGCTCAGAGGTGGGCGTGGAGATGGCATAGCCGTTGTTCCGGCAGAAGAAGATGACGGGGCACTCGAGGGTGGCCGCGAAGTTGAAGCCGGCGTGGGCGTCCCCCTCACTGGCCGCGCCCTCTCCGAAGTAACAGATGATGACCCTGTTGGCGTTGGCCCGCTTGGCCGCGTAGGCTGCCCCCACCGCTGCAGGAGCAGAGACACGCGTCTCCCTGCACTCATACCCTCCCCGCGTCCACACCCTCGCACCCCAACCCGGGGCTCCGGCCCTCAGGCTAGCTGTTGCCGGGCTCTGAGGGGAAAGAAAACACCTGAGCCGCCCCTCCCCCTCCCCCAGAAGCTGCCCCGTCCACAGTCTCCTCCCCTCTGCTGACGGCAGCTCCATCCTTCCAACCTTCCAACTGCTCAGGCCACGAACTTCAGCATCTTTGACTCCTGACTTTCTGTCACGCCCCCATGCCCGCTCGGCCTTCAAAACGGAGCCAGAATCCGACCCCTTCTCCCCATTCCCTAACCTCTCCCTGGTGGTCCCAGCCCCACCTCTGGCCCGAGCAGCCTCCTCCCCAGCCCCCTGCTCCTCCCACCCAAGCTGTTACCCTCAGGGCAGCAGCCGAGCCGGCAGGTGGTTCTGCAGCGGACTCCTCCCCCTCCCCCAGCTCGGGTCCACTCTGGGTCAAAGTGTCTTCAAAAGTCGACAGCCTGAGACCCCACCTGTGCGCACCCCTCCCTTCACCCCTGCCCCACTGGCTCCTCCTGGCACCTCAGACACGTCACCGAGCAGGCACCTGCCTCCACATCCCGAGCGGCTCCCTCTCACCTTCTGGTCTGTCCTGTCACCTGTTGACACCTGTCCCCACCTTCCCCCATCATGAACCGTTCCCTCTCAGCTTGAACCGTTCCCTCTCAGCTTTACTTTTCCCTGTGGGCCTTATCACCCCTGACATACTCCATGTGTTCATCCTGTTTATTGTCCGTCTCTCCCACCAGTGTCAGCACCAGGAAGGCTGAGGTTTTTGCTGCCTTTGTTCAGTGCACCTAGAATGGCACCCAGCACACAGCATGGACTCCATACACTGGCCAACTGAGTGACTTAACTGGTCACCCAAATGGAAGATGAGGGCCAGGCCCCACCTTATGGAAAGCCTACGAAATGGAAATCAGTGAAAATGCTACCTCTTCCCAGAAAGCTGCCCTGTCCGCCTCCCACCTCAGACACAAACCGCTCCTGTTCCCAGATAGAACACACCGGGCGAAGGTGCCCAGGGCCCTCTGACATGCCAGGCACTCTAAGCCCTGTACACATCAGTTCACGTGTCTGCCCTGGAGCAGACTGACCCTCGACCGAGTGCCGGCTCCACAGGGCGGGGGGCGGGGGCTGGCCACAGCCCTCCCCCTGGCGGGTCTGCTTCACAAGCAGTCACCTTTAACAGAAGCCACACCAACTGCGCTAAGCATCGTGGACTTGCGGAGTAAGCTTTAGGGGAGTCACTCGGGACAGAGGCAGGCAGGGCCGGGGTGGAGAACCCAGGCTCTGGAGCCACGTGGTCCACAATTGAGTGCCTACTCTTCTTGCTACCTGCCGGGTGACCCTTAGTAAGGAAGCTGGCACACGCTCCATCCCACGCAGCTGGCTGTGCCGGTGAACGGACACGGGCTGGGCACAAGCCTGAGAAACTGACAGTGTGATTGTGCTCAAACCTGCCGAATGGGGCGAAGACGCCACTAGAGCCCTCCTGCGAGGGTCCCAGACAAGAGGGGTCGTGTAAGTCTAGAGCCCAGACCGGCGCTAGGACCGTGGCGCCACCAGGAAGCCCCCGGAAGGGATGGAGGAGGCTAGGGCCCGAGCAGGGTAACGATGGGCCCGGGGCGCGCATCCTCACCCTGAGGGATCTGCGTGGCCAGTGGAGAGGAGATGGTGACGAAATGGCGCTCCCTGCAGCCATAGTGGACGGGCATCTGGCGCCCCTTGCCCAGGTCGCTCACGTTGCCGTAGCACTGGGCCATGAACAGTTCCAGGGGGTAGTTCCGGTACATGAGCACGCCTGGTGCAGGAGAAGGCAGGGTTACCGTGGCGGGTGGTGTGCGGGACAGGCCAACCCTGTGAGGGCCCCTGGGCCAGGCCCTTCCTGCCCGGGACCCGTTCCGCTGACTGTCCTACAGCAGGGAAGGTGCGTTCGGATGCTTATAGGGGCCAGGCGGGTGCAGGAAGCAGGCGGGCAGAGCAGAAAGCACAGGCCTGCCTCAAGACGGCGGCTGCTGTTCAAGCCAACTAACCTCTGCTCAGGGAGGCCAGATGGTCCAGCTTTTCAAAAGGAGCAATCCAGCGTGCTTTTTTTTTGGGGGGGGGGCGCTAGGGGAGAGGAGGGGAAGCTACCTGATTTTTAAGAGTATCCACTAATTCATCTACTTAAAAAAAAATCATCATATGAACCAAAAAGAAGTATGGGCCGTGCTCACGACCTGTGGACTAGAGAGGAAATATTCAAACCTGCTCATGGCAGCAAAATCCTTTCTTCAAACAAAACCCCGGTGGATGCCCACCTCGTCATCAAAGGCGCCACAAGGCCGCACCTCTCTGACGCGAGCTTTGCACTAGCTGGCTCACACAGCTGGTAGGGCTGGTGGGGGTCCCTTGCGGCCGCTCCAGTGGGAGGTGGGCAGGGGCCTCCACTCTGCTGTGAGGGGAACCGACACAGGCTCCAGGGTTTCCAGCACTGAGGACAGCTCAGTGAGCGCTACCGTTCTCAGTGCCCTTGTTCTCCCCACTTCACAGGAGACACAGAGTCACATGGGAAGTAGCTGCCCAGTCAGGACTGGGACAAGCGGGGCCTGCCTTTCCTCCTTGCCCCGCACAGGCACCTCGGCAGCTGTCTGGATGCAGGGCCTTCCATGACCCTTGGTGCAGGACGGCTCACTCCTGCAGAGGCGGCTGGGGCCCAAACAGCCCCCACGTGCAGAGCCCAGCGGCCGCCCGTAACTCCAGGACCCTCGCTCCAGGCACTGCTTGGAGCCCTCCCCAGAGAGATCCCCTCAGCAGAAACAGTGGGAAGCGCTTAGCAAACGTGGCAGGGGCCTGGCTCGCGGCCCAATGCCCAGGCAAACCTAATGATGCGGAACCACGGACAGTATCACAGGGCATCTGTTCCCCTGGAGCATGTGGGGTGGGGGGGTCTGGTGCAGCTGAGACAGTAGATAGTCTGAGAGCAGACTGGAAGGCTGTGCTGGTCCCGGGAGCGCTCTGGGCAGCCTGCCTGGCCAGGCCACACCTCCCCACTGAAGAGCTGTCCCCGGGTGAGAGGCCTTGGTCACGACACCGCCTTGACTCCGAGTGCTTACCCCACGCCAGGCCCTGTGCTGAGGGCTTTACGTCACCTGCCCTCTGAAACCCCTCAACAACCGTCTTGGGAGGGTCCACCGTCTCCCACTGTAGATGAGGGCACTGAGGCGAGGAGCAGTCAAGCAACCTGCCCAAGGTCGTGCTGCACCCGAGAGGGAGGGCCAGACCTGGCTCCCCGCTGGGCCCATACCAACAACTGCTGTGGAGCCCCACCCTCAGCTCCCCGGGCTCACTCCTGCACCCCCAGCCTCTCCTTAACACTCATCCGTTTTCTTCATTCCTAGTCGTCGCTCCTTCCATCCTCTCCCTCGTTCACTCAGAAGTTAGCCACTCCCAGGCTGGAACACGCCCACCCATCTGAAGGATACGGCACCTGGGAAGAGGCCCTCGCGGCCTGACCTCACTGCAGGCTCGCGGCAGCCCCACAGCACAAGGGGCTGCCATCCCATCATAATCTCTATTTCCTAGATGAGAAAACTGAGGCTCAGAGAACGGAAGTGACTTGCCCCAAATCGAACAGCTGGTCACCAGCAGGGCATGGAATGGTCAGGAGCACAGGCTCTTAACTACAAAACTGCCAGGCCTCCGCGGAGGGGAAGCACCCTTAGGCCTCTCTGGCAAGGTGCCGCTCCTAGAAGAGCACATTGGTAACTGATGTGGGCCTCGCCTTCATAGCAGGAGGGACTGGGCCTGACTAGTCTCGATGGGGACCACAGACCCAGGTCCCTGGCACCTGCTCCACAGGGCCGGGCCACGGGCAGACGTACCTGCCTCCCGGTACTGGCCAAACACCAGGTCCGTGCTGTCCAGGGCCGCTGCACTCCCCACGTGCGTCCCCTCCTCACCATAGTTGGTCATGTAGAAGGATATCCGGCCCTGGGGGTGGAGGAGGGCCCAGAGGGCAGGTTCAGTTAGACTGGGCAATGCCACAGAAACATCCGAACACTGACCGACTTCCGACTACTCTGTGATTCAACAGATGCCTCCTGGAGGCCGGCTCTGGGCCAGGCCATGCTGGCATTCCTGCCTTCACAGAGGAACCGCCAGGTTGGTTACAGCCAGGGTGATGGGGCTGCGTGATGGGGGCTGAAGGGGTACCCGCCCCACTGTGGAGGGGCATCGAGGAGCAATGCCTATGCCGAGCAAAGGCAGGGAGGGTGGAGGTTTCCAGGCAGAGAGAACAAGAAAGGCCATGAGGTCAGAAGGGCTGGGACACCAAGTGGGAGGGGTGGAGAACGACGAGGAGGGAGAGAGAGGCAGGGAACGACGTATCCGGACTTTACCCTGAGGACCACGGTAACCCGCCAACAGTTCTCAGGGGAGAGATGTTTTAAAAATGTCTCTCAGGCTACCACGTGGGAACGGATGGAGGAGACAGGAACGAGTGCCAAGCGCCAGGTGGGAGGGGGCGCGGCCTGGCCTGGTGGTGGCAGGCGGCAGGGAGAGGATGACTGAGAGTCTTGAGAAGCAGAGTGAGCAGTGCAGGGAGCGGCAGCCCCCGTTGGTTCGCTACACCGGTGCCCAAGGCAACTCCCTTCTCCTGAGCCCCCTAATCCCAGAGCCTGGAAAAGTATAGTTCCCAGCCTCCCTTACAGTCAGAAGTGGCCACAGGACACAAGCTCTAGGCAGAGAATTAAGCGGAATTCTGCTTTTGCTTTCTTGATAGAAGAGGTCACTGCAGCTGCTGCCACCCCTTCCCTCCAGGTTTGCACACAGCCCTGAAGCCTGGACCTGTGGCAGCCATCTTGTGAACGTGAGGCAAGAAGCACGGGCCGAAAGCCAAGTCGCCCGCGATGGTGAAGCAGAAAAGAAGTCTGGGTTCCTGACGGTGGTGCCGAGCAGAATGGATTTCTAACTAAATACCTAAGGGCAGAGTGAACGAAAGGGGAAAGCGATAGTGAGGGGGTGGGAGGGAACAGGGAATACCAGGAGGTCTCCAGTTTGGGCAAATGGGTGGACGGTGGTACCGTCACTGAGAAATGGCCTAAGGGCGGAAGAGGAGCGGGTCCGGGAGGAAGGTGCTGAGCTCAAGCCTGGATGGGCTGAATGTGGTGAGGGACACCCAGGGTGAGAAGCCAAGCAGATCGGGGGCTAAGAGGTGAAGTCTGGCTGGAGATCCGGGAGCCCTGGCACAGAGATGGAGGTAAGCAGGACTGTATGTAAGGTAAAAATGGAGCCAACCAGGTCAGCAGCTGCAGGACGCCCTGCACCCAGGCCTCATGTGTTCCACAGGGGCCTCCTGTCGCAGGGGGGGAACCACAGACGAACGCTTTCTTCCAAGTGGGGAGCCAATTGAAAGCAATGGGTGGGGCGGATGCTGGGTGCTGAGGGCCTGGCAGGGCTGTCGAGGTTGGTGTGGGGAGGAGCCTGAGGGAGGGCCCCCTGAGGAAGCAGGACCTGGGCTAGGGGCAGATCCCTCTTCCTTTTTGCTAACAGATCTCATTCCACCACAGACAGCACCTGCCCGGACTAAAAGACTACTTTCCCAGTCTCCCTTGCAGCTGGGAGTGACCGATGAAACGTGTGATGTTTTTTGGTGGGACTGCCTGGAAAGTTCTATAAATGTGGGTGTGGGGAGATAGCTGGGCGGTGCCATGTGTGACCTTCCACCTTCCTTCTACCTCCTGCCTGGAACGAGACATGACGGAGGGGGCTCCAGCAGCCATTTGGTTTATGAGGGGCCCTGGAGGCTAGAGGCCAGTGCTGGGTATCCAATGACATTGTGGTGCCACCATACAGCCCCGACCACCTATTTTCGCATTTCTTTCATTCAAAGAAAAAACCTATTAATCTGTTTAAACTACTGCTTTTATTTCTCTTGGGATGGGGTGCTGCTGAGATAACCCTAGCTAAGGAAGGCTGAAACCTGATGGCTGAGCTGATCTTACTGAGGGTTCCCTGTGTCAGCCAACGGGCGAGGGGCTTTACATGCCGGGTCTCACCTGGTCGGGTGGGGTGGGGTGGGTTCTCTCATTATTTCTATGTTTTAATACACTAAAGAAACCGGGGCAAAGACAGGAAAAATCACCTGCCTAAAGTCACATTTCTGACTGGACCCACGTCTGCCAGGTTCCAAAGCCCCCGTCTGCGCAGACAACCCAGGGGTCAGGAAGGAGCCCAGCCATGTGAGAGAGGGTGGGAGGGGTGGCCTGGCACTGAGGCCATACAGAGGGGAGCAGATGGCCCAGGCCACAGTGAATGGGAGACGGGGTGGACAGGAAGGACAGGTCTTGATCCTGTGGACGGTAGGAGCCAAGGGAAGTTTCTGGGCAGGTGGAGACGCCACACACAGTGCTCCTGTGAGCAAGAGAACCAGGGAGCTGGCTGCCCGTCTGATCTGCTCGGAACTGTTCTCAGTGGGCCTCGTGCTTTCAGTGCACAGTGGGGTCACAGTGGGGTCACCTGGGGGCCTGATACGAGTGCAGACTGCCAAGCCCACCCCCACCCCTGAGGACGAGCCTGCCCAGCATCCTCCCCACTTTCCTGACAGGAGCCCCGTGCTCCTGCTCTCCGTCTCCGCAGCCTGGGAGGGACGGACTCCAGGCCTCTGCGCCCTTGGTTCCTGGGGATGGGCGCGTGGCCCCGGCTTGGCCGGCCAGTCACACGGGCTGGCTCAAGGCGGGGTCTGTGACCAAAGCCTGGCCAGTAAGCATCAGCTCTGGGCCTTTTGCTGGAACATTAGGGACCAGACATTCTCTTTCCACTGCTAAACAGAAAGGATAATAATTGCAAGACTGGTATCCATGACAAATGCCAGTCTCACTGTTCCTAAGGCCACTACACAGGTCACCATCAATCCTCACAGCAACCCCATAAAGTAGCTAGAGACGAGAAAACTGAAGCACTGAAAGGTTAAGCAACTTTCCCAGGGCCACAAAGCTAGAGTGACAGAATGTGGACTCGAACTGCAGTCTAGCTCCAGAGCCCGTA
Organism: Phocoena sinus; assembly: GCF_008692025.1. NCBI lineage: Eukaryota > Metazoa > Chordata > Mammalia > Artiodactyla > Phocoenidae > Phocoena > Phocoena sinus. Next base: position 11,537,000 of record NC_045781.1, read on the forward strand.
CCCTGAACCCTTTCTCTGCCACCTCTCCGTGAACCTGGAGCTTCCAGAGACCACCGCAGCTTGAGAATGAAGGAAGCCAAGGCAAAGGAGAGCCAAAAAGACACTCAGAGAGAGAAACACGTCTGAAAACAGGTTTTGAGCCCCCTGGTTCCCCTGTGCCTGAAACAGGGCCTTATGGACCTGCGGTTAGTCGAGTCACCCGATTCCCTCTTTGCTGACACTGCTTTGACTGGGTCTCTGTCAGCTGAGTGTCCCACCGCAGCACAGTGGACACGGGCACTCCCAGAAGCACCGAGAGCCACCCTGTTTCTCAGGACTGTGAGCGCCTGACAGGAAGGGGAGTCCAGTCTTCTCCTGCCTGCCCTCTCCCAGCACAGCTAAGCCCCCAGCCCGGCGTACAGCAGGCTTTCCATGATCTGGTCCGCCCTTCTGCCCTTGGGCAGGACCCTCCCACCCTCTTCCTCCAGAGCCCCAGGAGAACCCCAAGAACTCTAGGGACCTCAAGACAAGGCTCTCCACTGCACTCCCGCCTCCTTGGGAGCTGTCTTTTGGCCCAAACACAGGTAGGGGGACCTCAGGTAATCCCATGCCCCTCTCCCCAGCCCGTGCCCACGCACCTGTCTCTGGGACTCATAGAGGATGCGGTCCATGGTGTTGAGCAGCGTCATGGTCTTGTAGAATTTGAGCACCTTCTCCTGGGGCAGCTGCAGATGGAGGCACAGACATAGGTGGGCCAGTTGGGACCAGAGGGGAGGAGACGGGCAAGGGGCCTGGGCATGGAGGCACGGGGTCGGGGGGGAAGCGGCCTCTCACGTGGGGATCCTCGCTGGGGTTGATGATCTGGCCCTGCCGGTCCATGACGCGGTAGATGGGGATCCCAGAGATGACATTGGGCTGGATGAAATCGAGCTTGTCTACAAACTCCGCCGAGGCCCCTGGGAACTGGGGCTTGTCATCCAGGGACGAGAAGGGCTGCTGCTGCCTCTGGGGATGCTGCGGAGAGAAGGCGGGGGAGAGGGGGGAGCAGACACCCATGTCAGGAGCAGCAGAGGCTCTGCAGGCTCAACCCCGCAGCGGCAGGCAGCACGGCCTGGTGATTAAGCCACCACAGCCGCGGTGGACTCTGGGGCCTGATGCACAGGGTCTGAATCCCGGCTCGGCCACCTTCCCAGTGTGTCACACATTGGGCAAGTTCCTACAACTGCTTTGTGTCTCAGCTCTCAGCTGTAAAATTGGGGTGAAAAATCATAATGTCTATCACACAGGGTTGCTGTAAAGGTTAAATAATCTAATAAAGTGGCAGGCAGCTCAAGAACCAGTAGCTATTATTATCAGAGGCCCAAACTCCTCACCCTGGCATTCAAGGCCTCCCCAGGGCTGACCGCCGCTACCCCGTCCTCTCCATCTCCCACGGCTACCACAGACACACACACACCGCTGCACAGCGACCTCCAGTCAGCCAGAAGGGCTCTTTACTGACCCCTCTACCCACAAGGAGGCCACCCAGCTTAGAGCTTATGTCTGTGAGCCCTTAAGAGTCAGCCTGCCAAGTTCAAATCCCTTGCTGAGTGACCATGGGAACGGGACTTCCCCTCTCCAAGTCTCCCGTTTCTCAACCTGTAAAATGGAGAACACCGCATGGAAACATTGCGCGGCTCAAACAAATCACGTGTATAAAATGGCGAGCAGAGTACTTGTACGTATAGTAAAGGCTCAAAAAGATGCCGATTATCGTTTCTACCACCACATCTCTTGCTCTCTTCTCTGTACCAGGAAGGCCTCTTTCCCCACCACCTGCAAACTGCTCCACACACTTTACCACCCTCTCCGCTCCAGTCAGGAGCCAGACTGGCTCATTCAACAAATATTTGAGCACCTGCTTCGTTCCACGGCCTGTGGTGGGTTCTGGCGACCTAAGCGAGGCAAGACACCTGTCCCTGCCGCCCAGCAAGGAAGACAGAGGTTCAACAAGTAACGCCGAGCGGATGAGGGTGACGCGTATTCTCCCAGGAGAAGCCATGGGGTGAGAGCAGAGTGGAAAGAGGGTAAGGTTCCCCTGAGGAAGTGATAGGAGAGCTGGGACCTGAAGGATATCTAGGGGTCAGGGAAAGAGCATTTGAAGCTGGGGTAACGCAATGGCATGCCCCTTGTGGACCTGGGAAGGAGCCCCGTGGGAAGCACCACACCCCGGCCCCCCCGGCTGAGAGGAGGCCTGTTGGGGAGAGCCCGGGAGAAGCCTACACGTGCACCAGGAGGGGAACGAATTCCATTTCTCAGCACTTGAGCTAGAATGCCCTGAACTAGGCTGAGCACTGCAACAGTGCCCCTGTAGAAAGCCTTTGCCGGGCACCAGGCTGAGGTCCGCGTGCAGAACCCTCACTGAGTCCTCAGAGCACATCCGTGAGGCAGAGTATGTACTGCTGCCCTTCAGACGAGGAAACCCAGGTTCAGGCAGGTAACATAACTGCCCTGCGCCAGGCCCCAGGGCTAAAACAGGTAAGTCAGGACTGGGCTTCCAACCTGGGCAGGGCTGACACCCAGACCCCTAAACCCAGGCCCCGAACCCCAGCTGCCACTGCTGGCCCACTTTGCACACATCTGCATCTTTACTTTCCACCGGTCGCCAGGTTCCTCTCAGCTCAGTAACTGTGGCTTCACTTCCAATAGGTGCTAAAGAAGAATGTCTGGGCTTGTCGTGAGCTGGAGCTCACACATGGGTGCTCAAATGTGTTCCCCGCCCTCCCTCCTTTAATTGCGGCAAAGAGGCGTTCCCAGGTTCCAGCAGGGGAATGTGAACCTGTGTGCATTTATCTGCATTTGTGATTGTGAGGATATAAAGGAAATTATACTCCCAACGGCAGGGTGGGCCCAGGCCTGACAACAGCACGGCAGCAGCCCAACTCTTGCAGACCGTGCTTCCGCCTTCTGAGCGCTCACGCGGCCGGACCCTTCCATTCACCTAGAGGATCCATTCGTCTCATGTGTATCTCCCACACACATCACAAGCTCCAGGGAGGCAAGAAGCATGTCCACATTGGTTTACAGAGCACACACTTCAACAGCCAATTACTGACCCAACGGATGAATGAGCGGTTAAGTGCACTGGCTTAGTTAGAATCAGACTGACCTGGATGACCTGGGTTCCAATTTCTCAGCTCACTGCACAGCCCTCTGCAAAACACTGGGTCTCTAAATTTCCTTATCTGCAAAAAGGCTGCAGGGGGCTGCTGCAAAAAGTTCCTAAGGCACACAAAGGGTTCAGCAAAGGCACGGGACATGTTACATGCTCAAAAATTGGTAAAAGAGGAAAAAAAACAAAATCTAGGGTCAGGAAATGGGAAAAAGGAAACTGACTGGCACCCTGGGAAGATGGGGAAAAGAGGAGCTGGGAGAAGGGCTGACTGCATCTCAAGACGGTATTGTAATTCCAGACCGAGGCTCCAGCGGACACTCCAGAGAGAGGCTGAGACACGGGAGATGCCACCTGAGGAGGGGCTCTAGGACGGGAGGCCAGGGGCCAGGAGGACAGGGTCATGGGGCTCCGAACAAACCCTGGTGTCAGGGCAGGACTGTCTGCCTCCAGAGGCTGGAGAGCTACAGTCAGGGTACACTGATGCCCCCTGTACCCTGGAGTTGGGCTTTGGCCGTGCCCACTCTTCCTGGGCCTGTAGAGATGAAGGTGGTACCTACCCCATGGTTACTGTGTTGATTCCTTGAGCTACCAAAGGGATTGGCACAGTGCCTGGCCCTGAGGAAATGCTCCATAATGGGAGTGGGTGGTAAAATGCCTGCAGAGGAAATACGTGTCTCCACCCATTCTCCCTTCTTTTTGGTGGGGGAGTGGGTTTGTCCTGTGGCAGTGACCTACAATGGCAGAAGCTGCACAGATTTACACAAGCCTTGAAGCCACGCTCTCTCCTACCACACAGGACACAGACGCCTGTTCTGGAAGGCCAAGGTCTGCCCCACACGTACTGGGGTGGCCCCTCCTCGAGCCACTCCCTACGGGGCCACAGTTAAGGGCAGGGACTCTGAGCTGACTGCTGCCCTCAGGAGTGTAAGTACAGCTTCCGGAGCCTCAGTTTCCTCATGTGTAAACCAAGGGCGGTTTTACAGTGCTTTGGTTTTTTCTTTTAAGTTATTTAATTTATTTATTTTTGGCCGCATTTATTTATTTATTTATTTATTTCGTTGCTGTGCGTGGTCTTTCTCTAGTTGCGGCCAACAGGGGCCACTCGTTGCGGTGCGCAGGCTTCTCATTGCGGTGGCTTCTTTTGCTGCAGAGCACGGGCTCTAGGCGCGCGGGCTTCAGTAGTTTTGGCACGAGGGCTCAGTAGTTGTGGCGCGCAGGCTCAGTAGTTGTGGCGCACGGGCTTAGTTGCTCCACGGCATGTGGGATCTTCCCGGACCAGGGCTCGAACCCACGTCCCCTGCATTGGCAGACGGATTCTCAACCGCTGGGCTGCCAGGGAAGCCCGGTCCTGAGGATTTAAAGAGCCCCTGTGTGTACAGTGCTCAGCCCAGTGCCTGACACGTAACAAACACCTGATAACTATGACTAGCTAACAAGTGTACTTGGTGACCGTAGCGGTCAAACAAGTAATCATTGAATATTTGCTCCAAGTCAGGCCCTGAACTGAGGGCTGGGGACAACGGGGAGAGACGGATGACAGACACTGAACACACAGTCATAGTCAGGAGGGGCGATGTCGGAGGAGGCAGGATCGCAGAGAGGTTAGTTAACACACAGGCAGGGTAGGATGAGGGCTGGAGAGCCAAGCGGCCTGTGTTTGAAGCCTGGCTCTGTCCCTTTCCAGCCACATCACCTTGGGCAGGAGACTGTCTCCCTGAACCCGCGTCCCCTTTTGGAAATAAGAGTTTCTATTTCACTGGCTGGTGGTGAGGCGGGTATAAAGCACCTGCCGTAGCTCGAGGAGGAAGCGTTTCCCTAGCTGCATCGCATGCAGGAGGAAAAGCTTCCTGGAGAAGGCGGAGCGAAGCCGAGGCCTGAGGGACGAGCAGGGGTGAGCCAGGCAGAGGCTGGGGGGAGAACACGTCAGTCCTTGGGAAGGACAAAGGCTCTGAGGCAAGAGGAGAGATCCTGGCACCCTGGAGACCACCTGGCTGCAGCACGTTAACCACAGCAGTTAACTACGTGCCTCGGTGACACACTAGGCACCTGCTGTATGGTGCCTGCGACTCACGGAACCTGCACGGTACCCAGGTGAAGCAGGCGCCATGACCACACCTCCGTACCACACAGGTGGCCCCGAGGCTCAGAGGGGTTCGGTGACTTGGCCGTGACCCAGGGAGGTCATGCGCGGTGATGTGAGCATCTGAAGCCAGGCAGCCTGCCCACTACAGGGCAGCTGGAGAGAGGAGCGGGGTCCGGCCTGGGAAGGCTGTGTGGGTGGTGCCCGGTAACCGAGTCCTCGGAGGCTAGGACAGCTGAGGCCAGCTAAGCCTGCTCTCTCTCTGGAGCCTGAGGCGCTCTGCCTCAAAGAGTGCAAAGCTGACCCTGGCTTTACTTCCAGCTCAGGAATGTCGGGGACCTCATCAGCGGCATCCCCTTCCAGGGAGATCCGGCTGGGGAGGCCAGGGAAACGTGGACATGCGTCAGGCTTTCTCTGGCCTCAAGGACCCGGCGGCTTTAGCAGCACTAATATCCCCAGCCACTGAAGATGGGAAGCATCCTTTCCCTGCACCAGTCAAGGCCACGACAGGTTCACTGTTCCTGGGGGAAAGCAGCAGCCGCCATTTCTTGAGCCCTTACCGAGCACATGGACGTACGTGTAAGTGCTTCCTAAGAGCTGTTTCCTTTCACCCTCAGCGTATCTCTCTGAGGGAGGTACTGCTATTGTCCCTGTCTTACACATTGAGACCAGTCATGGGGTCAGGAAAGCTTCTCTGAGGAAGTGAACTCTTAGCCTGACACCTGAAGGACCATATCCCTACAAAGGCCTCCGGGTGGGAGGAGCTCATCCAAGGAAAGGGGAAAACGGCCAGTGGGGCTGAAGGGCAGTGAAGGGGGGGCATGATGGGGGCTGAGGCCGGCTCTGCCCACCCCCTCTTCCCACCAGCCCCAGGCAGAGTCTGATGATACACACCACGTGTGGACTAAACAGGATGTTGCAAGACCTGAACCGAAGCCCTACTCCTTCTCCCCCTGGCAGCCTGGTACTGTGCAAGGAGACTAGGCTTTGGAGTCCGGAGCTCCAAGTTCAGACCTCGCCTCTCTGAGCTTCAGTCTCCTCCCCTGCAATAGAAGGAAACTACCAGTACATACCTTGCAATATGGCAGTATTAAATACAATAATGAAAAAAATTTAAAAATGCAATAACGGTGTCAGTTGGCACTATAAAAGATAAAGTGCTTCATGAAGACCAGCCAAGGACTTCCCTGGTGGCGCAGTGGTTAAGAATCCGCCTGCCAATGCAGAGGACTCGGGTTCGAGCCCTGGTCCAGGAAGATCCCACATGCCGCGGAGCAACTAAGCCTGTGCGCCACAACTACTGAGCCCGCGTGCCACAACTACTGAGCCCACGAGCCACAACTACTGAAGCCTGTGAGCCTAGAGCCCTGCTCCGCAACAAGAGAAGCCACGACAATGAAAAGCCCGTGCACTGCAATAAAGAGTAGCCCCCCGCCCAACGCAATTAGAAAAAGCCCAACGCAGCCATAAATAAATAAATAAATTCATTTAAAAAAATTAAATGAGAACTGCAATTCCTCTGTCACGCTAACCCACATTTCTGGTGCTCAGCAGCCACGTGTGGCTAGTGGCTACTGTACTGGACAACATAGATTTAGAACACTCCTATCATTACAAAAAGTCCTATTGACCAGATCAGGCTCAAAATCTTTGACTAAATGCTACTACTCCTTCCCTCCCCTCAAAAAAAAAAAAAATTTCCTTTTTAAATCTTAAGAAAAAAACAAGTGAGGGGCTTCTCTGGTGGCACAGTGGTTGAGAGTCCGCCTGCCGATGCAGGGGACACGGGTTTGTGCCCCGGTCCGGGAAGATCCCACATGCCGTGGAGCGGCTGGGCCCGTGAGCCATGGCCACTGAGCCTGCGCGTCCGGAGCCTGTGTTCCACGATGGGAGAGGCCACAACAGTGAGAGGCCCGCGTACCGCAAAAAAAAAAAAAAGTGAAATACTTAAAAGTGGAGAAGAAAAAACAGGGACTCTAAAAATATAAACACAAAACGTAGAGACTCTGAAAGACCTCCTGCTCCCAACCCAACCCGCCAAAAAAAAAAATAAATAAAAGGAGGGGAAGTAAGCGTGAAGGGCAGCAAGGAGACTGAGCCAGGAAGGAAGCCAATTTAATCAGTCATGAATGACCCTTCCCTACTCCTGCCCCAGTCCAGCCCACCCCCACCGCGCAGGCCCAACCAATGGGCTCTAGGGAGCTCAGCTGTGGGGAATCTGACTGCTCAAAAACAAAACAAAACTGACTGAGAACAGCCCAAAGGCAGGGACTCTCCACCTCCATCTTGCTCCAGCAGCCCTTCGGAAATTACCTGCTTCAACTCCCTTCCCAGGTGTCCCCACACCTCACTCCAGCCCATCTTCTTGCCCCCATTTCTCTCCCTAGCTAGAGCTTCTTCCCACAGATTCTATCTTCCCTTCCCAATGGTTTGGGCATCAGACCGTCAGGCCCAACCCCACAAGACCTTGATAGATTTCCCGCCAAGGCCCTCACCAATCCAGACCCTCCCAAGGCCACCTCCTTTCTTCTTCTTCCCCCATCTCCGAGGCCAGTTTCTGTCCCTTCCCTCCACCCTCACTTTCAACAGCGGCCAACATTCTGATTGCACTCGTCATATACCAGGTCCTGTTCTTAGCACTTTACACATTTAATTTACACAACCCTAAGATGTGGCCATTGTTAGCATTTTACAGAGGGGGAAATTAGGTCCAGAGAGGAGCAGTCCCTTGCCCAAAGCTACCGAGCTGGAAAGTGGCAGATTAGGGACATGGTGCCACATGGTCTAGCTCCTGAGCCCATCTTCTTAACCACGACTCTCTTATGTGCGAAATCTTAGTTCACTGCTTTTCTCAGCCCCCGGCTGTGTGGATGGTGCCCTAAATAGCGGCTTCTAACTAGATTTCTGCTGTGTGAGCTAGCAATTAGCAGTATCAACCTAACACTTTTGACAAGAAACAAGGCATTTCTCAAGTGTTTCTAAGAAATGTGGGCTAAGACCTCTCTCCCCCCGCCCCCGCTCCCACTCCCTCATTAATTCAACAAATATTTATTGATCATCTTCTCTGTACAGTCATCAAAACCGACAAGGCATTCTATCGGGGGCACAGGATCAAACATTTTTACGCAATTCACTTTAAAATCAGAGTTGGAGCAAAGGGCACCATAAAAGCCCCTGATGGGAAACCTGATCTCTCTTTTCTCCTCCTTGAAGCGGGGGAGTCTTTACCGAGAAGAAAGTCTGTCCCTTACAAAGGCAGTTTTCTCCAACCACTGAGAGGAAAGGTCACACCTCCCCCCACTCCGCGTCCTCCAAGCGGCCTCCCCTGGGGTACGGCGGCAACTAATAAGAAGCTCCCTCGCTCTCTCCAAGTTGTCTCTCTCCTTCAGGGTTACAAAGAAGCTGCCTGGCTTTTCTCCTCCTAAGGAACTGGAAGTTCTTCCCTTGGGTGTCCTCTCCAAGGGGTTCTCCCAGCCCTTGTCCCTTCTGTAAAAGCCCTTCCTCCACTCCCTAGAGGGACCCCCACACTCTGAAGACAGCGTAAACATCCCTATACCTCCTTGGAGAAAACTCCCCGTTGTCCCAGGTACTCACTGATCTAGCCAGCCCACGAGCCCCTGAGCGCCGCAGAAGGAGAAGGCCAACCCGGCCCAAGCCTCGACTTGATCCCCAAACCCTCGCCGCGGCAGCCGCCACCGCCATCTTGGCTAACAATCCCTCTCCGATCCGCCCCTGAACGGCGAGCTTGGGGCTGCCACTTCATAAGCCTGACACAAATGCCAGCATTACCCTGTCAAGAAACCAGCTGCTACTAGTCCTGCGGTCTCTAGGGCACATATGTAGATGGATAAAACAATCTAGCTTCCCCAAAATTACTCTGGCCGCCTCATCGCAGTTGTTCCTGTAACAGGCAAAGAAGAGGGCAACCTGACCAGAGCCTCAGGGTTTCAGGGCCCGGGGACCTCGGGTAGGACGTGTCAAGGCCTTCCCTCTCTTCTGTCCAACGGCTTTCCTGGACTTTCGAGTGGGAGGGGCGGGGGAGTGGGAGGGACCAAATTGTTAGTAAACGCGGAGCCACGTGCGGGAGCTGATCCTGGAGACCGCCCCTCCCCCGCCCCGGGTCGGCGCGTGCGCACTAGGTACGCAGTCTGTAAGCAAGCCCGCGCTTCTGGGCGGAAGCGACAATCCCGGCTGCACGTGGGCTCCGGGGCGATGGAGAGAGTGATGCAGACTGAGACTAAGATCCGCGCTGAGTCTGGAATAGAGTCCGGCCCTCGGGGTCCCGGTTGTAGCCTCCGGAACTTTGCCTGCGAACAGAATTTGTTGTCCCGGCCCGATGGCTCGGCCTCTTTCCTGCAAGGTAGGAACTCACCCAGGTCGTATTCGTTTTAGGGCGCGGTTACAGTGTACTGTGCTAGCTGGTAAATATTCCTCCTGGACTGGTGCATTTCTTGCCGGGGTGGATACTACTGCATACATATACCTCTCCCTCCAGACTAGCCGGGAGAAGGTATTTCCACTTTGGTAAGTACTCAGAATGAGGGAGGGGCAGACCTCCTCTTAAGAACGAATACTCCAGAATAAGGGGAAATCTCCTTACCCGGGTGTCCTCCCTTGACTAGGTTCCAACCCCGCCTCCCACACACGCACCCTGCGTCCATACATCCCGGGGTGAGGCAAACCCCTTTGTTCGCATAAATACCCGGTAGACTGGCAGATCACCACTAGCGGTTTAATAACTCCCTGGACCCGTGGCAGATCTTCTACCGAAGTAGATACTTATCAGATTGAGGGTGATGTCCCCAGCCCCACCCCCACCCATTGGGTAAATATCCCTTTGACTGGGATACACAACTCTTTCTATATCCCTAAGATTGGGGCAGGTCTTACCTATTAGGTAAATATCCCCTTCCCCTAGCTAAATAATTCTCAGACTAGACTCACCTCCCTGACCCCGGGAAATATTCCTCTGGAGACAGGCCTAAGGATCACCCCATAAATGCTTCAGGCCTGCCTTAGGGCATTACCTCAGACCCAGGTACAGAACCTGCTTTCATTCATTCCTTCATTGAACACACGTATTTTTGCTAGCACTGAGAATACATGGATAAAATTTTTTTTTTAAATCCCAGCCCTAATGGAGTTTACGTTCTAGTCAAAGAGACAGACAAAAGATAACTAAGTAAAATATATAGTAAAATGCTGTGGAGAAAAATATAGTAGAGAAGAGGATTAGGGTGTGCCAGAAAGGGTTGCAGTCTTAATTAGGATGGTAAGGAAAGGCCTCACTGAGATGGTACCTTCTGAATAAAAACCTAAAGGTAAGGGAGCAAACCCTAAAGAGATCAAGAGGAAAACTTACCAAGCATTAGGAACCTCTGAGGCCAAAACTTGCTTGGTGAGGAATAGTCAGGGAACAAGTGTGCTGCAGCAGAGACAGGAGGCGGGAGGGAGGTAAGGAGGCCTGCCCGTCATGTAAGGCCTAGTGTTTGAGAATGGAGCCATGTGACATGATCTGAATATATATTAACAGAATCTCTCAGGCTGCACTGTTGAGGTTAGAGGGGGAAAGGGGGAGGTAAGGGTGGCTCAGACCAGAGTGGAAGCAGTGCAGGGGGGTGAGATTCTGAAGGGAAAACTGACAGATTTTGCAGATGGTTTGGTTTGGGGATATGAAAAAAAAAGGAGTCGGGGATAACGCGAAAGTTTTTTTCCCAGATCAGCTGTGCTAGGAGAAGATGAGTTCAGTTGGGAACATTAAATTTACAACGCATACTAGACATCCCCGTGGCAGTGTGGACTGGGCAGTAGTACATACAAGTCTGGAATTTGGAATCCTTCGGCTATAAATAGTATTTCAAGCTACCGATTGGTAAATGGTATTTCAAGCTACTGATTGGATGGGATCACCAAGAAAATTAGTATAGATGGAGAAGAGAAGCGGTCCCAGGACTAAGCCCTGGGTCTTCTAGCTTGTGCAGAGCTAGGAAAAGACACTGAGAAGGAGAAGATAGTAAGGTAGGAGGAAAACCAAGAGAGGGGCGGTGACCTGGAGCCCAGAGAAGAACGTGTTTGAGCTGTAAGGGCCAACCAACCGCATTAGTCCTACTGAGAGGCTGCATCACGTGAGGATGGGCTAGGACCTGTGGGTTGACAACTTGGACGTATGTCATTGGTGGCGCAGTCAAAAGCTGTTCTGGTGGAGGGATGGGTCAAGGAGGAAAAGAAAGAGTCAGTGAGTGGAGACAGCTCTTCAGGAGCTTTGCTGTAAGAGAATCGGATAAATGGGGCAGGAGTTAGATGGATGTGGGGTCCAGAGAGGAGGGACTCTTGTGCTCACTGGAGTAACAGGAAGGAAGGCCCCAGTGTGGCTCTTGTTCTGCTTGGATAATTTCCCCCTTCGGGTGCGTTCTCCTGGAGCTGGGAGAATCCCCTCCATTGTGTGGCAGCTCCTCCCCGCCAACCCCAGGGAAAAAAGGCCTCTACCCGGGACCTCCCCAAGGCTTAGCTCTCTTGCTAAATGCAGATGCCTGGAGTTCCTTAGCGCTTAAGAAATACTGAGCCCCTTTTGTGTTCTAAAACCCCAAAGCCCAGGACCCTGGAGCAGGGTCCTTTGCAGACCTTCAGAAGTGTGTCCCACATGCTTCTGGCCTCAGAATCTCTGATGAGGTTAAAAATGCAAAGCCTCAGAACCTACCCACTCCCAACTAAGGCTGGCCTTCTACATTTTTGAATTAATTGCTGTAGTGAGTCTGATCGCAGCCCAGTGTTCGGAAGCTTTGCTGGAGCTCCGTTTCTTCCCACTGCAGGTTGCAGGCCCAGCTACACAGTAGAATGGCCTGTGGAGCTCTGAGGCTGCTGGTACCTGAGCCCCAACTCCCAGCAATGGAATTAGGCTCTCTGGGGGGGGGGACCTGGACATCAGTATCTTTTAAAGCTACGCAGTGAGTCCGTTGTGCAGCCAGGGTTGAGAACCACTGCGTCATTCGTGGTTATTTTTAACTGGAATAGAGTAGAAGATATCAGAGTATATCAAAGCAATAACGGTAAGAGTTGTTTTGTGAGGCTTTTGTTCCATTTACATGCACACAGATTTGGGTGAGTTTTAGGTCCTGCTCTAAAACGTATTTCTTATTGGGAGTTAGGGTCAGGAAAGTTTGCAAGCTGCTGCTGACGACCAGTCTCCTCATTCTGCAGATGGTGAAACTAAGGCTCAGAGAAGTGAGCAAAATCGGCTGAGGTTACAGAGCCTGGAGGAAATAAGCAGGCCCCACCCACAGATATTATCTCTTTCTCAGGTGTCCTGACTGCTGCACAGTTTGGGGATGTGTGCCTGAGGGAAGAGAGCTGGGCTAAGGAAGCTTTGGATGGAGAAGCTGGGACCAGCAGCAGTAAGAGGGAGAAAGTTTAGCTCTCAGGAAGAACTTCCCATTAAAGTTTATAGTAATAGCTAAAGTCTTTGGGGCACTCAGCACTTACAGGCACAGTCGTAAGTGGTTTTCTTTTTATCTCATGTAATCCTCACAGCTGTGAGGGAGGTACTGTAGTTATCCCCATTTTACAGATGAGGAAATGGAGGCAGAGAAATGAAGCAAGTGCTCAAAGAATCACTGCCAACAAATGGTGAGCCACAGTGAGGGTGATGTGGGCAACCCCTGGCCACCTGGCTCAGGGCCCACAATGTTAAGTGCCAGGCGTTGGGCCCCAGAGGCAGGGAAGATTTGGGTGAGGCGTCCCATGCTGTCTCCCCAGGGGATACCTCCGTCCTGGCAGGCGTGTACGGGCCAGCAGAGGTGAAAGTCAGCAAAGAGATCTTCAACAAGGCCACACTGGAGGTGACCCTGAGGCCGAAGATCGGTCTGCCTGGTAATTGGGCCTCTCACCCGGTGTCTCCCTCACTGCTTTTCCTGGTCTCCACTCCCCCCCTCCCCACTCATCACCCCTCAGCTATTTCTTTCCTTTTTTTTTTGATATTTATTTATTTTGGCTGTGCCGGGTCTTAGTTGCGTCATACGGGCTCTTAGTTGCGGCATGCATGCAGGATCTAGTTCCCCAACCAGGGATCGAACGTGGGCCCCCTGCTTTGGGTGTGCGGAATCTTACCCACTGGACCACCAGGGACGTCCCCTGCCCTCAGCTATTTCCGTCTCTTTCTCCAACTCTCTGCTTCTGAGTCCCTGTTTCTGTCACTTTTCTCTCTTTCTCCCTGTCTCTCTCCATCTTCACTTTCCCCTCCTCTTTCCTGGCTCCATCTCTCCTCCTTTCCATTAACCTGTTTTTTCCACTCTTTTACTCTGTCCCCCTCACTCCCCAGGGCTGGGCCCACTGGGATGGGAGTGGACAGCAGCACTGGACATGGGAGCTCAGAGGTTCTCTTCCCCCGGGAGGCTCCTTTGGTGGGTGCTGGAAGTGGCAGGGGTCTGGTGGGTGGCAGTCAGGCCCTGCCTCCTTCCCACTGGGACTCCTCTGTTATCCATTCAGGGTCTTCCAGCAGCCCAGACTGGGACTGCAGGCCCTTTTCCAGAGGGCTTGGGTGGGGCATATGGAGGAAGGTGAGCCAGATGGAAGGGAAGAGCCTGACAACCCCACCCCACCCCTGATTTCCCCAGCGTAGCGGAGAAGAGCCGGGAGCGGCTGATCAGAAACACGTGTGAAGCGGTGGTGCTGGGAGCTCTGCACCCCCGCACCTCCATAACCGTGGTGCTGCAGGTCGTCAGCGATGCTGGCTCTGTATCCTTTCCCCTAGGCCACCTCCTCCAGGAAGTCCTCCAGAATCCAAAGCCTGTGCCAGTGACCTCAACTCTGACCCTGAGCTTGGATTTGAGGCTCAACACCGGGGGAGCCCTGAGCAGGTAGAACCTTAGGTTCAGCAGCTCAGCCTTGAAAGATCGAACTCAGGGACTTGTCCCACTGGGGCAAGCTGCCCCTCCCACCACCTCCAGCATCAAGAGGCCAAGGACCAGAAACAGGCATTTCTAGATGGCTTTGCAGGTGCATGGCCCTGCGTTGGGCAGACACTTCACAGATGAGGGAAAAGGAGGACTGTTGCGAACCCATTTCACAGAGGGGAGGCAATGGAGGGTCAGTGGCAGAGGTGGGACTGATTGATTGTGAAACTGGGCCCTGGGGAGGAAAGACTTGAGGAAACTGAGGTGGGGCCACCTGTCTGACTCAGGCCTGTGCTCACCTTGCACTATGCCAGGGCCACACCTCTCCCCTGGACTGTGGGCTCCCTGAGGACACCGACCCCTCCCTCTGTCACCCTGCCCATCTGTTGCCTGGTAGCACTGCATGCTCTAGATACCCCAGCTCCAGGCCTGGCTCTGCCACTGCCTACTTGTGTGATCTTGGAAGGCTTCTGCCCTCCGTTTCCCTGAAGGTGCATATCTGTTGAATATCATTATGATCCCTGATTGAGGCTCAGAGGGAATACATAACTTGCTCAAGGTCACACAGCTTAGAGGTGGCAAATTCAGGTCTGGAACCCAAGGATACGTGATCCCAGAACTACTCTGCCTTTCTGTGATCAATTAGTGATGTCTGCTACAGGCACTGGCAGGGTGAATAGAGGCATGGATATGTTCTGCTGACCAGCCCTCCAGTAGAAACTCTTAACCTGGGAATTCCCTGGCGGTCCAGTGGTTAGGACTCTGCTCTCTCACTGCTGAGGGCCTGGGTTTAATCCCTGATTGGGGAACTAAGATCCACAAGCTTCACAGTGCGGCCAAAAAATGGAAGAAAAAAAGAAACTCTTAACCACTGCCTGTGGCACTCAGCTCCTGGCCTGTTGCCTGAATGCCGCCTGCATGGCACTGGTGGACGCAGGTGTGCCCATGCGGGCCCTCTTCTGTGGGGTCACCTGTGCTCTGGACTCTGATGGGACCCTCCTGCTGGACCCCACAGCCAAGCAAGAAAAGGTAGGTATGAAGGGCAGGGTGGTAAAAGGCCTTGGGCAGACACTCTTCCTCTCCTCCTCTAGGCCTCACTTCTCCAAAACAGTTGGCTTGTACCACCTCAGTCTCAGCTGGTAAGCTCTGCCCTGTTCATCTGGGTAAGTGCTAGAAACCCGACTCTAACCTGCTGAAGCAAAAAGGGAACTGATTTTGAGAGGTTCAAAAACAAAAGCAAAGGAGGAAAGAGTTTTTTCTTCATTGGCTCAAGGTCACAGTGTGCTAGGGTTCTGGTTATTCCCAGTTATCTGCTCAGGACTGTAACAGTCACATCCAGTCGGGAAAGCAGAAACCCCTGGGGGATTTCAGACAGAATTTAATGCAAGGAACTAGTTATAACCATATTGGAAGAGCTGAAGGAGCAAAGGGAAGAAGAGGACACCCAGAGATTAGAAGCCGGAAGCCAGCTCCTGCTCTGTACTGGTGGAGACACTGATGCAGTCAGATCTAGATGCACAGAGATGGGCTGGCTTTGCCCTGGCTGCTGAAGTCCAGAACCCACCCCATCTCCATGCCTCCTGTGGCAGTGATATACCCCAAACTCCTGCTGCAATGAGGACCAAGATGCTCTCTCCTCCCTCCCAGTCTCCCACCAGATTCCTGGTAGAACCTAACTGGCAGGGAATCTGGGAAATACAGTTTGCTGGCTTCCAGCCCCAGGGGTACAGAGCACTGCAGGGAGATGGGAGGCACCGGGGAATGACCGGCACTGTGGTTGCTGCCCCTGAGGTGCAGGATACTGTGCTCTGAAGCCCCTGTCAGAACCATGTGGTAGAATTTGGCATGGGTCGCGATTACTCAAGGAAGCAGGGAAGGGGTGGTATGTAGCCCAAAAAGAAAAAAATACACTTGATACTTGAGTGAAAAGCAACCCCCTCTTTGGGACCAGCTAAGATTGTGTCTGAGGAGAGTCCCAGGTCCCCCACCTTGTACCCCTCATCCCTAGGAGGCCCGGGCAGTCCTGACCTTTGCACTTGACAGCGTGGAACGGAAGCTGCTGATGTCCACCACTAAGGGGCTCTACTCTGATGCTGAGGTACCAGTGTGCAATTGGGGGTGAATGCCAGATCCTTCCCACCCACCTGACATGAGGTCCTGTCCCAATCCTAGGAAGCTTAAGGAGGGCCTCGTCCTTGCATCCCTTCTGTAAATAGGAGTTTTCAAACTTTGTAGCCATAGAAACCTTTGTGGGAATTTTAAAGGGAAGACCAATTTATGAGAGAGGGACAGGTTGAAATCAAGAGATGGGGGCGCCTTGAGGCCTCCCAGCTTCCAGCTCAGAGCTGTGCACCCCGGAACTCGGGGTGTGTCTGAAAAACAGAGTTTGGCACCTGTTGGGCCAAATGGTCTCCAAGAATATTTCCCACCTGGCCCTCCTGTGAATCCAGGTATACAAGGCCATAAAGATTTGGGGTCTCAGGTTCCATGGCTTTTAAGACTATTTGGAGTCACAGGGCCTGTGGCTCTAAAATTCCAATCTGGCCCCGGAGCTCAACAAGGTTGGGGTCACGTCCAGGGTCAGGATGCCTGATGCCTTTGGTCTGAGGGCCTGGAGCTGCTGGAACCTGACCCCTGAGCCCTCTTCCCCTTGAAGGAGCCCATGAAGTGGGGAAGAAGGAAATGCACTGAGAGTAAATCCTGCTCCACCTGCCTCCCTTGGGGGGCGGGCTCCCGGTGAACTGGGAGGTGCGGCCTGTCAGGCCGTGTGGGTGCAGGCCTGGCCCCGCAGCACTAAGCCCCTCTCCCTTCCCAGCTCCAGCAGTGCCTGGCTGCAGCCCAGGCTGCCTCCCAGCACGTCTTCCGCTTCTACCGGGAATCTCTGCAGAGGCGTTACTCCAAGAGCTGAGGCACACTGGGCAAGCTGCCCCTCCCCCACCTCCAGCATCAAATAAACTGGTAGCCCAGCCCTGCTGAGGAAGTGGCTATAGCCAGCCCCTGGGCCCAGGGGGGCACAGACTCCACCCCACCCCAGGAAAACACTAGTAGGATGGTGCATTTATTGACTGACTACTCATTCTAACAGCCCGGTGAAGTGGGCTGCCGTTAGAGTGTGCAGGCCCTGCTGGGTGCTGAGGCCTCAGCAGTGAATGAGGCCCACATCCCAGGTTCGAGGAGCAGTGATGTAATGGACAAATAAAATTGGTGTTTTTTGGATGATGGATGCTATTGAAAAACGAACAGGGAAGATGGGTTTAGGTGAGTCGGGGGAGGGCAGATTTAATACATCAGTCGAGGACACCTCCATGGAGAGGGGAACATCTGAGGGAAGCCCAGGAAGAGGCCAGGGACGAACTCAGGGACTCGTGGACATGTTGGGGGAGGACCCCCTGGCAGAGACGGGCAGAGGTTCAAGGACCAGCAAGGTGGCCAGTGGGAGCAGAGGACTAAGGAGAGTAAGGAGATGGTCAGGGAGGCAGTGGCCTTCGTGGGCCTCAGAGGGGAATCTGGCTCTGAATGCTGCCTTTACCCACACGACAACCCTGTGAGGTGTGGCTGTTGTTACAGTCTGTTTTAAGGTAAGGAAACAAGGGACTTCCCTGGTGGCGCAGTGGTTATGCATCTGCCTGCCAATGCAGGGGACATGGGTTCGAGCCCTGGTCCGGGAAGATCCCACATGCCAAGGAGCACTTAAGCCCGTGCACCACAACTACTGAACCTGTGCTCTACAGCCCTCGAGCCACAAACTACTGAGCCCACGTGCCACAGCTGCCTGAGCCCACGTGCCTAGAGCCCGTGCTCCACAAGAGTAGCCCCCGCTCGCTTGCAACCAGAGAGCGCCTGCGTGTAGTAACGAAGACACAACGCAGCCAAAAATATAAATAAAATTCAAGAAAGAGGGCTTCCCTGGTTGGTGCAGTGGTTGGGGTTCTGCCTGACGATGCAGGGTGGCGCAGGTTCGTGCCCCGGTCCAGGAAGATCCCACATGCCGCGGAGCAACTAGGCCCGTGAGCCACGGCCGCTGAGCCTGCGTATCCGGAGCCTGTGCTCTGCGGGCGGGGGAGGCACTGGCAGTGAGAGGCCCATGTACCGCAAAAAAAAGAGAAGAATAAGGTAAGGGGAACAAGCTCAGAAGCCAGTTAACCGCCAGAGGTCACCAGCTAGTTAAGTGGTGGAGCACGGGCCCCACTCAAGTGTCCAGACCCAGGGACTTCCCTGGCCGTCCAGCAGCTAAGACTCCACGCATCCACTGCAGGGCGCACGGCTTCGATCCCTAGTTGGGGATCCCGCGTGCCACTTGGTGCGGCCAAAAAAAAGGTCCAGACCCATAGCCCTCACTGTGCAGACAAACACTGGAGGTGCCAGCGCATTCTGGACCTCGGAGGGTCCCTGTCTGTGAAAGGAAATGGCCAAGGCCTCTTGGTTCTCTCTCAGGGGTGATGGCACCCCCTGAGGGGCTTTTGAAAGTGGGTGTATTTTCAGTTCTGATTTGACTTGATCCCCACCCTCCCATTCAGGGGTCAGGAGCCAAGATCACGCTAGCATCCAGCAGGGCATAACGTCCCACAGGAGGGCCACGTGGCTGCCAGGTCCTGTCTGCCACTGACGTGTAGGGTTTTATGACACATCTGGGGGCCCTGTGCTGCACACTTCACATGCTTAAACTGGCCCACACGGTGCCCACAATTGCCCCCTTTGAGCAGGTGTCAGTTTCATCCCCAGTAAACAAGAAGGAAATGCATAAATATCTTTACCTTGAAATTACACTCCGTGAAGACAGTGCAGGAGAGCACAAACGGGATAGTGTTTTCTTAAGAAGCACGATTAAATGGCATTAAGTGGAATGACAAAACTAAACCACTCTCAGTTTATTACTTGGTAATATCAGGCTCCATTTGACTGTACTCTGATAAGCTCAGAACCTAGGGCTGTTTTGCCTGCCAGAGTGCCAGCACTTTGAGGCCTGAAGGCCCCATCCCTTCCCAATCTCAGGCTCTGTGATGGGCTGCTCTCCTAGCCCGGGTGGGCCACTGAGAGGGTGTCTGGGAAAGAGGACCCTTGGCGGTACCAGAGACTGCCTGCTCCATTTTCCTCCCCCACGAGGCGGAGCCTGTGCATGTGAAGCCAAGAGATGGGGAGACCAGACTATTTATCTGAGGCCTCAATCCAGTTCTCCCTCAGCTTCCCTTTTGTGGCTGTAAGGCAGTCTGAGTTGGATTCTGCCAATTTGCTGGCGAAGAGCTCTGGGGGAGGCTGCTGTTTACACTGTACGACTCATTTAGTCTTCAGAACTGCTCCAGGTGTGGGATAAATTAGTCCCATTTTGCAGATGAGGAAAAGTGAGGCTCAGAGGTGCGTGGGCCAGAGGTTACACAGTGAACTTGGAGGAGGAAGGCCTTGGAACCTGGCTTTCTCTAATTTCCCTACGTATCACCCACGTCGTGAAGAGAATATTTTGCAATTTGGAAGCCCGCCGAGCTTCCTCGGATTCCCTTCTTCTCTGGCTCCGAGGTGTCCGGAAGCACCCCGGGGGGCACCCTGTCACTCTGGCCCGTCCCTTCCGCCTTCCCACACAGACAGACACAGGTTTGGCGGCAGGAGTGTCTGGTGTTTAATCGCTGTTTGCGGCCTCCAGGAAGGGTGGTGCGGGGGAGGGGGAGAACCGACTCACTCCCCATTTTTGGACGCTGCTGCCGCCGCCGCCTCATCCACCTGGATTCTCCACTCCGACCGCGGACGCGCTGGGCGGCCGGCCCCTGGGTTCACAGTGGGGACCGCAGGGGCAACTAGGGCGGGTCCCGGCAGGCGAGGTAGGCGGCCAGGGTCACCAGGGCGGCCGCGTACATGCACACGCCCAGCCCGACGGCCAGGACCCCCAGCAGGAAGGCGCGGCGGGAGGCGGCCCCTGCCCCCTGGACGTCCCCCTTGGCCCAAGCCTTGTTGGTCTGTGGAGGCGTTGGGCAGCGGTGACTCAGGTATCCCCTCATCCCACCCTGCTTCCCACAGCCCGACCCTCCCCCACCCAACACACCCATGTATTTCATTCATATGTTCCAAAACATAGGGAGCAGCTACTGTGGGTCAGGCACAGTTGGGCACTGGGGATACTGGGTGATTAATAAAAATATGCATATATTACTATATGCCACAGTTCTAACTCGCTGAGCCTCACAATGACCCTGAGGCAGGAATTATTCGTTCCCATTTTACAGATGAGGAAAATGAGGCACCAGGAGTTTTAAGTGGCTTGCCCACAACCTTACCAGAGGGTGGCAGGCCTAGGATTGGAGCTCAGGTTCTTAACCACCACTCTGGGCTGCCCTCTGTGAAAAATGCCTCATTTTACCCCTGAATGTTTCTATGTAAATCCTTTCTCCATCACTTTTTTTTTCCCCCCCCAAGTATGCCTCCTCTTTTTTTTCTTTTCTTTCGAATGCATTTTTCTCTTCTCTATCCAACCCCCTCCCAGCTCCACCCACAGACTGACCTTCTGGGCCAGGCAGAAGGCGGCAATGCCCACGGGCCAGAAACAGCACAGCATGGAGAAGACAGCCAAGCCCAATGGTGGTCGTGGGGTAGGAGTGGGGAGAGAAGGCCGCCCCCATCCCCAGTCCGAGTCACTGTCACTGGATGACACATCCTATGGGCAGGAGACCAGCCTAAGTGGTCATCTCCACCCATCCTCCTTGCCCCACTGCTCCACTCCCCATGCCCCCAAAGACACCAAGAGAGAAAAATGTTCCAAGAGGTAGGCCCTTTCACTTGCCCACATCCTGGATCCCCTCTGACGGGAAGCTCTGGACCCTGTCTCCAGAGAAAAGCCTCACCCACACTCAAAAGCTTTGAGTTCAATTTCAAGCTCACAGGTCCACTCATGGATACTACAGCTGCTTATAAGCTCTGAGTTAAAAACTGCTGAAGTGGAGACAGAAACCAATGGAGACTGGAACCTGCAAAAGATGGCGATTAGGGGAGCCAGCTCTGGTGGCCTAAATTACTAGGACAAACCTGCCTGCTGAAACTACAGGTTCTAGGTTAAAAATATATATTTTTAAATCTTGCATCAAATAGCTCACAAGACTTTAAGGAGTTACTGTAAAGCCAAAACTGAAGTGAAAATCAAGGTTAATTTAACAGAGAGGTCAAATGAACAGAGAAGGCCCCTTCTGCCCTGCAGGCATTTATCAATCCCTGAATGAAAAATTAACCTTTCATTCAGACCTTGAACTAGATTAAAAATGATCTTTCACTGGTAGTACCCCCAGACAGCTGACAAAAGCAAACCAAATCCTCTCCTGAGGAAGGTACTTTCATTCTCAAAACAATTTTTCAAATACAGTGACCAGCATGCAAAGATAACCAGGCAGACAGGAACCACGGAGGAGAGCTAGGTAATAAGGCCCTCAAGGTCTTCAAATAATGGGATTCTTTGACACAAACCATGTCAAAGTGAAGCTTACTGCCACAGTGGGGCAGACCCGTGTTTCCCAAAATGGCCACACTCATCTCCTCCCCTCCCACATGCTCTTCTTACTGATAATCTCATCAGGGGTGAGGTCTATGTCCACTTTCCTTGAGTCTGGGAAGGCTATGATTCATTTGTAATTGATAGAATGTGGTGGAAGTAATGCAGTGCGACTTGCAAGCATAAGTCAGAAAAGGTGAGGCAGCTTCTGCTTTGCTGAAACACTCCTGCCGGAGGCTGGAGGCACATGAGTCTTGGCTGCCCTGAAGGCGCCGTGCTGTAAGCCCAAACCAGCCCACATGGGAGACTCCTGCAGAAAGCCCTGAGACTACATAAAGAGAGAGTTTAGTCAACCAGACCCCAGCTGCTTCAGACCCTGACTGTTCCAGCTCTAGCCACTGGCTGACCGCAACCTCATGAAAGACCCTGAGGCAGAAAACACCCAAGTCCTTCCCAAGTTTCCCAACCCGTGGAAACCATGAGCCATGATAATGATTGTTGTTGTTTTAAGCTACTAAGCTTTGGGGTGATTTCTTATGTGGCAATAGCAACTGGAAAACCATGTTTAGCAGATAAAAGGACAAGCTTGACAATACGCACAAGGAATAAGAAATTATAAAAAAATTGACATTAATTGGAAAAGAGAGAAAGAGAGAGAGACCAGGGGCAAACAGAGGCACAGAGATGCATCGGCTTTGGAAAGACATGGACTGATAGAGAACAGGGGGGTCAGAAATCAGAGGGAAGACAAACAGACACAAAGGGAACAAACATGAGAGATGAATCTGGAGAGAAAAAGGTAAAGAAGCCAGGGGGGATGGAGAACAGGAAAAACCACACCTGGAAACCCAGGAAGGCCAAACGCAGTTGCGAAGTGAGACTCCTGGCCAGCAGCTGGCAGCTGGAGTTGGCCAGCAGCCTGCCGGATGTTGGCCACAGCTGGATTCACCTCCAGCCCCTCCCCCAGCCTCCCACTAAGGAGCCTACCTTAGTGGTCCTGCTCCTACCTCAAGGTCAGGGAGCCCTGGCTCCCCAAGTACAGCACTCACAGAAGGAAGAGATGGTGGCAGGAACTGCCAATCCCTCAGTGATTCTGCAAAGGCTGTCTCTCGAAAGGGAGGCCCTGGCTCAGGCTCGCCAGGCTTCTGGACAGGGGGCTCACCGCCTACACCCACCAGCAGAGGCTGTTGGAGATCTGGAAGACTGGGGTTGTCCATGGCTCGGGAGAGGCTCCCAGAGGGGCTTCCTGGGAGTAGGGGAAAGAAAAAGACAAGTTGTAAAAGTCTCACTTTTATCCTTCCCCTGACTCCTGGCTTTGGAGAGACTCCAGGCAGAGACTAGGTAGCTGAACCATCCTCAGACCCATTTTACAGATAGTAAAACCGAGGCCCAGAGAGTAACAGAGGTTGGTCTAAGTTGTGACGAGAACTCAGGACTCTGGACATTCAGTTCCAGGGCTTCTCTCTCCTCAGGCAAAAACCACATACCTGTTGCACATTTATTCCAAACCATGCCTTACACACTTACTTGGCCCATGAACTACACACCCATCCTGGGTTGACACTCTCATCCCTCTCCCCCACACCCATCCCCAATGATGCTTAGTTCACACACCGCCTGTGCCCCCAAGCCTGCACACTCTCAATACCTGCCACACATACCCATCCAGACAAGCCCAATCCCCACCTCCACCTATGCACATTCACATCCCAAGGGACTGTTTGCATACTTGCCCCAAACAACAGGAGCTCCCAAAGGTCTTACTCACTCACCCCAAATAACTCCTTGCACATTCATACTAATCCCCCCAGCATCAGATTCTCCCCAGATGCACATATATGTACAGGCTTCCCACACATGCAGCCTGGACACTCTCCCCTGTCCCCATCACTTCCCTTGCACATCTGCCCAAACACCCGGGGCCACACACCCCTCTTTCTCCACCCACATCCATGGCCCACACTCACCCGCTCCGCTACAACCTCCTGTTTTACCAGAATCCACCTTTGCACACTTCCCCCATAACACCACCAACCGACCACACAACTCAACCACGGAGACTATTCTCGCCCTCACAATCCCCCTGCGGGGGTCCCCAAGTCTCCCGCCCTCAGTCCAAACCTGGCTTGAGCCGATTTCCTGGCCAAGGTTTTGCCTCCCTGTCCCCAGCGCCAGGACCCGGGAGAAGAGCGGTACCCCCACCCCCCAGCTGCGCCTCTCACAGCCCACGGCTATAGGCCGTGACCTCCTGGGCTCTCCGCACCGACACCCTCCCCGATCCTGCCGCTCAGGGTGGGGGAACTCAGTGAGCCCCGCGCTCCTAGGGGTCTGGGCCTCGGGGTACGGGGTCTGAGAGCTCCGCTGCGCGCCCCTCTCAGCGCCCCGGGCCCGCGGCGCGCAGGGGCGGGGCGGTGGGCTCCCGGGCTCCGCCCTCAGAGGAGGCCGCGGTGGGCGGGGTGGGGGGAGGGGAATGGGGCCTTGAAGGCCGACGTCAGCGCCCGGCGCTGGCCCTTGCCATCCTGGGTGCGGAGGAGCAGGCGGAGGTCTCCGAGGTCAGCGGGCCCTGACATCCCGAACCTAGACCCAAACGCTGCAGGACGGAGGACGGGGCGCCCCGATTCTCCAGAGCCTTCCTGGCTTGGCCCTGCTTCCATCCCACTGCCCTCCCCCGTCCCCACCCCACTGCCCTCCCCCGTCCCCAACAGTAAAAACAGCAACCCCGGCTAACTGTGGGCACGGTTCTTGGTGCTTTACATGTACACATACACGTTTATTCCCGAGAACGACCTAAGAGGCACTATCATTGATTGTCTTGTCGTGCCAGGACGAAACGGGCGCAGAGAGTTAGAACTTGCCTAAAAGGGTGCCGCCGGGTCACTGAGTGCAGACTACGCCCGGCGCGGGGGTTAGATACCCTAAGTTCATCAACGCACGGACTCCTCTCAGTAGCTCTATTTCTATCCCTATTAGGCAGTTAAGGAAACTGAGGCTCAGAGATGTGTGCTCACTTGGCCAAGGTAAACAACTGGTACTAGGACCGACCCGCAGATTGTAACCCAGGGCTGTATTTCTTGCCGGCCCAAGTGGAGGGGAGAAAGCAGAGGCAGAAGGTGCGGTGGGGGCTTCCAGGGAAAGGGGCGGTGCTGGGAGTGGGCCAGGGATGGCGTGCTGCTTAGCAGGTGGTACAGGTGGTGGTTATGAGTTAGTATTTGGACCCACACAGACCTGAGTTCCTTTACAGGCTCTTCAAAGCACTCGCTGTGTGACCTCTGGAAAATGGCATCACCTCTCTGAACCCCAATTTCTTCATCTGTGAAATAGCGTAAATACCCCCTGCCTCTTAGCTGTGATAACATATATAAAGCACTTAGATTAGATGCCATAACAAATGTCCAACATTTGCCCCAAACTAGGCACTCTGAACGTGTTTGATGGTGTTTAGGAATATAATTGTTTACATCCGTCTTCATCAGTCTAATTAAGGAACTCTTCTCGCCCAGCAGTCCTCCACCTCCTTCAGGGAGGCCACCCAGCTTGCACTGGCTTCTCTTTCTCGGAAGCCCTCCATCTCACCAGTCCCAGACAGCCAAACTGGAGGATTCCCTTCCTGATGTGGGGCAGGCCAGCGTTCCCTCGCTCCAGGGCTCTGGGGCTCCGTGCCAAGAGTCCAGACGCTGAAGCTGGTACAGGCCCCACTCCTGGGGAGAACAGACAGTGTCTGGAAGTGACCTTGGCTCAGCCAGAGTTTCTGGCAGACAACAGGCAGGGAGACCCACAGGAGCATAGATGAGAAGGAGAGGAGGCAGAACTGTTTAATGGGGAGAGACACACTTGTTACTCTGTATCTCCTTAACCTCGCTCTTATCACTATGAAACATATTACATATTTCTGCTGGTTTGAATCCTCCCACCAGTGCCAGCTCCAGCTTGGCTGGGATTTGATCTCTTTTGTTTACTGCTGTGCCTCAGGGCCTAGAACAGTGCCTGGCCCCAAGCAGGACTTTGATACATATTTGTAGGGTGAGGGCATGAATTCTCACCAGCCTCAGTTTTTTACCAAATCCCTGAGCAATGTGGGTCCCTTCGACCCCCTAGGCCACCGTAGAGATTTATTCACTTCCAACAGATCTCTCTGGCCACCATCAGCCTCGTACAGTCTCCCCACCCCTTCCAGGATGTCACTAGAGGCCCAGGCCTCTTGGGGTTTGTGATGGTCC
This sequence comes from Phocoena sinus, assembly GCF_008692025.1. Classification (NCBI taxonomy): domain Eukaryota; kingdom Metazoa; phylum Chordata; class Mammalia; order Artiodactyla; family Phocoenidae; genus Phocoena; species Phocoena sinus. Next base: position 11,562,783 of record NC_045781.1, read on the forward strand.
TGGAATATTAAACACAAAATTCCAGCCAGGATCATCAACAGAAGCCTAAACCACTGAGTGAAAGTTTGATGAGGAACAGGATATTTATTTATCTCAAAATATCCTCCCACAGATTACTTATTAATTACAAAGGGAAAAAAAATAGTATTAACGGACAACACCAGCAGACACCACCTAAAACCAGGTGATAGAAGTTAACATCACCAGTATCGGGACAAATGAACATCGTGTGCCTCCTGATATGCACCGAAAAGGACACAACATCATCTCTGTGATGTTTTTCTGCCAAAAATGCATCATCCGAATTGAATCATGAGAAAACATGGGTCAAAGCCCAACTGAGGGACACTCTATAAAGTACTTGGTCTGTACACTTTAAAAATGTCAGTGTCATGAAAGCCAAAACAATAACAAAAATTTAAAAGCTGGCAGCCAGTTCTAGATTAAAGGTGACTAAAGAAACATGACAGGGCTGCCCTGGTGGCGCAGTGGTTGAGAGTCGGCCTGCCGATGCAGGGAACGCGGGTTCGTGCCCCGGTCCGGGAAGATCTCACATGCCGCGGAGTGGCTGGGCCCGTGAGCCATGGCCGCTGAGCCTGCGCGTCCGGAGCCTGTGCTCCGCAACGGCAGAGGCCACAACAGTGAGAGGCCCATGTACCGAAAAAAAAAAAAGAAACATGACAACTAAACAAAGTGTGATCCCGGATGGAAAGCAGATGGTTAAAAGGTATGTTATTGGGACAATGGGAGAAATTTGAACATAAACTATAAATTAGATGATAGTTTTCTATCAATCTTAAACTGATACTTGGGGAAATGTTAAATTGGTATTATGGTTATATAGGAGGATCCCCTTGTTCTTAGGAGAATTTTACTAATATAATATTATGAATTATATTTACGAATATAATATATGTGTGCGTGTGTGTGTGTGTGTATGTATGCAGAAAAGCAAGCAAAAGAATTGAACACAACTTCACAGAAAGAGGAAATCCAAGGGAGAGAGGAACATTTAAAAAGTTACTCAAGGGCTTCCCTGGTGGCGCAGTGGTTGAGAATCTGCCTGCCAATGCAGGGGGCACGGGTTCAAGCCCTGCAGGCTCTGGGAAGATCCCACATGCCACGGAGCGACTGGGCCCGTGAGCCACAACTACTGAGCCTGTGTGTCTGGAGCCTGTGCTCCGCAACAAGAGAGGCCACGACAGTGAGAGGCCCGTGCACGGCGATGAAGAGTGGCCCCCGCTCGCTGCAACTAGAGAAAGCTCTCGCACAGAAACGAAGACCCTACACAGCCAAAAATATAAATAAATAAATGAATTAATTAAAAAAAAAAAAAAAAAAAGTTACTCAACTAATCATTAGGGAAATGCAAATTAAAATCACAGTGCGATACCAATATACACCCACCAGAATGGCTAAATGAAAGAAGACACCACCAGGAAGTGTTGGTGAGGATATAGAGTGGGGAAACTCTCATACACTGCTGGTGGGCATCCAAATTGGTCCAACCACTAGGCAAACTGTTGGGCAGTTTCTACTATAGCTGAACGTATCCTATGACCCAGCAATTGCAGTCCAATCAGATATGAACATATGTCCACCAAAAAACAAATTCCCATCAACAGATGGATAAAGTGTAGCATCTTCACACAGAGGAAACTACATAGCAATGAGAATGAAAGAGCTACAGTCACATGCAATAGCATGGGATGAATTTCACAAACAAAACACTGAGCAGGGATTCCCTGGTGGCGCAGTGGTTGAGAGTCCGCCTGCTGATGCAGGGGACACGGGTTCGTGCCCCGGTCCGGGAAGATCTCACATGCCGCGGAGCGGCTGGGACTGTGAGCCATGGCCGCTGAGCCTGCGCGTCCGGAGCCTGTGCTCCACAACGGGAGAGGCCACAACAGTGAGAGGCCCGCGTACCGCAAAAAAAAAAAAAAAAAAAGCACCGAGCGAAAGACAGCAGACACAAAACAATGCATATTGCGAGATTTCATTTATATAAAGTACGAAAACATGCAAAGTTAATCCATATTTTTAGAAGTCCAGTTAGTGGTTTCCTTTGGGGGCATCCTGGAACAGGCATGAAGGGCATCCTGGAGGGACTGGTCATGTTGTTTTCATGAACTGAGTTCTGGTTACCAGGTGTGTTCAGTTTATGAAATTTAATTCAGCTGTTCACTTATGATTTGTGCACTTTTCTGTACACTTCAAAATATTTATTTTTGAAAAAGAGCGAGTTAGATCTAAAGATATGGATAACTTTCCAAGATGTATCACTGAGTGAAAAATGCAAGGTGTGGGAATTCCCTGGTGGTCCAGTGGTTAGGACTCAGAGCTTTCACTGCCGAGGGCCTGGGTTCAATCCCTGTCAGGGAACTAAGATCCCACAAGCTGTGCAGCGCCGCCAAAAAAAAAAAAAGCAAGATGTAAAAGAATATGAACAGTCACTCTGTTAATCAGTACAGCACTTCCTCAAAAAATTAAAAATAGAATTATCATATGACTCAGCAATTCCACTTCTGGGTGTATACCCAAAAGAACAGAAATCAGGGTCTTTTTTTAAAAAAATAAATTTAATAAAATTTTAAAATAAATTGATTTATTTTTGGCTGTGTTGGGTCTTCGTTGCTGTGTGTGGGCTTTCTCTAGTTGTGGTGAAGGGGGTGTTACTCTTCATTGCAGTGTGCGTGCTTCTCACTGTGGTGGCTTCTCTTGTTGCAGAGATGGGCTCTAGGCGCACAGGTTTCAGTAGTTGTGGCATGTGGGTTCAGTAGTTGTGGCACGCGGGCTTCAGTAGTTGTGGCACGTGGGCTCTAGAATGCAGGCTCAGTAGTTGTGGTGCATGGGCTTAATTACTCTGAGGCATGTGGGATCTTCCCAGACCAGGGATCAAACCCATGTACCCTGCATTGGCAGGACGATTCTTAACCACTGTGCCACCAGGGAAGTCCTGAAAGCACGGTCTTGAAGAGACATGTGTACACCCGTGTTCATAGCAGCGTTATTCACAATAGCCAAAAGGTGGAAGCAACCCAACTATACATCGACAGATGAATGGATAAAGCAAATGGGGTGTATATATACAATGGGATATTATTTAGCCTTAAAAAGGAAGGAAATTCTTTGATGACCATTTTGTAGTGTATAGAAATACTGAATCGTTATGCTGTGCACCTGGAACTAACATGGTGTTGTAGGTCAATCATACTTCAAAATAAATAAATAATTGTCATACACTTAAAAACAACAAAAAGGAAATTCTGACATGCACTACAGCATGGATGATCCTTGAGGACATTATGCTAAATTACTCTAAATGAAATAAGCCGGTAATAAAAGGACAAATAATGATTCTACTCAGATGGGGCACCTAGAGTAGTCAAATTCATAGAAATAGAAAGTAAATAGGTGGTTTCCAGGGGCTAGAGGAAGGGAGGGATGGGGAGTTTTTGTTTAATGGGTACAGAGTTTCAGTTTTGTAAGATGAAAGGAGTTCTAGAGATTGGTTGCACAATTATGTGAACGTACTTAATGCCACTGAATTGTACACGTAAAGATGGTGAAAATGGTAAATTTTATGTTATGTGTATTTTATCACAATTTTTAAAACTTTAAGAATAAAAAGTACAGGGACTTCCCTGGTGGTGCAGTGGTTAAGAATCCGCCTGCCAATGCAGGGGACATGGGTTCCAGCCCTGGTCTGGGAGGATGTCACATGCCGCGGAACAACTAAGCCTGTGCGCCACAACTACTGAGCCTGTGCTCTAGAGCCTGTGAGCCACAACTACTGAAGCCCGCGCGTCTAGAGCCCGTGCTCGGCAACAAGAGAAGCCACCACAATGAGAGGCCCGCGCACTGCAACTAAGAGTAGCCCCCGCTCACCGCAACTAGAGAAAGCCCGCGCGCAGCAACGAAGACCCAACACAGCCAAAAATAAATAATTAAGATCAATAAATTTTTTAAAAAAGCATAAAAAGTACATATTCAGTGTGCTCGTAAAAAAAATGTAAAATATGCCATTTCAGTAACAACAACATAAACAATAAAAACCATCAATAATAACAAACATTTATAGTGCCTCTTATGTGCCAGGCCCTGCTCTAATTTCATTAGGCATTTGTATTCGTTATTATTTCTGCATAACAAATTATCCCCCAAAACTTAGTGGCTTAAAACAACAAACAGGGACTTCCCGGGTGGCGCAGTGGTTAAGAATCCTCCTACCAATGCAGGGGACAGGGGTTCGATCCCTGGTCCAGGAAGATCCCACATGCGCGGAGTGACTAAGCCTGTGTGCCACAACTACTGAGCCTGCGCTCTAGGCCTGTGCTGTAGAGCCCGCGAGCCACAGCTACTGAAGCCTGCACGCCCTAGAGCCCGTGCTCCGCAACAGGAGAAGCCACCCCTCGCCGCACCTAGAGAAAGCCCGCGCGCAGCAAAGAAGACCCAACACAGCCTAAATAAATAAATAAATAAACAAACATTTACCGTCAGACAGTTTCTGTTGGTTAGGAATCTGTTGATGGCTTACCTGGCTGGTTCTCGCTCAGGGTGTCGTGAAGCTACAGTCAGCATGTTGGCCAGGTGCAACAGTCACTGGAAGATTTGATGTGGCTGAAAGATGTCCTTCCAAGATGGGTCACTCACAGGGTGCTGGTTTGTTGGCAAGGGGCCTCGGTTGTTCTCCATTTGGGTCTCTCCGCTGGCTGCTTCACTGCTGTCACAAATGGTGGCTGGTCTCTCTCAAAGTGAGCCATTCAATAGAGAGGTGGATGAAGAAGCCTCAATGCCTTTTATGGCTTAGTCTAAGAAGTCACACAGCAACACTTCTACCATATTCTGCTGGTTAGAAGCAAGTTACAAAGTGCAGCCTATACTCAAGAGGAGGGAAATTAGGCTCCATCTAGTGAAAGAAGGAGTGTCAAAGAATCTGTGGACATATTTTAAAACAGCTTCATACATTCATTAAATCCTGACAATAATCTAACAAGGTGGGTACCATCACTCATTCTCACGTTACAGATGAGGAAACTAAGGTACAGAGAGGCTAAAGGTCACACAGAAGAGCTAGAGCTAAGACTTAAATCCAGGTAGTTGAACTGGGAAGCATTGTCTTAATCACTAATGTCAACCAGTGGGAAAGAAACCAACTGAAGAAAAAAATATTTAAGAAGGAGCATGGTGTGAGACTTTTGTTTGTTTTTTGGCCATGCCACGTGGTATGCAGGATCTTAGTTCCCCAACCAGGGATCGAACTCCATGCCCGCTGAAGTGGAAGCGTGGAGTCTTATCCACTAGACCACCAGGGAAGTCCCATGTACGGGACTTTGATGACTGGTTGGACGTGGTAAGTGATGGAGTTGAGGATGACACCCATAACCTCCATATTCCTTTGATACTGGGAGATGTGTATCCAAGAGAGGCAGGACAGCAGGAAGTTAAGAACATAAGGTGTGGGGACGGAGTGAGACAGAGCTATAATCAATTTGGGTTTTTTAAAAATAAATTTATTTTTTATTTATTTTAATTTTGGCTGCGTTGGGTCTTCGTTGCTGCGCGTGGGCTTTCTCTAATTGCGGCGAGCGGGGGCTACTCTTCGTTGCGGCGCGCCGGCTTCTCATCGCCGGTGGCTTCTCTTGCTGCCGAGCTCAGGCTCTAGGCACGTGCGGGCTTCAGTAGTTGTGGCTCAAGGGCTCTAGAGCGCAGGCTCAGTAGTGTGGTGCAGGAGCTTAGTTGCTCCGCGGCATGTGGGATATTCCTGGACCAGGGCTTGAACCCGTGTCCCCTGCAGGGGGATTCTTAACCACTGCGCCACCAGGGAAGCCCATCAATTTGGTTTAAGGCAAACGATTTTGCCCTAATTTCTTCATCTTAAGTAAGGCTGATAATTACCCACCCTGTGGGATATCTGTGAGGATTAAAGGAGATCATGCATGCAAAACAATCAATTTACAGCTGCTGGCACGGAGAAATCACTCGATAAATGGTAGCTTTCAAATATACCTATTAGTGAAATATTATTGAATTGTATACCTATTGAATTATTTTATCTATATAAATACCATCCTACTGAAACGTTGCCCTCTCCCTATAATTTTCAGCTGGTGACTCTAACTTTTGCAGTCCCCGTTTTGCAAAAAGGAGAGGAATAAGTTCCTTTTGGACTCCCGGTCTGGGCTGGAGGAATAAGGCACGAACTACGGTGGGGAAGGCACCGGCTCAGGAAATCACAATGTGTGAGTGCCTCTGACTCAGTCATTCCCCTTGTGTCCATTACATGGATGCGATAACTGAGACCTAGAGCTGTGCAAGGTCACAAGTCACTGACAGAGTCCAGTCTTCAAAAACAGGATTTTTTGCAGATAAAGAGGCCTCAGTTCCTCGTTTCTCATACCCCTTCCCCCAACCCACCCCCTGCTTGCTCAGAATCAGCACCAACAGTGAAGGGAGTTGAATTTATCAGTTCTTGAGGAGCTTGGAGGAATTCTAAAAAGGAACCCCCTCCCCAACTTCTCTGAATGAGGGTTTTTTTTTTCCAGTTATGAGGCAGGGGGATGCACACAATGACGTGAGGGAGATTTCCCCCCTGGCTCTGGCTCAAGTCTCTGACTTGTGGCCCCGATTGAGAGAGAGTTTTAGGGGGGCACGGGACATCAATGGATTTGCTTATTCTGTTATGAGAGTGTCTGGGACAAACAGTTGGTGCACAAACTTCCTCAGCCACGCTCAAGATGGCCACATAAGGCCACGCCGCAAATGGCTGAACCGTGGTTCGCGGTTGGAGAGACGCCTTTCCCAAAATGGAGAGGGGGGAGATAAAGTGTCCATCACAGGTTAGCCCCGCCCCCACAGATTGCTAGGGCCAATTAGCGACCCGCAGGGCGGGGACAAGGCCAGGGGAGGAGGCTGCCGTTGCCCCAGCAACAACCAGGGAGCCGGGAGGCGGGCGCGGCTTCGGAGGGATTGGCGTCTCAGCAATCTTGCTGCCGGGAAGGTCCTGCGAGAGGCGCGAGCTAGGCCTGGGAAGTCAGCGCCTGCGGAGAGAGGGACAGGTCAGGTCCATGAACTCCAATCCCCGCTTTCGCCTCTCCTAACCGTTAGACGCTCTGAGGTAGGAATAACGCATGCGCGGGCTCAGAGGTGGAGCTAAGGTGCCCTGCACTTAGAACGCATGCGCCTCATGGCGGTGGGGGGCGGAAATCTGACCCGAGGAGGCGGTGCTTTGTGTTGTGGGCGGAGCCATGTGCCCCTGGGGCGGGACTTTCTGCTGCAATGAGCGGGATGAAAAGGTTTCTTTAGAGGCAGGCAGAGTTAGATGCCAGCTCCTTGGAGCGTCCGTTTCTCGCCCCTCATTTTTCTGCGGCTCTCCTGGAGAGGCAGTTAGTATCATGGTTAAGACCGCAGCCTCAGTGGTTTGACGAAACTAGCTTGGAATCCCAAGTACTGCTCCTTACTTGGTGGGCCTCAGTTTTCCCATCTATTAGGTGGAGATAATTGTACACTTTTCTCATAAGGCTGTGATTATATTTTCCCCAGGGCCATGGCTGAGGTGCACGTGATTGGGCAGATCATGGGGGCCACCGGTTTCTCGGAAAGTAGCCTCTTCTGCAAGTGGGGCATCCACACAGGTATTCCCGGGCATGGTTCATTTCCCCACCAAGACCCCGCAGCCTAGACGCCTCCACCTACTTTCCTTGATCCCCTGACCTCAGTCCCTGATCCTCAGCTTCCATGGGCTCTCAGGACTCCTAACCCTGACCACGCTTTGTTCATGTGAGTCTCAGGCTCCCTTCTTCTAATCCCTTCCCATCCCATCTCTGGGGACTCAGACTCCCACTCTCTCAACACACATTCCCTAAGGATATGAGACTATAGGCTGGACCCACCCAGCTACCCCAGCACACACTCCCTGTCCTCAAAACACTTGACAGCGGTAGCGACACTGCTTGGACTTCATTCACTGTCTTAGGGCTGCTCTGGTGCCTCCCCCATCTTAACTCTTTGCTTAACCATCTCCATGTATTGAGCTCTTAATGTAAAATGGAAGTTTCCATGTTGAAATGAAGAGGAGAGGCCACCTTCCTGTATTCCTATTTCTCTGTGAGAATGTAGGAACCCTGTTCTGACAGTTATCCAAGTCGATCCACACAGGCCCAGGAGGGACCTTGGAGGTCTCAATGTTCATGCCTCTCCATCAGAGGCAGTATAGTGTGGTGGGTGGTGTGACGGCTAGGGCCACAGGCCACCAGGTGGCCACCAGGTCTGGGCTCAAATACGCACTCCCTTGCCTATTGATTGGAAGCCTTTGGGCTTGACCTCTCTGAGCCTCAGTTTCCTTGTCTGAAAATAAAGCTAATGGCGGCAGAGGCAGCAGAGTGCCGAGGTTAAGAGCACAGACTGCCTGGGCTTCAAAACCAGCTCTTGCTTATTAATTATGTGACCCTGGCCACTTGTCTCTGCCTCGATTTCCCTGTCTATGAAATGGGAATAATAGCACTACCTCATGGGGTTGCTGTGAGGACTAAATGAATATCAGTAGCACTTAGAAGAGGGCCTAGACTTGTAAGTCCTCAGTGTTTGCCTGGCTTGTGTAAGAATTGGATGGGCTCTTGTTCCTAAAGCCCTAGGTATGTTGCCTAGCACAGATAAATGCCCAAGAAATGAGTGTGGCCATTGCCATCGTCATCTTTTCAGGCCTGGGGTTCTTTGCGATTTCACTGGTGGGTAGGTTGGTGGTTGAGAAGCAAGGCCTGGAATCAGACTTGGTTTCCAGTGCCCTCCTCCACTCACCTGCGCTGTGACCCTGGCAAGTGCTATTCCCTCTCGCAGCCTCAGTTTTCTTATCTGTAAAGCGTGACCATTTGTCCTTCATAGGGGTGTTAGGAAGTCTTGTATGTGAGGACCCTGACTCAAGGCTTGGTGCTTTCCTCACCTGGCCCGCAAGGGAGCAGTAACCGACGTGATTTTTATTATTTCAGGGGGCTCTCGGTCAGGGAGAAGCGGGGTAGGGGGCAGTTAATCCAATAGAGAGCCAAGGCGCGGTCAGACAAAGGGCTTGGTCTCTGCCGTCAGTCAGAGCTCCATTTGAGGGATTTCCCAGGCGGTCCAGTGGTTAAGACTCCGAGCTTCCCCTGCAGGGGACACGGGTTCAAGCCCTGGTCGGGGAACTAAGATCCCACATGCGGCGTGGCACAGCCAAAAAAAAAAAAAAATAACGAAAACCTAAAAACGAAAGCAGAGCTCCATTTGAATCAGCTCCACCATGGGACCTTGGTCTGCTGCGGTCCTGCTGTAGCCCCAGCATGGAGAACAGTGCTTGGCACAGAGTAGGTGTTCAGTAAAGGTTTGTGGAATGAAAGGTAAAGGTTTCTTTACCTGCAAAATGGGGATTGTATTGGCCCCCCACCTCCTAGGATCATTTATTTGTCCAAAACAAACATTTATTGAACACCTTCTGTGTACCAAGATCTGGGTTTGAGGTTCTAGGGATCCAGTAGTTTACAACATCCCTGCTCTCTCAGGGCTCACAGCAGAGGAGACAGAAAAGAAACAAGCAGGTAAAGACGTGAGTGCAATGATTACAGGTAGTGTACTAGGTACTAGGAAGAAATGAGATGAGAGATGATGTGAGAGGGACTGGTTAGTTTTGGGATAGGAGGGTGAGGGAGAACCCCTCTGTGAAAGTGGCACTTGAGCTGATCCCTGAAGGATGAAAAAAAGCCAGGCATAGGGACATCCAGGAGCTGAGTTTTCTGGGCAGAGGGAACAGCCAGTGCAAAGGCCCTGAGGAGGGGAAAGAAATAGGACCATTGAGGCTAGAGGGTGGTGAGGAATGGGGAAAGTGATGGGAGATGAGTTCAGGAAGGGGTTGGGGGGGGCACAGGCCGGGCCATGTAAGGCCTTGTAGACTCTCCTGTGGAGGAGAGTCTGTAAACTGGGGGTGGGGTGGGGATTAAGAGTCCCAGAGGGTGGATTAAATGAATTCATTACTAAAGCGCTTAGCGCAGCGTCTGGCATTTAGTACGCAGTCGGTGCATTTTTGCTATTATTATCACCCTCAGTAGGATTGCTATTACGATGCACCGTTCACGATTTGCTCTGTGCTTCTGCTTGTGAAGGACTGCCTCAGCTCCATCTTAGTCCTTGGACTAGGCCTCTAAACGTGGGGTGAGAATTGTAGTAGAATGATCCCCAGCACTCATCCGGCACTCACTGTGCCCCAGACACTGTTCTCAGTGCCTCGTGTGTATTAACTCATTTAATCTTCTCACAAGCCTGGGAGGAATGCATTATTATTACACCCACCTTACAGATGGGAAGACGGAGGCAGAGAAAGGTAACTGGCCCAAGGTTGCATGGGCAGGAAGAAATAGTGCCAGGATTTGTACCCAGACATTTGGCTCCAGGGTCCATGCTTTGCAACCCTCCACTCCCCAGTGCCAGGGAGAAATGGGGTCCTATAGCCACAGTGGGATCCCCTTCCTGATGGCTGCCTCCCACCCCGCCCTGCCTCATCCGTGTCCTGGCTCTCACTGCAGGGGCAGCATGGAAGCTCCTGTCAGGCGTGCGGGAGGGCCAGACACAGGTGGACACCCCCCAGATAGGGGACATGGCCTACTGGTCCCATCCCATCGACCTGCACTTTGCCACCAAAGGCCTACAAGGTGAGTTCCTGGCCTGGGCCCCAGGCTAGACTAAGGGGAGGTGGGTTAGAGGCACTCAGTGCTGCGGAGACTGGAAACATCAAGTACTGTTCCTGCCCCCATGCCGTTTGGGTCCCTTTCCTGACCAGGCTTGGCCCTGGAGAGGGTGAGCTGAGGCCTCCCCAGGCCGGCTCTAGAGTGCATTAGGAGTGGGGCAGAGGCAGGGGTGGACGGGGCAAGGTCAAGGGGAGAGCCAGGGGGAGAGGGAGGTGGCTTTCACAGAGACAAAGCAAGAGAGTCTTCAATCAGCAGGAAGCTGGGAGGGGTTATGAGAGAGAGAGGTGAGGGCTGGTGGCTATTCTGCAGGTAGGGCCCCTCAGCTGCTCAGAGGGGAGGTGAATACGTGGGGGAGGAGGGGTCAGAACACCTCTTCTGGCAGAACATTTGGGTCATTAAAGAGGGTGGGGCTTCCCTGGTGGCGCAGTGGTTGAGAGTCCACCTGCCGATGCAGGGGACGCGGGTTCGTGCCCCGGTCCGGGAAGATCCCACGTGCCGCGGAGCGGCTGGGCCCGTGAGCCATGGCCGCTGAGGCTGCGCGTCCGGAGCCTGTGCTCCACAACGGGAGAGGCCACAACAGTGAGAGGCCCGCGTACCCCAAAAAAAAAAAAAAAAAAAAAAAAGAGGGGTGGATTCCAGGAAATAGCCTAGGTAAATATGCCATATATTTCTACCATATAAATAATAGTTACTGAGTGCCTGCCCTGTGTCAGGTGATGCCAGGGAGATATCAGTGATTGAGACAGCTCCCCAGCCCTATCCCCACACAGTTCATCATCCCTTGGGAGAGACAGAGCTGCCCTCAGACAGTGGTAACCCAGAGTGGGCAGGACTGGGATGGGGGATCTTGAAGGGCTATGGGAGGCCAGCGGAGGTGCCTGACCCTGCTGGGGGGTTCAGGGAGGGCTTCCTGGACGAGGGGGATGTTTGAGCTTTGCTGTGAAAGGACAGTAGGAGCTATTAAAACAGAAAGATGAAAGAGGGTTCTGGGCAGAAAACCATGTGCGGAAGCCTCAAGGGGGAAAGTGAGCCAGGGGCGTTTGGAGGACCCGCGGAGAGCAGGAGGACTGCGGGGGGTGAGGTGGCAGGGGACAGGGGACAGGGGACAGGCCATTGCAAGGCCTTGAATGCCAGGCCGCAGAGTGGAGGCCATATCCTGAAGGCACTGGGGAGCCAGAGCAGGTGATTGACAAGTCAGGTTTTGCTTTTAAGAGATCCCTCTGGCTGCCTGTGGGTTATGGATTGGAAAGTGAGGCAGGCAACAGTCCTTTCAGCTCTTAAGGACCCCGAGTCTCTGAATGTGGGCATCATCCTTGCCTCCTCTTTTCTCCTACCCGCCCCAATTTTGTCCATCAGGAAATCCCATTAGCCCCACCGTTGAAATGAATCCTAAATCCCACCACTCCCCCTGCCCTCTTCCCAGCACCCTGATCTGTCCACCCTCACCTCTCACTGGGCTATTACAGTAGCCTCTTTACCGGTATTCCCACCTCAGCCCCGTAAGTCTGTCCCCCCGTGAACACCTAAGTTAGGTAACATTCCTCCTCTGCTCAGAACCCTCTGTGGTCCCCATCTCACTCAGGGTAAAAGGCAAAACCTTACCATGGATCACAAGGCCCTGCTCAGTCTGATTCTGTCACCTCCTCCCCCTCTCCGCCATCTCACTCTGCTCCAGCCACATCGGCCCCACCAGGCAGCTCCTACCTCAGGGCTTTTGCACTAGCTATTCCCTCTGCTGGGAGCGTTCTTCCCTAGATATCCACATAGCCCCCACTCCCTCTCCTCCTTTAAACATTCACCCAGATGTCACCTCAGGAAAGTTTTGCTTGATCACCCCCTTTCTAAAACTGCATGCCAGGACTTCCCTGGTGGCCCAGTGGTTAAGACTCCACGCTCCCACTGCAGGGGGCCCGGGTTTGATCCCTGGTCAGGGAACTAGATCCCACATGCATGCCGCAACTAAGAGTTCGCATGCCACGACTAAGGAGCCTGCCTGCTGCAACTAAGACCCAGTGCAACCAAATAAATAAATATTAAAAAAACAAAAACTGCATGCCTACCCCAACCGTACCCAGCTTGTTTGTCTTCAGAGCAGTTATCACCATCTGACGTACCCTATAATTTGTGTATTTACTGTGTTCGTTGTTTAAGACGTCAGCTGCACAAGGGCAGGAATTTTTGTCTGCTCTGTTCACTGCTGTGTCTCCAGCTTCTAGAACAGGGCCTAGCACAGAGGGACTCAGAAAGGAGGGTGAAATGGAGCTGGGTCTCCAAGGGCTTTGCCTACGGGCTGAGGAGCTGAATTATATTCTGAGTGAGGACACTGGGAAACCTATGGAAGGGAGAGAAAGATGCTTCCAGCTGCCAGGTGAAAGTTGGATTGGAGGGAGCAGGAAAAAAGGCCCTGAGGCCAGAAAAGAGGACAGGGTGTGGCCACGGGGAGGGAAGGAGGGAGGCATCGAGGGCAAGGCCCAACATACTCACCTGGGGACTGGGCTCCCCTGAGATGGGGACACAGAGGAAGAGGCCACGGAGAGGGAAGTCAACAGATGCCAGACCTAAAGGGCGTTGAATGTTCAGGTCGGACTTTATACTGAGTGCACTGGGGAATCATAGAAGGGTTTTGAGCAGGGGAGGAATACGGATTCAGAAGGATCCCTTTGGTTGCTCTGTGGGGGTAGGAGTCCAGAGAGGAGGCTGGGGCAGAAACCTGGCGGGGAAGGACGGGCCTGGGATCTTCAGGAGCTCCTGCTGGGCTGTACCCATCCCACTTTGCCTCCCTTCCTCCTATACTGCAGGTTGGCCCCGACTCCATCTCCAGGTATGGTCCCAGGACAGCTTCGGCCGCTGCCAGCTTGCAGGCTACGGCTTTTGCCATGTGCCCAGCAGTCCAGGCACCCACCAGCTGGACTGCCCCACATGGCGGCCCCTAGGCAGCTGGCGGGAGCAGCTGGCAAGGGCCTTCGTGGGTGGCGGGCCTCAGCTGCTGCATGGAGATGCCATCTACAGTGGGGCTGACCGCTATCGCCTGCACACTGCTGCCGGTGGCACCGTGCACCTTGAGCTGGGCCTGCTGCTGCGCCACTTCGATCGTTATGGCGTCGAATGCTGAAGGACCCTGTATGGACCGCTGGCCCCCAGCCATATCTCTGGACACCCGGTGAGGGGCAGGATGGCACAGGGGTCAGAAGCATGGGCTCTGGAGACTGTCAGACCTGACCCCAGCCAAGACTGGTGTGGCTTCTATCCTGACTAGCATCTCAAGCCCAGTGGCTGCCCCTCCCAGGTCCAGTTTCCCCATCTGTAAAATGGGGGCAGTAAATGTGTGGGCTCACAGGGGTTGGGTGCAGAGAAGCTGTTGGCACATGGAAGGGCTCAGTAAAGGAGAGCAGTTCTTTCAGATGTGAGTGCTTTTCTGACCATCTGTTGGATGTCCAGTGCCCCATCCTCTCACTGTCACCCTCCTTCCTCAGGCCCCCTTCCCCTGTCCTCTGCCTCAACCTCTGACCCGCTCCACACTCTGGGTGATGCTCTTATGGCCCCCACTCCTTGGGGGTCCCCCTCCTCTGTGCCCCTCTCCCCACTGGCTCCCTGTCTTCTGGCTGACCCTCTCCCCCACTGCCCCAGCTTCCCACTCTCCACTCGGGGTGGTCGTCCTCGGAGTCCCTGTACCCTGCGTCCCCATCCTCTGATTGAGCCCTCCCCGCCGGGTCTTTATTCCCTCGGTGACCCTCGCACAGTCCTCAAAGCCACACGCAGCACAGCCGCCCGCTTTGGTAGCGCTCAGCCGCCAGGAGGCAGCACCCTGTTGGTGGGGCGGAGCCGGGTGCCCGCCCCCTCCCCCCAGGGCTTAAGGGACCCCCCTCGGAGCCCGCCCACGCGAGATGAGGACTGTGGACCGGCCCCCCCCATGCCCTCCCCCTGAGGGCCGCCCCCGCCCCGCGCGCTTCCTGGGTGGGGCCGGGGCGGCTTCAAAAACCCCCCGCCGCCCCAGCCGGTCGCCGCCGCCGCCGCCCTTCGCGCCCCAGGCCGTCCCACTCCCTTCCTCCCGCCGCGGATCCGCCAGACAGCGAGGCCCCCGGCCGGGGGCAGGGGGGACGCCCCCTCCGGGGCACCCCCCGGCTCGAAGCCGCCCGCGGGGCCGGCCTCAGCCGGGAACGGAGGAAGGAGCCGCCGAGGAGCAGCCCAAGGCCCCAGAGTCTGAGACGAGCCGCCGCCGCCGCCCCCGCCGCCGCCGCCGCCACTGCGGGGAGGAGGGGGAGGAGGAGCGGGAGGAGGGACGAGCTGGTTGGGAGAAGAGGAAAAAAGTTTTGAGACTTTTCCGCTGCCGCTGGGAGCCAAAGGCGCGGGGACCTTCGCGCAGCGCTGCTCCGCGAGGCAGGACTGGGGGACCCCAGACCGCACCTCCGCCCTGCACCACCTCGGACGCTTGCTCCCTTCCTTCCCCCCACACGGCGTTCCCCGGGCGCCCCCATTCCGGACCAGCCCTCAGGAGCCTCATACCCGACTCCCGCGAGGACTCGACCCCAGACATCGGTCGCACCCTTCCGCACGGCCCCCAACTCCTAGCCTCTCTCTTGAGCCCCCGCGCATCCAAGGACCCTTCTCCTCCGGGATCCAGGAGACGGGATTAATCTCAGACCTGCCTCAGCTTTCCTATTCAAGACCACCCACCTTTGGTACTAGATCTCGCTCATCTCGGTTTTTGCCGTGGGATACCGAGAACACACCCATCAGAGCCGCCCCTCCAGCTCCGCTCCGTCCTCCCTGAGGGCCTCAACTCCCTCCCTCCCCAGACCCTCCTACCTTTCCTCGGGAGACCCCCCCCCCCAGCCCCTGTAGGGGCTGGGCCTCCCTCTTCCCACCCCAGCCCGGCTCGCGCTCTCGGCTGTGCCGGGGGCGCCGCCTCCCCCATGCCGCCCTCGGGGCTGCGGCTGCTGCCGCTGCTGCTGCCGCTGCTGTGGCTACTAGTGCTGCCGCCTGGCCGGCCGGCCGCCGGACTGTCCACCTGCAAGACCATCGACATGGAGCTGGTGAAGCGAAAGCGCATCGAGGCCATCCGCGGCCAGATTCTGTCCAAGCTTCGGCTCGCCAGCCCCCCGAGCCAGGGGGAGGTGCCGCCCGGTCCGCTGCCCGAGGCCGTACTGGCCCTTTACAACAGTACCCGTGACCGGGTGGCCGGGGAAAGTGCCGAACCTGAGCCTGAGCCAGAGGCGGACTACTACGCCAAGGAGGTCACCCGCGTGCTAATGGTGGAAAACAGCAACGGTGAGCTCGGAGGGGCAGGGGACAGGGGGCGCCGGAGTGCAGGGGTCACGGGGAGGAAATTACCGGTAGAGGAAACTGGCTGGGGGAAGAGGACCCCCGGGGGCGCCGGGAACTTGGGAGGGGGAGTCTCAAAGAGGATAGGGCTGAGCTCCCTACCCCCCAGGTATCTGGTCTTGAAGAGGAGATAGTGAGCGGAGTGGACCGCTTTTGGAGGGCTACAGGAACATGCGAGATCGTGGGCGGGGGGAGTCCCTAAGAGGGAGAGAAGCGAAGCAGTTACGGGGTGGGAGTGTAGAAAAAGACTTCCCCTTGCAGGGTGCACTAGAGTGCAGGGGTCGTGGGTGGGGCCCGCAGAGAGGGAGCTCGCTTTGGGAGAAGCGAGGACCCCGGCATTGGGGAGAGGAGAGGTAGTGGGGAAAGCTGACCCAGAGCTCAGGGGTCATGAGGCAGGAAGATTCAAGAAGGACAGAAAAACTAGGTGAAGCGAACCCCAGAGGTTCCAGAAAGTGGAGAGTGGACGCATTTGCACACGGTGCGAAGAACACGCGGGATTGGGGAAGGGCTTAGAGAGAGAGGCGGGGAGGGGGTGATCAATGCGAGGTCAAAAGGGGGCGCGAGGTCGTAGGGTGGGGGAAACTGGCGGGAGAGAAGCGGAGACCAGACCCCAGGGGGATGCCGGGGATGCGCCGGGAGGTGCTCTATTTCGCAGACGGACGTGAGAGGAGGAAGCCCAGCGGAGGAAGCGAGCCCCCAGGAAACCTAGAATACTGGGTCGTGGGAAGGGGTATACAGAGCGGAGAGACAAGCGTGGGAAAGGTGGACCTGGGAGCGGGCAGAGGAGAGATGGACGGTGCCATGCTGGGAGCAGCGAGCCTCCGCCACGCCGCGGGATGGAAGGGAGAGGGCTGAGTGAGGAGTCGAGCCGTAGAGGGAGAGGTGGGTGGGTGCGACTCTACAATACCCGGGTGAGAAAACCGAGCTGGTAGGGGTGAGGAAGCCCCACGTGTGTGCCACGCGCGGGGGGAGGAGCCTGCGCTTCCGGAAGGGGACAGGAGAACCCCAGCAGAGCTGAATGCTGAGAGCCTGGACCCCAAACTCCTAGTTCCTCTCTAGGAGGCTGGGGAAACCCCAGCGTCCGGCCGCCTAGCCCTCCCTCCCTTCCTTTCCTTCCCGTGCCTCGGGGGGCGGGGATCGCGCGCGGAGCCTGGGGCGAGACGAGGCAGGTCCGGTCCCCGCCCTCGCGGTGGCAGCGGCGCCTCCCGCCCCCTTCACCCCCAGCTCAGGGCGGCACTACCGCTGGGCCCGCCCCATCGGCGCCCGCGGAGACCCAGGCGTACCGCGTGGCCCAGAGGCTTGGGGGCGACCCCCCTGCTTTCACTTTCCCTCTTGGGCATTAGACTTGTGGGTCTCTGGCCCATTTGTGTACCCAGTTGCCGCTTCAGCCGAATGACACCCCTACCCTCCCACATCTCCGTCTCACCTTTTCCGTCGTAGCTTCATACATAACTTCTAGAAAGTGATAACTCGGGGCTTGGTTGTAGAGATTTTTCCAACACTGATACCTTCAATCTCTCTTCATTCCTCTTCTGCCTCCATCTCGCTCCCAAACCCTGTGTCTCTCTTCCCCGTGTGTCTGTCTCCCATCTCTGCCTTTCCATCTCTCCCGCATCACCGTTACTCTCTCTGTCCCAGTCTGGGTCTCCCAGTTTCTGTCTCTCCATCTCTTCCCTCTCTCTCGCTTTTTCTCCTCCATACCCTACTCTCCATCTCTCCCTCTCACCGTTCCTGCCCCTTCTATCTCTCTTCTTCCCTATCTGTCTCCCAGGCCTGGGCTCTACCCTTCCTTTGGGGTCTGCTGAGTAACTCCTGGGCCAAGATAGGGCTTTTTTTTTTGTGCGGGGCAGGGGCTGGCCCGGCTAGAGAGGGGAGGAGTAGGGGAAGGAGACCCACAGAAGGGGCTTCCTCTGTCCTTTCTCATCGGATGTCTCCACCATTTCCATGCCCCCACTGCAGAGGCCTAAAGCAGCTGTCCCAGTTGATCCAGGAGTTCATGGCTTGCCCCGCTCTTTCCCAACCCCCACCTTTTCCTAGACTAGAAAACTTCCTAATTTTCTCTGTTCCCCTTCCCCCGCCCCCGAAGCCATTCTTACCTAGAATGAACTTTGTCTTTTCTAACCAGCTGGGGAAGGAAACAATAATAATACAACAAGAGTAATGTCTCATTAGCAGGGAGGCAGCATAACCTAGGGCTTAAGAGCACAGTCTCTGGAATCAGACTGGCTGAGTTTGAATCCCCACTCTGCAGCTTCCTGGCTGCGTGATCTTGGGGCAAATTGTTTCATCTCTTTGCCTCAGTTTTCCCATCTATAAAACGGGTATACTAGTAGTATCTTCCTCATGGGGTTGGTGAACACACACATTAGAGTAAGCATTGTATGCAGACTCTGTGCGACATACTTTATCTGCATCATCTCGCTTATTTCACACTAGCGACCTGTAATCAGTCCTTGTCTTACAGGTGAGAATCTGGCACACAGAGAGGAATTCACTTGCCCAAAGTTCCCGCGCTTCAGTTAGGAGAGCCTGGGTTGGGAGGCATAGGACTTGATGTCAGGTTGATCTTTCCCCAAAGAATAGGAAACTGAGGCTCCGAGAGGGCTTGTGACTTGCCCAAGAAAGAAGGCAGTAGAGGCACAGTCCGATTCAAATGCCCTTGATCCCTGTGCTGTGACATAACTTGCGTTTGAGGCTCCAAGTGCTGGGGAGGCCTAAGTAGGTAGAGCAGTGCCCAGCCCGGTGCCAGCTTTGTACTGAGGGGGCACTTCCCAGTTGATGGGAGGGAAGGGTGGATAAGATCCCGTTTAAAGAGGTGGAAACAAACCCAGAGAGGAGAAGCCAGTCACCTAAGGTCACACAGCTAAAATGTGTCAGGGTTAGACTCCAACCCAGGGCTCTTTGACTTGGGGTGCGCCAGCTCCCCTGCCCCGTCAAACCCTGACATCCCCCCTCTCGGCTCCTTCTGCCTAGAAATCTATGGGAAAATCAAGCGTAGCCCACACAGCATGTATATGCTCTTCAACACGTCGGAGCTCCGGGAAGCGGTGCCCGAACCTGTGTTGCTCTCTCGGGCAGAGCTGCGCCTGCTGAGGCTCAAGTTAAAAGTGGAGCAGCACGTGGAGCTGTACCAGGTGGGGGCGAGGGCCCCAGAGGTGGCCTGGGCTGGGGCGGCTGGAAGGCTGGTGGCTTCAGGGTCCACAGTGACCGATCCTGAAGGCACAGACTGTGGACTCACAGGACTCTGAAGCTTTCAGACTCCTAGAGCCCTAGAAGGTTAAACGTTTAGCAGGCCGGAATCTTAGGAGTTGGATTCTAAGAACTCAGGACTTTTGAAAGTTTGAATCTCTGTAAAGGTTGCAGACTTTCAAAGTGCTCTGTCCCCACACAGTAGCCACTAGCCACATATGGCCATTTAAGTTGATCAAAATTAAATAAAAGAAAAAATTCAGTTCCTCAGTCTCACTGACCATAGTTCAAGTGGCCTGTAGTCACATGGGGTTAGCAGCCGCTATTTTGGACACCACAGATAAAGAACTTTTCCATCATCACAGAAAGTTCTCTTGGTTAACTCTTTTCTAGAAGAGTCTCCAGGAAGATTGGAGCCTCAAGAAGTTCTGGATTCTCTTGAAGGTTATGTGACCCAGAATCCTTGTCATGTGGAACGTTAGATTCAGTAGTAGGTGTTAGACTCTTACAACAAGGGAACTTTGGGCTTCCCTGGTGGCGCAGTGGTTGAGAGTCTGCCTGCCGATGCGGGGAACACGGGTTCGTGCCCCGGTCCGGGGGGATCCCGTGTGCTGCGGAGCGGCTGGGCCCGTGAGCCATGGCCGCTGGGCCTGCGCATCCGGAGCCTGTGCTCCACAGCGGGACAGGCCACAGCAGTGAGAGGCCCGCATACAGCAACAAAAAAAAAAACCAAAACAAGGGAACTTTGTCTGATGTTAACTTCTTGGAGTCTAGAGAATTGGCTTTTATCCTGCCAGCTCCCAGGGGATCATTCCACATGGATGTCAGGCGTCTGCAAGGTCTAGGTTTGTGGCATGTCAGACTCGTGGGTTTGTAGAACATGAGTCCTCTGGAATGTCTCAGGCTCATTGAATGTGTAATTCTTGGGGTGCCACTGAGCACTGGCGTTATGGAATGACTTCTAACATAACTTCTAGAAAGTGATAACTCGGGACTTCCCTGGTGGCGCAGTGGTTAAGAATCTGCCTGCCAACGCAGGGGACACGGGTTCGAGCCCTGGTCCGGGAAGATCCCACATGCCACAGAGCAACTAAGCCCATGTGCCACAACTACTGAGCCTGCACTCTGGAGCCCGCGAGCCACAACTACTGAGCCCATGTGCCACAACTACTGAAGCCCGTGCGCCTAGAGCCCGTGCTCCGCAACAGGAGAGGCCACCGCAATGAGAAGCCCGCGCACCGCAACGAAGAGTAGCCCCCGCTCGCCGCAACTAGAGAAAGCCCGCGCGTAGCAATGAAGACCCAAAGCAGCCAAAAATAAATAAATAAAAAATAAATACATTTTTTTCAAAAAAGAAGGAACGTGATAGACTCTCAGAATTTGGGGGGCCAAATTTGCAGAACTGTCTATAGTCAGTGACCCCTGCGATGTCAGTAGGAGAATTGTGGCATCGTGGGCTGTCCAAGCTGAAAGGGGCCGCCTGGCATTTCATCAGTTAGGAAACCAAGGACAAAAGGGGAGAGGAATTTTCCATGGCCACGCCGGAGTCAGGCATAGAGGATGAGCAGCCCAGGTGCCTTGACCCCCCCAGCCTGGGGTTCTCTCTCCCCTCTGGGCTGCTGTGGGGTGGGTGGCTCCTGTGGGCCCCTCGGTTTGGGTGTCTGGGAGGGGACAGTCTGCAGGACTGTGTGGAAGCCCTTTTCGGGGAGGAGATGGATTCAGGGGTGCAGTGTACATGAGGGGTGTGTGGCAGCATCTACCCACTGTCTCTCCCCCCAATTCATTATCCCCCAGAAATACAGCAATGATTCCTGGCGCTACCTCAGCAACCGGCTACTGGCCCCCAGCGACTCGCCGGAGTGGCTGTCCTTTGACGTCACTGGAGTTGTGCGGCAGTGGCTGACCCACGGAGGTGAGGACTGCTTGTCTGCCCCACCCCTATTTTTTTTGTGTTTTCTGGCCGCACTGCGTGGCATGTGGGATCTTAGCTCCCCGACCAGGGGTCGAACCTGCAGTGGAAGCGTGGACTGTTAACCATTGGACCACCAGGGAAGCCCCCCCCAACCCCTGTTTTGTAATGGGGTTGACCCCATTGTTTGTCCTGGGGCTCCCCTGCCTAGCACCGCCCACCCCGTGTTGGTGCCAAAGAGCCCAGACCTGGGCCTCCTTCCAGGCACTCAAACCTGAGTGATTAATGGTAAATCCATTTCCTGAGCACCTGCCCTGTGCTGGGTGATGCTGGGGACACAACAGTAACCAAAACAGCACCATACTTGCCCTCATGAAGCTTATCATCCATTGCTCGGGTTAAGGGATTTGGGGGAAAGACCTGAAAACCAGGTAATAATGTCCCAGAGTGGGCAGGGTTGGGAGGGGGAGCCCAGAGGCGGTGCCTGACCCAGCCTGGGAAATCAGGGAGGGCTTCCTGGAAGAGGGGACATTAGAGCGGTTGTCTGAGGGATCAGTGGAGCCAGCCTGGGAAAGACGGAGGGGCAAGAGTGTTCAAGGCGGAGTGATAGGCTGTGCAGAGCCCTCAAGTCCAGGGAGAGCCTGACACACCTGATCTGTCCAGAATAGGACTGTCTGTCCTGTCCCATCTGAGTCCACAGTACCCACATCTCCCTTCCTAGTCTCCCTCTCATTCATTCCTTCACTCAGTAGGCTCCTGCTATGTGCCTGGCCCTGTGCGGGTGGTGTAGGGGACACAGTGGTAACCATGACAACTTCTAGGCCTGCCCTCGTGGGGCCCACAGTCACTTCTAGACACCTAGGAAATCTTGCTAAAGCCCTAGCAGGGAGCCCACCTGACTCCCATTGTGATGGCCACAATGACCAGGGCCGGGATGGGGGAGGCCATAAGTGCTGTGGGAGCCGAGAGTGGGCATCCAAACCCATCTGGAGGGGTCCAGGAGGGCTTCCTGGATGAGGATGATGGTGTTGAGACTCATGAGATAAGTGATGGTTTGGCTAGAGGAAAAGATGGGGGTTAGGGAGCAGATGAGTGCTGGGACAAGTGTCCTGGGCTGATTGCTGAGTCCAGAGCCCCCAGCACAGGGTCCAACACATAGTGGGAGCTTAGAAAGGCATTCACTCATTCATTCAAGAAAACTTTCTTCCACACCGGCCCTGGGACAAGAGCCCAGGCACTTGCATCCCAGCCCTGCCTTTTCCCACTTTGGGCAAGTCACCCCCTCTCCGTGGGCCTTGGCTTCTTCATCTGTAAAATGGGGAGCTTTGGTGAGGATTAAAGGAAATAACGCACAAAAAGTGTTTAGAACAGGGTCTGGCACCCAGTGCGAACTCAGGAGATGTTTGTTTTTACGACTGTGGGCCAGGCCCAGTGGGGAACAAGAAAACAAGGATCCCTGCCCCCACGTATCCTGCTTTGCCACTGAGAACAAAGAGGGGAATAAATAGCCAGATACAAACGTCAGGGTAAGTGCTATGGAGAAAATGAAGTGCTGTCATAGTGGGGGAGGGGCTGTGTCCTGGAGGGCTTCCAGGAGGAGGTGGCCTTTGAGCTGAGACCTGGAGGAGGAGGAGGCTGCAAGGCAAAGGACTGGAGCACGAGGGTGCAGTGAGAGGCCAGGCAGGGGAAGGGGCAGGAAGGAGGTCCCCCCACCCCCCACTCCGGGGGTTTGCTACTTCCTTTCTCCTCTCCCAGGGGCTGGGTGAGCCGCCCCCTCACACTGGCTTCCCTCTCTCCACTCCCACAGAGGAAATAGAGGGCTTTCGCCTCAGTGCCCACTGTTCCTGTGACAGCAAAGATAACACACTCCAAGTGGACATTAACGGTGAGGCCCACCTCCCCGGCCCGGCCCCATGCCCACCAGTGATGTGTGTGTGTGTGTGTGTGTGTGTGTGTGTGTGTGTGTGTATATGTGTGTGTTTCTTCCCCTTGACCATCTCCCATTCATCCATCTGAGAGTGTGTGTATGTCTCCTCGACCCTCCCTACCTCCTGACTCCCAAACCAAAGCAGGGTTCAGTTCCGGCCGCCGGGGTGACCTCGCCACCATTCATGGCATGAACCGGCCCTTCCTGCTCCTCATGGCCACCCCGCTGGAGAGGGCCCAGCACCTGCACAGCCCCCGGCACCGCCGAGCCCTGGACACCAACTACTGCTTCAGGTGAACCTTGCAGCCTTTCCCTGACGCCTTCTGGGCTGGGGGCCTCCTTGCCGTCTGCTGTGCAGGCACCGCAAATTGGGCACCTGGCTGGTGCTATGCTTGGGCTGGCATCTCCTTCAGCCTGGAACGTTCAGGGGATGAGGTGTGAGGCCTAGGATGCTGGGATGTGGGAACTGGGAGTCCTCGAATGCTGAGATCAGGTGGCTCTCTTGCTGGTGGGTTGCAATCAGAGACTATTAGAACGTTGAACACTGAGAATGTGAGAATTCAATATTGGAAGGTCGCCACGTTAGATTCCCGTCCTGCTGGCAGGTTGGGGTTCGAGCATGTGGGGATTCTAGGATGTGAGAATCGGTATTCATTACTGAAATCTGAGAATGTTGGACTCAAGGGACGTTGGGATCCTAGAACTTGGGAATTCAGAACTGGAAGATTGCCCATGTTGGATTCCTATACTGTTGACAGACTAGAGTCTCCCGTATCGGCAGATTGGAGTCCTTGACTATTGGGCCCAGAATAGTGGAATCCTGTGTTAAAATATTTGCATCCACAAATGTTGGAGTTGGAGAAAGCCAGAGTCTCGGTAACCTAGAATGTTGGGACTCAGGGCTGGAATCTTGTGAGAATCTTGGAAGGCTGTGATCTTAGAAAGTGGCAGCTTGGACCTCTTGAGTGACAGGCTCAGAATTGTGGAATGTTGGAATGCAGGTTTTTTTGTTTGTTTGTTTGTTTGTTTTGCCGTACGCCGGCCTCTCACTGTTGTGGCCTCTCCCGTTGCGGAACACAGGCTCCGTTGGCACAGGCTCAGTGGCCATGGCTCACGGGCCCAGCCGCTCCGCGGCATGCGGGATCTTCCCGGACCGGGGCACGAACCCGCGTCCCCTGCATCGGCAGGCGGACTCCCAACCACTGCGCCACCGGGGAAGCCCTGGAATGCAGTTTTGAAATATTGGAATTCAAGAATGCCAAGATCTTGGAGAGCTGGAATGTGGGAATCCTAGAAAGCTGGAAAGCTGTTGGTGTGTTAGAATCTTGAGAGGCTGGTGTATTGCAGTCTAAGAAAACTGAAAAGCTGTAGTCCTAGAATGTTGAAGTTCAGAGTTAGAATGTTGCCGAGGGTAGAGTGATAATGTGACCTTGGCCCTCCCCTGCTTGATATTTTGATGGTGCCTTTGGGCTTTGTTACATGCAGTTCTCCTGCTGGAAAGTCAGCTCTGCTCCCAAACTCCTTCACCACCAGATCCCACCCTCTGCCCAACAGTCCTGTGGATGAATGAATGGATTGAGGTCTTGAGTGCCAGCAGCTTATACTATTACAGTGAGAGAGTGCCAGCCACATGAGGGACACAACGTCACTTAGGAAGTCTTCCCAGAAAATCAAACCTGAAGCTGATCAGTGTGGTAGATCCAATTTTCCAGAAATATGAGAACAGGGAAACATGTTAGACAACACCATGGTCGTGCAGTCAGCAACATCTAGATCGTGGGAAACCTGACCCAGTTTCTTCAACAAATACAATACAAAGTGGGGAAACAGAGAGATGGTTCTGTAGACTTTAAAATAGAATATTAAAATACGTATCAAATAATTGCCGCGTATAGACCATATTTGGCTCTTTTTTTTTTTTTTTTTTTCTTCTTTTTTGGCCCGAGCCACGCAGCATGTGGGATCTGAGTTGTTCCCTGACTGGGGATCAAACTGTTGCCCCCTGCAGTGGAAGTGCAGAGTCTTAACCACTGGACTGCCAGGCAAGTCCCCCAAGTGGGTTTCTTTTACTCGTCAGGCCCTGTTGGGTCCTGGTAGACTGGAGGGCAGAGTTGCAAGGGCCTGGGCTGCGTGTATCACAGGACCTGGAAAGCAGCAGGCCCCAGGCATGCACCTCAGGGTCACCTGGAGGACTTGTTAAATGTGGCCTGCTGTCTCCCACCCATCCCCACCCCCAGTTTCTGATTCAGTGGGTCTGGGGTGGGGCCTGAGAATTTGCATTTCCCACAATTTCCCAGGCGGTGCTGCTGCTCCAGGGACCCTACAGGGAGAACAGTTGAGTTGGATAATAGAATCACACACTTCAAGTCTTAGGACCTCAGCACCCTGGCACAGTTGGACCAGAAATGAAAGATTATTCTGGACAGTGGTTCTTCCCCTTTTGTGAGTCCGGGAACCCCTTGAGAAGTCGAAAGCCAGGAACCTTTTTTCCCCAGAATATGCCTATACATACACACGTAGGTGCATATGGTTTGGGGGGCTCAGGCCCCTCCCTCAGCCCATCCATGGATTTCCTGACGCCTCCTGGGCCCTTAACAACATCTTATTTGATCCAACATCCCTTGCATCTTTGTACAGATGAGGGAACTGCGGCCCAGCCAGACTGGGGAGGCGCCAGGCTGAACTCACAGGAATCTAAGTTTCCTAACTTCCTTCTCAACGTCCTGTGGCTCTTGGGAGAGGCCTGTCTTGCCCTGGGTGATCCTGTCACATTGCCTCTTCCCCCTCTGCTTAAGCTGACATGGTTGCCCTGGGCAGATGAGGCCACAGACTCCAGGGCCGCACAGAGTTAGCTGTGAACCTGGCCCCAAACTCCACCACGTGTAGGCTACAAGTGAACAGACAACATCCCCCTTTCTCTGAGGCTCAATTTCTTCATCCTGCAAATGGGAATAATAATAAGACCTGCCTTGTAGGGAATTCTCTATTGATATTTTTTTTGGCTGCACCACACACATGCGGAATCTTAGTTCCCTGACCAGGGATCAAACCCGTGCCCCCTGCAGTGGAATCATGGAGTCTTAACCAGTGGACCGCCAGGGAATTCCCGCTATTGATTTTTTTTTTCCTCTATTGATTCTTGAGTAGGAAAATGCATGCACTTGGATCAAACCCAGAAAGGATACTCAGAGACCCTCCAGCTCCGGCCCCCAGCCCCTCTATGAGGAGGCTTTTATTGTATTTCTGTCTCCTCCCAGAGAGTCTCTGTATGAGACACTTACACATAGCCATGTATATGTTTTTTATTTTGTCCAAATGGTATAGTCTTTTTTTTTGGGGGGGGGTACTGCATTTTCTTTCTTTAAATTTTATTTTCTGATTCTAAAAGTAACACATACCCACTATCGAGAATTTGGAAAACACAGAACGATATCCCCCATCACATTGCCACATATGAAATGTCACTGTCAACATTTTAATATATTGCCCTCCAGTCCTTCTATTCAAAACAGAATTTGGATCATACTGTAGCTGTAACTTTGCATAGTGTTTCTTTCATATGTTATGAACACGGAATTTAAAGTGTTCTCAGCTGCCCATGAGTCAAGCTTTTTAGTTAAGTTCCCAGCCCATCTCAACCATGGCCCCAGGGGCCAGCACAGAAAATGCCCCATTTCCTTCCAGACATGAAGGAGCCAGGGCCGCAGACTGGGGAGGACTGACTTTTGCATCCGAGCCTGGGACAGAGATCATGAGTCCAGGGCAGTAGAGTCTTACATACCACCGCTCTCCAATGTGCTTTTATTTTTTATTTTGTTTTGTTTTTTAAAAAGTATTTATTTTTTTTGGCTGCATTGGATTTTAGTTGCGGCACACGGGCTCTTTGTTGCGGTGAGCGGGCTCTTCGTTGTGGTGCGTGGGCTGGCTTCTCTCTAGTTGTGGCGCCTCAGTAGGCTCTAGAGTGTGTGGCCTCAGTAGTTGCGGGGTGCAGGCTTAGTTGCCCCGCAGGATGTGGGATCTTATTTCCCCGACCAGGGATCGGACCCACGTCCCCTGCATTGGGAGGAGGATTCTTAACCACTGGACCACCAGGGAAGTGCCTCCAATGTGCTTTTAAAAGACCTAACATATTGATCAATTATTTTATACAGCCAGTACTTGCTAAGCACCTGCTATATGCCAGGCAGTGTTGCAGGGACACATTTAGGGACAAAATAGACAAAAAGTCCTGTCCTCAGAGGAAGACAGCAAACGAACAGATAAATAAATCAGTATCTAATAAAAGAGTAGGTGGCAAGAAGGAAAACAAATCTGAGGAAGGGGAAAGAAAGAAGTCATTGTGATGATTTATTTTTCCTCTTCTGATTGAAATTTTTTTTATTAGGGGAAACTTTAAATGTATTCATAAGCAACCAGGATGGTACAAGGAACCCCCGTGAACTCTCATCCAGCATCAACAAGTATTAAGATTTGCCCCATTTCAGCTGCAGTCATTTTCATGTTTTCTCACATAACTGAATGTGGTTAATACACTGTATGGAATTAACAAACATTTGGATTGGTATTTTGGGTAGGATGGTCCAGGAAGGACTCTGAGGTGACGACATTCATTTGTTTGACTGATACTTATTGAGCACCTACTGCATGCCAGGCAGTGTTCTAGGAGTTAAGGGTCCCTGAGTGAGGGATATTTGAGCGTACATACAAACGGAGTGAAGAAACAGAGCCAGAGTGGGTATCTGTGGGAACAGCAAGCCAGGCAGAGGGAACAGCACGTGCAAATGTCCTGAGCTGGGACTCAGGAACGGTGAGGATGGTAATGTGGCCGAAGGAGAGTGAGAGTGGGAGTGGGGAGGGAGTTGAGATCAGCCAGATCTGGTAGCGCCTTGTGGTCCATGACGCATTTGCCTTGTTCAGAGCAGAGCGACAGACAGTCTCTAGTATGTGGCCCCATAAGGCAGGGATTTCTGTCTGTTTTGTTTGTACTGCGTCCCCAGTAGACCGCAGCCCAGCACATGGTAGTAGCTCAGTGAACATTTGTTGCACACGTAGAACATATCAGTACACGTGGAGCTGCATTGTGTTTTTTATGTTCCAGTGTGTGGATGTGCTGTGGTTGGTGTAGCCCCCTCTGGACGTTCATTTGGCTTCTTACAGGCTTGAGCATTGCCTGAGATAATGTTTATGAGGATGCCCTTAGCGCAGTGCTGGACTAGAGGAAGTGCTTTATCAGTGTTAGTGATGATCATTACTATTACTGTTAATGCTGTTAGCATCACAGGGGTTGCAAGGGAGACCAAGATGGAGACCGTGCTGGCGGGCAACCAGGGTGAAACACATGCACAGCCGGGGGAGGGGGGGCATCCCTCTGCTCTCCTGACTCGGGTTCCTCCCTCCCTCCGGCCTGCAGCTCTACGGAAAAGAACTGCTGCGTTCGGCAGCTCTACATTGACTTCCGCAAGGACCTGGGCTGGAAGTGGATTCACGAACCCAAGGGCTACCACGCCAATTTCTGCCTGGGGCCCTGCCCCTACATCTGGAGCCTGGACACGCAGTACAGCAAGGTGCGTCTGGAGCCCTGGCTGGGGGTGGGATGAGGGTAGCAGGAACCGAGGGAGGAGAGGGAGAAAAAGAGGTAAAACCAGATGAATTGGCGAGATAGTAGTCAGAAAGAGAGGAGACAGGGAGATTGGCGGGGAGGTGGCAAAGGGATGGGAGAGAAACTAGAGGCAGGGTCTGAGCAGTTAAAGACGCGAGGCAGAGGGAGACAGAGATACGGGGAGACCCATGGAGATGCATAACTTGGGCTTGGGAAGAGGTGGGGAGATGGAAGGAGAAAGAGAGAAACGGAGGGACGCAATGAGAGAGAAAAAGGCAGGAGGATAGAGAATTAGGAAGATGGAAGGAGAAAGACAATGAGACACAAGCCAAGAGTGGAAACTGGGGAGAGGCAGAGAAACAGAAAGAAACGGAATGAGATAAGACAGAGGGAGATGGGGAGAGGCTGGCGGGGTGGGGGTACCCTCCCCATGACCCCCGACCCTGACCCCGCCCACCCGCCCCGCAGGTCCTGGCCCTGTACAACCAGCACAACCCGGGCGCGTCGGCGGCGCCGTGCTGCGTGCCGCAGGCGCTGGAGCCGCTGCCCATCGTGTACTACGTGGGCCGCAAGCCCAAGGTGGAGCAGCTGTCCAACATGATCGTGCGCTCCTGCAAGTGCAGCTGAGGCCCCGCCCCTCCCGACAGGTCCCGCCCACCCCGGCAGGCCCGGCCCCGCCCCCCGCCCGCCTCGTCAGGGTTCTATTTAAGGACACCGCGCCCAAGCCCACCTGGGGTCCATTAAAGGTGGAGAGAGGACTGGGTCTCTGTGTCGTTGGGTGCCTAACTAGGGTTTCTCTTCCGACGTTCCCCGACCTCCCCCCCCCACCAATGCCCCCCGCATCTCCTTACATTTACACTTACATCTGCCTCCTCCTGTCTCTGCCCATCATTCATTTGCCCCTCCTCACACAAACACTTCTTAGCGCTTGTTATGTTTCTTACTCCTGGTGAACAAGGGTTAGATTTACTTATTGAGCACCTTGGACCCTTATGTTAATTAACTCATTTAACCACCATAACAAAGCTCTGAGATAGACTCTGATAACACCCACTTTAAATGTAAGGAAATGGAAGCCCAGAGAGGTTAAGGGAATAGTTCCTGCCTACCAGGAACCTACTTTCTGGGGAGGAGACAGACATAGTAAAGTTGTGCGAAAACAAGAAAGCAGGATGGGTAAGAGATGGCTTTGGGGAGGAGGGAGGGCTTCTTGGATGAGGTGGCATTTGGGACTTGAAGGAAGCCAAGAAGGCAGCGTGGGGGAGGGTGTTCTTGGTAGGAAGACAAAAGCAAAGGCCTGGAAGTAAAGATGAACTTGGGGTGAGCTACACAGGCAGGAAAGAGGCCAGTGCGTTTGGAAGGGAGGGGCAAGGGGAAGGGTGTTAAGATCTGAGTCAGAAAGTAACACAGGCCAGAGAATAATAACAATTCTCCACTCCAGGTATGGAGCTACTAGCTCACGGCATTCTCCCCACAGCCCAAGAGAGCATGGGTTGGCAAACTATTGCCTGCAGGCAAATTCTGACTTGCTGCCTGTTTCTGTAAATAAAGTTTTTTTTTTTTTTTTTCCTTTGCGGTAAGCGGGCCTCGCACCTTTGTGGCCTCTCCCGTTGTGGAGCACAGGCTCCGGACACGCAGGCCCAGCGACCGTGGCTAACGGGCCCAGCCGCTCCACGGCATGCGGGATCCTCCCGGACCGGGGCACGAACCCGTGTCCCCTGCATCCGCAGGCGGACTCTCAACCACCGCGCCACCAGGGAAGCCCTGTCAATAAAGTTTTATTGGAGCACAGCCATGCTCACTTGGTACTGTACTGTCTGTGGCTGTTTTAGTGCTACTGGGGCAGAGTTGAGTAGAAACGGTGCAAAGTCAAAAATATTTACTATCTGACCCTTGACAGAAAATGTCTGCCAACTCCTGCTTTGGAGATCATTTGCTCCCGACTCCACAGATGGGAATACTGAGGCACAGAGAGGTTAACTTATTTGTTATGGTCACATAGTTAGCAAACGGCACAGCTGGGATTCAAACCCAGGCAGCTAGAGTTGAGGGCTTATGCCCACAACTTCTGCACTGGTCCTGCCTTCCAGACCACATCAGGCCTGTGGGGACCTGTGAGAACTTGTACTCTGAGAGAGGAAGGCACCATGACAGGGTTTGGAACAGAAGAGGGATGTGATTTGACTTAAGTGCTCAGAGGGTCCCTCTGGTTGATGGTTGAGAGTAGACTGAACGGGTGTGAGGGTGACTGCAGGGAGACCAGTTGTCCAGGAGAGAAATGACAGCACCCTGAGCTGGGGTGAGTTTCCCTCTGCTGTGTTTCTTCCCATCTGCTGGGGTCTTGCTGATGAACTCTCTCCCGCTTCCTCTTTCTCTTGCTTCTCAGTTTCCCCTCTTCCTCCCTGGTTTCAGTTCCCCCTCTCTCTCCCCGGCCCTTCAGGTCCAGGTCCGGGGCCTTGACCTGCTTTGCTCAGTGACTGCCCTGGGGGAGGATGGTGTGAGTGCTGAGCTTCCTTTGCAGGTGGGTCAGTGGCACCAGGTCTGGATGAGTGGGCCCCGGGGCCTGCCCAGCCCAGCCCAGCGGTAGAAATGTGGTCACTCCTCCTGGCCCAGGTCTGGGAGCCACAGAGGGCTGGGGGTGAGGTGGGGGCCGGAGGAGTTCCCTATCCAAGGATGTGCTTCCATTGTCACCAGCCGCCCCATCACGTGCACACAGCCCAGCCTCGGAGCTTGGCTGGGACACAACATAAGCAGAGACTTCCATAGGGACGCAGCAAGATGGAATCACACAAATACATCCTGTAGGATCCTAGGCGCAACCACCACACTGCGGACACAGATGCAGAGGCCGTGCCATGCACAGACACACTCCTCACAGCATCAGAGCCCCGTCAGGAAATGAAACAGAGACTCCGGCCCCGACCCACCGACAGTTATACAAACATCCTCCATGGTGTCACGGTCACAAACAGGCACCGTGTGCACGCACAGGGCCTGACACGTCACAGTCCCACCCAGACACATACCACACACGGAGATCTGACACGTCAGTATCTCGCAGACCGCCAGGCGGTCGTGCCCACTCGGCCTGACATCGGCTGGCCCCACACGCTCAGGCCTGGGGAGTCCCACACGGCCCTACGGACGGTAGCCGACCCGTCATACTTAGACGCACTGTCACACCCCAGGTCCCAGACGGAGAGTCCCGCACACCCAGACACACCCCCGGGGCCGTGGCCCTCACACGCCCAGCTCGCGCCTCGGCCCGGGACAAGTCCCGGCCGCACACCGGGCCGCGCGCTCCCGCGGTCGCCGAGCCCAGGCCACGCCCTCGGGCCACACCCCGCCCACTCGCCCGGGCGCCGGGGACGGGGAAAGCCGCGGGCTCAGCACCTTCCCGGCCGCGGGGGCGGCTCCTGCCCCGCCCCTCCCGGCACCTGGCCCCGCGGGAAGGCCGGGCCCGGCCCCCAGCCAGCCGCAGGGGCAGGCCCGGGGGTTCGGGGCGCCCCGCTCCCCTCCCCCGCCTCTGCAGGCAGGCCGGGCGGCGAGGGAAGTCGTTGGGGGGAGCCTGGGTTCCGGCTGGAGCCTCGGCTTCCCGTCCTGCCCCCAAGGGGCAGGAAGCAGGGCCGGGGGAGGCCAGCTCAGGCCTTCCTGCCCCCTCCCTCAGACAGGCCTGGGACCTGGGACGGGGTCAGCGTGAGAGGGAGAAAGGGAGGGGGGAGCTGGGGGGAAGGAGAGAAAGCCCCCTTCCCCCTAGATCTCTGGACATCCAGCGCGTTGGTGTCTTCCGTGTTTCTAATGTGAATTTGTGTGTGTGTCCCAGCAAGCTTTGTGGTGTGAATTTTGTGTGTCCAGCATAGGGGTCTCTAACACACGGCTGGGTGCCTGACGGCTGTGTTGGATATGGACCAAGGGGGATTTTCAACCGGTGTCTCCAGCACGGGTTCAACTGTGTGTGTGTGTGTGAGAGAGACTGTGCTGCATTTGCTGTGCCTGCACCTGTGTTTTGTGTTTCTGCTGCACAAGCCAGTGTACACTCTGGGTTCCGTGTCCGGACACTGCGTGACTCGGCTAGTCTGCGTGTGAGTTGGTTGTATCCCTGGGGCGTGTTATGTGTCTGGACTTTTTCTCAGCACACTTGCTCTTATTTTCTGGGTGTAAATTTGCAATTAGCATAAGCTTGATGAGAAGTGTGGGTGTTTTCCGTGCATGTTTACGGGTCTGTGAGAAGTGTGTTTCCAGGAGGTACTGTGTGTGTGCGTGTACATTGTGTTTCCTACTCAGGATATTCTCACTGCCTGTGTGTGGCGGTTCCCAGTGTTTGTGTCTGTGGGTGAGTAGCTTCTGGGTTACGTTTCGTGATCAGTGTGTGCGTCGCTGGTATTCTGAGCATGTTTGTGTGTCTACGGGGTGTGTCTCCCACATGCTTGCTGTCCTCCTCCCAGTGTGTCCATCTCCGGGACTGGTGTTCGCAGCCTCTAGGGGTGTCTGTGAGCAGGTGGTGTCTGCATTTTGTGTCCCCACACGTGGGCTGATGACTTCAGTGTGTGAGCAGTCGTGTGGGTCTCTATTTTGCTCTATCACTCTCGAGTTTTCAGTGGGGTGA
Organism: Phocoena sinus; assembly: GCF_008692025.1. Classification (NCBI taxonomy): domain Eukaryota; kingdom Metazoa; phylum Chordata; class Mammalia; order Artiodactyla; family Phocoenidae; genus Phocoena; species Phocoena sinus. Next base: position 11,596,041 of record NC_045781.1, read on the forward strand.
GTGTGTTCACGTTCACAAGCAGCTGCACGTGTGGGGCTGCACTTGTGCTGGTGTTTCCAGGGATGGGGGGCATCCTGTGTCCCTAGTGAAGCCGCTGGCATCCCAAGTGATGCGGCCTCCATGCTGAGTGCAGGCTGTGCCTGCGGCGCGTCCCCTTGCCGGCTGGTGCCACGTTGGCTCGGGGCTGGCCGTGGCGGGCAGGGCAGGGCAGGGGCTGTGGTGGGCACTGGACCCACGCCCGGACCTCAGTATAAATATCTTGGGCTGCCGGCAGCTGTGTTTACTTGGCCCCAGCCCGGGGGCGGCAGCAGCCGGGCAGGTCTTGGGGGTGGGGGTGACCAGGCCACAGCACAGTCACTTCCTTCTGGCCAGACAGGCCGCAGCCTCCCTGCCCCCTTTCTGGGTGGGGGCGAGGTGGTGACCCCTAATTCTGGGCTCCCAGGGGCCACCAGTGAAGCCCTGACCCCGACACCCCCACTGGGCTTCCCAGGATCTGGGAGAGAGACCAGCAGAGATGGGACAAGGGCGGTGGGCCAGGAGACAGCGGAGAGAGGAGTAGGAAAAAATGAGGGTGAAGACGAGGCGGGGGGGGGGGGGGCTCTGACAGAAAGGCATGGGGACGCGGAGACAGAGAGGGAGGGAATGACAAGGAGGGAGAGGAGAGAAGAGGAGGCAGAGGCCCGGGCACAACGAGGGGGAAGAGAAGGGGCTGAGAGAGGGGAGACGAGAAGCGATGGGGAGACGATGACAGAGAGCTGCAGAGACAGACCGAAAGGGAAGACGGAGCTAGGGGAGAGGCAGAGGAAGGAGACAGCAGCAGCAGGGAGAAGGGACAGCGAGGCAGATGGTCGGAGGGGATGAGGAGAGGGGCAGGACGCAAAGAGGTGTCAGACATGGGGGGTGGGGTGGCAGCCAGCAGAGCCTGGCCAGGACAGACAGGAGACACGGGGGTGGGGGCCGGATGCCCTCGGAGGGGCTCTCCCTTCCCTGACTCAGACTCTCCGCCCACCCCAACCCCAGAACCAGGAGTGGAGGGGCAGGCGCCTCTCTGGGCACCTCCAGGTCTCAGCGGGTCTGAGGCTGTGATGGGGGAGTGCCTCTGGGCTCCACCTCGGTCTCTGAGACAGACGCTCCTTCTCTACCATCTGACTAACCCTAATTCTGACTCAATTGCCATCTCTCATCACTTAGAAAATGTATGTAACAAATTTAGGTACGGCACAGTGTATCACAGATTTAATGATCAAATGACAGACCGCTGAAAAATGCGCCCATCACCCAGGGCTGATGCCTGTATTATGAAAGACCTCTCACAACTTGAGGGCAGCAACACAAGCACCCGAGACAAACGTCTCTCCCAACCGTGAGCCTAGCTGGCTGGCTGGCCTTGGGCCTCCTCTGGGAGACACCCTATCAGTACTGACAGTTTATACTGCATGGGACCTCTGTGATGACCTTCAGTGATGACCTTCAGTGACTCAGGTACTAAACACTAGATGATGCTGTCCATCTGTGCACAGGAAGGACAGTGCCTAGCGCGCCAGGAGGGCCCCAAAGGTGTTAGCTGCTGTTATCCTCAACAGCTAACTCTCCTTCAGTCGTTACCCCTGAAGAAGTCTGCGTCTGTCTACTCTGTGTGGCCCTGAGAGCGGACAGGCAGGCCAGGAGGTGGTCTCCAGGACTTACGATTCTACACCCGGGCTTCCATCTCTGATGGCCACGTGGCCTTGAGTACGTGACATCTCCTTTCTGGGCCTCCTGTGACCCACATACGGAATGGAGCTGAGCCCCTCGTTCGCGGGGCTGTGTGGAGGATTCAGTGCAGCATCGGGCACCTTGCTGGGGCCTGGCACAGGACAGAACTGCTCAGTAACCAGAAGTTTCCTTATTTAATAGTCTGTCTGAACATCCCTTGGCCTCTGTCTAGCTCTCACTTTCTGTGTCTGGCTCTAATTCCAGTTGAGCCAGAGGGCAGAGGCGAGGCCTGGGGGTCAAAAGCTGTGGCCCCAGGAGTCCGTGGGGTCTCCCCGGCACTCTGGGCTCCATGCTGGAGAAGGCAGTTTTGAGGGTCCTTCAGGCCTGGCTCACGGGAGTGAGGGGTCCCCGGGCCCCACCTCTCCAACACATGGCCTGTGTCCTCCCCCGCTAGCAGCTGGCCCCTTCCCTGCGTATGTCTACTGGGGGAGCGTGAGCTGGGTATGGGGGCATGGGAAGGCGGGATGCCTGGGTTCCCACAGGCCAGTGGCTGAGTCACCAGGCAGCCATCTGGCTCCCATTAGCCCAGGGCGGCAGGGGGCTCGGTGGGGCCAGCTTGGGGCAGGGATGCTGGGGCTGGCTGTGTGTGTGTGTGCGCGCGCGCGCGCGCGCGCGCGTGTGTGTGATGACTCAGGACCCATGATAACAGCCTGTGCATATTTTGGAAGTGTAAACAGGAGAGGGAGGTGGAGGAAGTGAAGGAAGGGAAAATTGTGGCTGGGCAGAGGGGGGCTGGTGGGGTTGGGAGGGGAAAGTCCCTCCTCTCCCTCTATACCCGACCTGGCAGGCCCACGATCCCACGCTGCCCCTGCACACCTCTCCCAAACCTGGGTCCTGAGGGAGAGGTGAGAGCCGGTGGCCACCCCCAAGGTCTCCCCACTGCCCACAGCGAGGCCCGATTACTCCGCAGTCAGGCTCTGTGGCCCACAGCAGCCAGGATGGGGGATGCTCAGGGCCTTGCGGGGGGGTACTGAAATCCAGAGATAAAGGCTGAGAGACAGAGGGACAGACCCAGCACAGAGGCTGCGAAAGATGGAGGGAGGCCGAAGGAGATGGAACGTAACAGAGGCAAGGAGGTGCGAGTGTGAGACTGAGCCTCAAGCACAGAGGGGCAGGAGAGCAGAGGCGGGGCTGGGGAGGGAGAGGCGGAGCTCCGCCCTGGGTTCAACCTGGCCAGCTCCAGCGACAAAGGGCCCCACTGGCCTAGGTCAAGGGGAGGGTGTTCATCCTGGGCCCTGCTGTGGGGACAGAGGCCGAGGCACAGAGAGAGGGGGAGAAAGAGAAAGACAGACAGGAAAAAGAGGGAGGTGGAGAAAGAGCGAGAGACACAGAAAGCAGGAGACAGAAAGGTGGTGAGAAAAAGACTGAGAGAGAGGAGAGAGGAAGGAGAGAGGCACCAGGGTTCAGGGGGAGAAGGAAATGGAGAGCAAGGGGGAGGGGGCCGCGGAGATGGGACCAGACCTAGCGAGGCTTGGTGGTATAGGGCAGCCACCCTGCTGTCGCCTAGAGAAAGTCACTGAGCCGGCCTGGCCTGTAACCAGCAGCCTCGTTGGGGCGGGGGACAGGGTGGGCGCAGCAGCCATCAGTCCCCGTCCAGCTCTGGGCTGGGTGCGTCCTCGGGCTCCTCCTCGTCGAAGTACCTCTCCTCTTCATCCCGGGCCACGATGTCCAGGTTGTCGAAGTCAGGGTTGTCGTCCACGGTGCTGCAGGGGGAGGGAGCTGTCAGGGGCTGGCTCTGCCTGCACCCCAGCCTCCCCGCTTCTGTGGAGAGGAGCTGGGGCCTGGGGCCCCCTGAAGTGAAAGGCCATAGGCTGGCAGCTGTAAGTCAGAGCGAACTTACAGCTGGGTTATGTTGCCTCTCTCAGGGCTTCAAACAAAAGGCAACATTTTCCAAAGCAGAGATTTTACATGAAAACTTCTGGTTTCTCTTAAAAAGCCAGAAGATGTGGTGACACATGGGCCCACATCTGGGCCCTGAGGCAGTGGTTCTCAACCAGGAAGATTCTGCCCCCCCCCCCCCCGCCCCGCAAGGAACATTTGTGATAACTGGAGACATTTTGGTGGTTACAAGTTGGGGGGCTGCTACTGGCATCCAGTGGTGGACGTCAGGGATGCTGCTCGACACCTGCCACACACAGGACAAAGGGTTATCCAGCCCCAAAGGTCCACAGTGCTGAAGTTGAGAAACCTTGCCCTCAGGCAACAAGTGATCCTAAGTTGTGAGGAGGACCCCCGGTTGTGCTCCAAACCCTACCAGGCTCCCTCACACTCTCTTTGGTGCAGGAAGCCCTGTCCAATCCAGCCCCGCCACCCCCTGATGAGACGGCCTCCCCCTCACCCCTCGCATACCGTGCTGTTCCTCTGTGCCCCTCAAGGCTCTTGCACCTGCTGCCCCCCCGCCAGGAACACTCTTCCCCAGGGTATTGATGTCGCCTACCCCTCACTTCCTGCAGGTCTTTGCTCCAATGTCACCTGCTCAGAGAGCCTTCCCCGGCCACCTCATCACCCTGCTTCCACCCCCAATGCCGGGACCCTGCTCTGTCTTTCTTCCTGGCCCCATCGCCACTAGATGTTTCGCACCTCCAGCACCTCCATTCCGCTCCTTGCTGCCTTCCTCGCCAGAATGGGACTCCTTCAGGGCAGGGAACCCTTCCATCGGTTTTGTTCCCTGCTTCGTCCCCAGTGTGGACCCAGCAGCGCCGAGCACCTGGTGGCTGAATGCAGCTCAGCAGCTGCCCCTCGGAGAGGGGACAGGCTTCAGTCCCCACCGCGCCCCATTCCTCACACCAGGGCCGACTTCCTCGTGGGCACCTGGCTTTATGACAGCAGTGGTGCCCTTACGAGGGCTCCCCACAGCCCAGGGACTCTCCTCACTGCCTTGTGTGGAACACTGAGATCAGTCAATGGAATAGTGCATCAGCCAGACTCGCCTCTGGAGCTGGGGATCCCGGACTGGACCAGTGAGGCTCTGGTACCAGGCGCTGCTGTAGCTGTGGCAATCATGACACCACCCGCCGCGCCCCTGCCGCCATTCTACTGACGAGGCTCTGCGGCTCTGCTTGTTCGTATGTCATGGGGGCTGGGTTTGAAACCAGGGCCCTCTGCTGCCACACCTGATGTTCCAGACCACAAGGCGAGGCTGCCTCCGTCGACAAAACCATTTATCTTTTACTCTGATACTTCACTCGCCTGTGTCCTTTTCCCTGATGGCAGAATCCTTTTCCAAAGCAGGTGGCCCAGGTATCTTATCCCTGGGGTTCTACTGGAGAAATGAACAACCAGCACTGCAGGGGCACCCACCACAGGCCCCTCCACGCCAGGCATTACGCTGCCAGGGATTACTTCCTGCAGCATGAGGAAGTCCGGGGTCCTGGGGGACACTTAGGAAGCTTGGAGTACTGGCATCCTGCCAGGCCACCACCACCACCTACCCAAACGGGAATGTTCCAGTGTTCTATCAATACGGGGCTGAATGTCAGCCCTGCTCACTCCCCTCCTTCAGGTGAGGGGACAGGCTCGGACAGGGACAAAGCTACTCCAAGGTCACCCACTGATCTCTGATCTGAAACCCTTAGGCTGTGTGACCCCAGAGCCCATGTCCTGTGGGGTGCCAGGCTGGGGGACTGGTGGGGGGGTGCGGGGGGGGGCACGGGAGCACCTGTAGTCAAAGTCCCCATCCTTGCCGTCCAGGAAGTGCTGGTGCATCCGGCTGGTGAACTCTTCCCGCAGGATCAGCCTCTCTTCCGAGTCGGGGACCCAGGCCTCCAAGTCTTTGTCAGGCCTCTGGTCTGTAGGGGGAGACACCCAGGGTGGGGTGTGTGAGGACTGTGCTGAACACACCTCCACAGAGAGCTGCATCCTTCGTGCTGGGTGGCACTGGGAACACAGCAGTGACCAAGACGGCCCCGTCCCTACCTTCCTGGGGCACACACTGAACACGTGACGACACAGTGCTCTGGAGGCCACAGAGCAGGGTTGGGACCTGACGCCTGAAGGGTGGCAAAGGGAAGGCACTCCTGGCAGAGGGAACGGCATGAGCAAAGGCCTGGAGGTGAGGGACTGCTTGGTGTCTTTGAGGAGCAGGGACAGGGATGCTGGAGAGGACGGGAAGGGCCAGGGCACTCAGGCCAGGTAGGGCAGGGCTGTGATCTGCTCCCGCAGGTGGGCCTGGCCTAGTGCTGTGGAGCTGAGACACACCAGCCTGGAGCCGGGCTGTGCGACACCGGGGCTTCCCCACCGCCGGGCCTCACCTTCCTCGTCGCTGTCCTCCTCCTCCTCCTCCTCCTCCAAGCAGGCCTCCTCCTCCTCCTGCTGCTGGAGCAGCCGCTGCTGCAGCTCCCGCTCCTGGTAGGACTGGAGCAGCAGGTCAGAGAGCGGGCAGGCGGGAGTGCCGGGGGGGCCGGGCTTGGGTGGCCGCTGGGCCGGGGTGCGGGCGCTGAGCTCCTCTAGGGTCAGGTACTGCCCGATGTACTGCTCATACAGCAGCGGGGCCCGAAACCGCATCTGCTCGTCGCTGAAGTACTCGCCCTCTGCACGGAGGAGACAGGGTGGGCGTGGGGGCAAGGGCCTGCGGGCCAGGCGCGGGGCTGGGCGGAGGGTGAGCGGGCCTGCGCAGACCTGTGTCCGCCCAGGCGTGGGACTGCGCTGACAGGAAGCCGTAGACACACAAGTGTGAGTGTGATCGTCCACAGTCAGCAATGTATACAAACACACGCAGATGCCTGAGGTCGTGACCACGAGAACTCATGCACGTGTCTAAGCAAGTGTGCGCGACCAGGCCTGTATCTACGTGTGGACTCATGTGTCCAAACATGTAGGGTACACAGGTTGCTGGACATCCTGGCCTGAGGCACTGCTGGCCTAGGGCCCGTGTACGACTGTGCCTGGGCAGGATTCGTGTGTGTGTGTGTGTGTGTGTGTGCGTACACTGCTGTGGGTCCCTGCATCTGGGAGCTGGTGTGCAGGACATGGCGGGCAGGTATACTGTGCGTGGAAGCCAGTATGCAGACTGTGTGTGCCTGTCTGCTGAGCCCCGTTCTGGCTGTTGGTGCACACACCTGGACATGCCTGCACTGCCGGGCACGTAAGTGTACATCTTCATGGAGCAGACGTGTGCGTGCACAGCGTCAGGTCTAGCAGGGCATCTGCCCAGGTGGGGGTGTCCCTGTTGGTCTTCCAGACCCCAGATCTCACCTCTCCCCAGAGCGTTCCTCTCTGCAACCACCCCCTCTGAGGGCCTGGCTTCCCCACTCCCCAAACCCAGGGCCTTCGTATGTCTCCGGTCCCTCAGATAACAGCTAAGCCTGCCCAGCCCCTCCCGCCCGCTGGTCCTAGCCCCGCCCTCAGAGCCCAGGAATCCTGGGACCATCCCTGTCCTGCCCTCCATCTTGCCTTCTCTCTCTTACCCGCCTTTCTCTGTTCCCCATGTTTCCCACCACATTCTGTTTCTCTCCCTCCTTCTCCCTATCTTTCACTGTCACTCTCTCTCTCTGGGTCTCAGTTTCTCCCTCCCCTCCTCTGCCCCTCTGTCTCCACCCATCTCTGTCTCTCTGGCTTTCTCAGTTTCTGTCACCTAACCCCACTTCTTTCATTCACTCATCCTCCCTCCTCTCTTCATCCCTGCTCCTCATCGGTCACTGTGCTCCACTCTCTCCGGATCCCTTTCTCTACAGCCTGTGCCTTCTCCCTAACTAGAATCTTAACTCACTCTCTCCTTCATTTGCTCTCATCTTTTTTTTTTTTTTTTTTTGCGGTACGCGGGCCTCTCACTGTTGTGGCCTCTCCCGTTGCGGAGCACAGGCTCCGGACGCGCAGGCTCAGTGGCCGTGGCTCACGGGCCCAGCCGCTCCGCGGCATGTGGGATCTTTCCGGACCGGGGCACGAACCCGTGTCCCCTGCATCGGCAGGCGGACTCTCAACCACTGCGCCACCAGGGAAGCCCCTGCTCTCATCTTTTAACTTTAGTTCTGGTGTCTTTGGTCACAAAGCTGCTTGTAACTACATCATGGTCAAAAAGGTACCAATCTTACAAAAATAATAAATAAGTAAACAAATAAAAAAGAGAAATGTACCAATGTTTTCCTTCATGCTTTTCACATGTGTTTTTTTTCAAGAGGCCTTTGCCTCTCCTGGGTCAGGAACATATTCCCCTAGGTTTCTGTCAATGCCTCTGTGTACAGTGTGAGGTAGGGATCTAGTTTCCCTGAGGGGTAACCAATTCTCACAGTGCTGGATACTGTGTCCTTGGCCTGCTGGTCTGAAATGGCACTTCTGTTATCTACTAAATTCTGACCCTTCTCACTGCCTGTCCCATTCTCTTCCCTTGGGTCCCTGTTTGTCTCTCCCTATCTCACCCTGTCACCTCACATTTCTGTCTCCGTCTCTCCCCGGGTCCCTGTCTTAAAACTTATCTCCCAGGATCTCTGTCTGCGTTTCTGTTCCTGCATCCTTGTTTCTTACTTCCTCTGCTTCAGTCTCCCCTCCCACCCAACCTGCCCGCCCCCACACCTTGGATGAGCTCACGCAGGGCAGCGTAGCGGCGGTTACGCAGGCGGGTGCGCAAGGTGCGGGGTCGGGTGCTGCCTTGCCGGGCCACTTCGGCACAGTAGAAGTCCGCGCGGTGGTCGCCGCGCAAGTGGCCAAAGCAGGCCAGGTGCTCCTCCCGGAGACCCGTGCGGAAGCGCTCCAGGAACACCAGTGGCTTCTCATGGTACAGCTGGCCCAGGATGGCCACCTTCTCCTGCTCGGTCAGGTCAGGCTCGCCCTGCTGCTGGCTGCACACGGGCAGGCGGCTGGCAGCCACGGCGTGCAGCATAGCACTCACCGTCGCGTCCCCGACCTCTGAGGGGTCAGTGTCTAGGGCCCTTGGCGCTCCTTCTGCTGCTTCTGCCTTGTCCTGGGGTCTGGATGGGACCGGCGTCCAGCTCAGCTCCCCCCAGTGCCCAGGACTGGGCTCCGTGCAGCCTGTGGGGAGAGGGAAGATCAGTCAGTCCGGGGATGGGAAAGCGGATGGGGCAGTGGGTGAAAGGGACTGGGTGCTCACTCACTCATTTCACATTTATTGAGCACCTACTATATTCCGGGCACCCTTCTAGGCCCTAGAGATACCACAGTAAGCAAGAGACTGACAGTTTAGTGGGGAACGCAGGCATGTGAAAACATAGTTAGTGAAAACATACAGTGCGTTAGGTGGTTCCAAGAGCTGTGTAGGAAAATAAAAAGGGAAGGAGGAGGGAATGGGGGTGAGGCTGCAATTTTAAATGGACAGTCAGAGAAGGCCTTGCCAAAAAGGTGACATTTCAGTAGAGACGTGAGGTGGTGAGGGACTGAGCCACGAGATTTCTGTGGGAACTGGCAGAGGGAACAGCCAGTGCAAAGGCCCTGAGATAGTGTGCTTGGTGTATTTACTTGGTCCTTGACCACTTCATTCATTGATTCACTCAATTTTGCCTTTTCCCTTGCTCACGAAATCATCAATACATTCACTAACGGATTCACTCACTCACTCATTCATTCTCTCCTACTCATTTGCATACCCATCCAACCACTCTTCAGCAACTCTAAATCTATGCCGGGCCCTGAGCTGGGCAATGCTGAGGACCCCCGGAGGGATCCAGTTCAGCTCCCAGGGAGCACCCTGTCTGATGGGGGAAGACAGGCAAGGTCAAAGACAGCACAGGCACTAGTAACAGAAAAGCTGAGCGCTGGGCAAACCCTGGTGCAAGCTGCTTCTCAAAAGTGGTGGCAACTGGAGCAAGGCTACAGCAAGCAGGAAATAAATGAAGACAGGAGGTACAGACAACTCCTTCAGCTTGGCTGGGGTGGGGAAGAGAAAGAGGGTGGTGGTTATAGGCACAACGGGTTTCAGGGAGGGTTTTTTTTTTTTTTTTTTTTTTCCCGGTACGCAGGCCTCTCACTGTGTGGCCTCTCCCATTGCGGAGCACAGGCTCCGGACGCGCAGGCTCAGCGGCCATGGCTCATGGGTCCAGCCGCTCCGCGGCACGTGGGATCCTCCTGGACCAGGGCACGAACCTGTGTCCCCTGCATCGGCAGGCGGGCTCCCAACCACTGCGCCACCAGGGAAGCCCCTCAGGGAGGGTTTTAATGACTGAGGCAAGAGAAGACTGGGCTGGACCAGGTAAAGGGGCTGTGGAGGAGGGGACAGGAGGGGGTCGTGGTTAAAAAGATGCCTGGGAGGCCGAGTAGGACAAGTCATTGGAATGAAGGGCTGGGAGGTGAGGGAGGTATCCAGTTAAGGTACAGGGCTCTGGCCAGGGGACTGGTCAAATTGTCCCTGACACAGAGACATGGATGAGGAGCAAGCCTGGGGGAAGATGCTGAGGCCGGTTTGGGGCATGGACGGTATGACAGGCCCAGGAGACATCCAAGGGGAGGCATTTACAAGTCTGCTGGTACATGGGAGACTTCTCAGGGTAGAAGTGTTGTGCTGGGGACTGAGTTATGGGAGTCGTCAGAGCAAAGAACAGAAGTAAAGCTGAAGGAAATAAGAAGTCGCGGGGAGGGTGGGGGGAGTGTGTAAGGTATGGAAAGAGAAGAGGGGCCAAGAAACAGTCCTGACTGGATGGGGAGAAGACACGTCTGTGAAGGAGGCTGTGAGAGGCTAAAAAATGGCCCCCAAAAGATAGTCACGTCTTAATTCCTGGAACCCGTGAATGTTACCTTACATGGCCAAAAAAAAAAAAAAAAGGGGTCTTGGCATATATGATTAAATTATGGATCTTGAGATAGGGGGATTATCTTGGATTATCCAGGTGGGCCCTAAACGCCATTACAAGTGTCCTATAAGAGGGAGATTTGACACACACAGAGGAGAACCCAAGGTGAAGACAGACAGAAGCAGAAATTGGAGTGATGTGGCCACAAACCAAGGAATGCCAGGAGCCACCAGAAGCTGGAAAAGGTGAGGAATGGGTTCTCCCTTAGAGCCTCTGAGGGAGCTCTCCATGGCCCTGCTGACACCTTGATTTCAACCCAGTGATACTGACTTCAGACTTCTGGCTTCCAGAACCGTGAGAGAATAAATTTCTGTTGTTTTAAGCCAGCCAGTTTGTGGTCGTTTGTTACAACAGCCCCAGGAAACTAATACTGGCTGAGCAGGAGCCCGAGATAGGAAGGATATCAGAAGGAGTGGTGTCACAGAAACCAAGGGAATATTTTCAAGGAGGATGGAGGGGTCAATGGCATTGAATTCTCCAAGTAGTCTAATAAGGAAAAAACTGAACAGAGTGACTCAGTTTAATTACACAGGGAGGTCACTGCGGACCCCGATGGGTGCAGTTTCTGAAGGTAAAAGCCAGACTGCAGTGGGTGGGTAGTGAGGAAATGGAGGCAAGTGTGTGCATGACTCTTTGGAGAAGATAAATGGTATCTGGAAGGCAGCATGGAATCAAGGGATAGATTTTCTTTTTAGGTTAAAGCTTTTTTCTTATTATGGAAACTTTCAAACATGCACATAAGTAGAAAGTACAATGACCACCCCCCCTCCACCATATATCCATCATCCAGCTTCAAAAATGACCAATTCTTGTCCAGTGATGTTTCAACCAACCTCTCAACCGCACCTCACCCCACACGGGATTACTCTGAAGCACCAGGATAGAATTTTTTTTTTTTTTTTCTGTGGTAGGTACGCGGGCCTCTCTCTGTTGTGGCCTCTCCCGTTGTGGAGCACAGGCTCCGGACGCGCAGGCTCAGCGGCCATGGCTCACGGGCCCAGCCGCTCCGCGGCACGTGGGATCCTCCCGGACCGGGGCACGAGCCCGTGTCCTCTGCATCGGAAGGCAGACTCTCAACCACTGCGCCACCAGGGAAGCCCAGGTGTCCCCTTTTAAAGAGTCCTCCTTCGCCTTCACAGGGAATCATTTCCCAGTGACACCGCAACTCCACCCTCCCGCCGCCTCCGCGTGGCCAGGACCTCACCTTCACCGGGTTCCGCCGCCGCCGTCGCAGTCGCAGTCGCTGTCGCTACGGCCTCCATCCCGATTCTCTACGACTTGTTACCTGCTGTGGCAGGCTCCGCACACCATACCCGCCCCGGTCCTCAGCGGCCACTTCCGGCCGAGCACACTACCGGGGCCGGGTGCCCCGCAGCACCAGGAACCAAAGTTCCGGGACGAAGTTGGATTTTCCTGTGCGCATGCGTGCTTCCGCCCGGCCCCGCCCACCCCAGGCAGGAAAAGGGCACCAGGGTCAGATAGATTCTTCCGGCACGCCGCACCCCCGCAATTTGAACCGCTGCGAAACTGGACTCTCAAGAGCGAAGGCTTGTTCACCCTGTGACTGCTGTGACTCCAGGGCCCAGCATGCTTAATTTGGGGATGAATGGTTTGAATGACCACCCTCCAGGGCCTCTGAGGGCTTGGGCTCTGGTTTAGACCCCAGGCTATCTTATTTCTTCACCACCTCAAGAATATTTACTAAGCCTTGTCGCTTGCTTCTGTCATCACACCCAGTCCCTGCTTAGCATGAGATAGGTGGTGAGATCAGAGACTCAACTTCCCACTTTGTGCTCCCAGGACCTGAAGAATCTTCAGGTGTGGAGAGACCTTGGTCCTGATTTGCCCTACGTGACGGGTAGGGACTCACATTCAAGTGTTACCAGTGCCCTGAGTGGGCAGGGCTGATGGACCCAGAGGTCCAGCTAAGGGAGCTGCCCACCCAAGCCTGGAGGGCCATGGGAAGGTTCTTTTCTGAGAGTAAAGGACACCCAAACTGAGACCGGAAAAATGATCAGGAATCAGGATAAGAGAGAGGTAGAGAAGCGTCTCATGTAGGAGGATGGGCAAGGCAAACCCCTGGAGAGGAAGGCAGGCATCAATAGTTCTGGTTGCTTCTGTATGGCCAGGTAATAGGAAAGGAGTTCTAACTTGAAGGTCATGATTGGGCTGCAAGGATTGGAAAACCTCACAAATCTTTATGCAAAATTCCACGTACACATGTATTTCCAAGGCAGAAGTTCATGGCATTTAGATTCTAAAAGGGATTTGTGATTCCCCTAGAACTAGTGATCTTAAGTTTGAAAGGGTAGTGGTAAAAGGTAATGCCAGTGAGGTCACCAGGGGCCAGGCATGTGGAGCCTGTAAGCCATAAGTAGCTTGAGCTCCTTTATCCTGTGGGGAGTGAGCAGGGGGGTATCAGGGTAAGGGACTGGAGGTCAGAGAGATCTGTGAGGAGGCTGATGCAGTAACCCAGATATTAAGGCCAAAGGCAGAGGAATAACCTCCCGTTTGCATTCCCAGGATAAGGGATCTGGAGAAAAGTGGCTCATTTGTCACTTGAGATAGATGGGGACTGACTACACTTAAGACATATCGCCAGGAGAGGCCAGCAGAGGGCACTGTTGCCCAACACATGGACCTGCAGGGAAGGGGACTTTCCAGCCTAGAGGACCTGAGGCCCTCCCTAGGGAGAGGCCGCTCTAGGATTCCCTTTAGCCCAACTAACCATCAACCTTGGCTCCTCAAAAGTAGTCAACCTTCTTCCTCCCTGTTTTGTAGCCTGTGTTCCCTTCACAAGGCTCTGAGATAGTTCCTGTGAGGGAAGAGATGGAGCTGAACTGGCTGCTCCTGTGCCCCAGCCTTGTCCCTCACAAGGGGCCCGGAGTACAGCATGCCTAAGGGGATTGAAGAAATGACTCAAGTTGCTGGGGAAGGAGGATAGGCTGTGGGGATGCAATCAGAAAGTCCTTTTTTTTTTGCGGTACGCGGGCCTCACTGTTGTGGCCTCTCCTGTTGCGGAGCATGGGCTCCGGACACGCAGGCTCAGTGGCCATGGCTCACGGGCCCAGCCGCTCCGCGGCATGTGGGATCCTCCCGGACCGGGGCACGAACCCGTGTCCCCTGCATCGGCAGGTGGACTCTCAACCACTGCGCCACCAGGGAAGCCCCAGAAGGTCTTTTGTCGCAGCTCATTCCTCTTTAAAAAATTTCCCTTCTCCACGAAGGCCTCACCTCACCACCCCCCTCCACCCCAAGCTCTCACAGCTGACCTTGGCGCTGCCACCATTCCATGACAGGTCCGTGTTACCTCTGGACTGAGAGCCCCATGAGGGCAGGGTCCAGGACTGCCTTGGTCATGCTGTGTCCTCAGCACTGTCCAGAGTGGGTGTGGGTAAGGAACAGAGCAAGTACCTAACACTGGCTAGATAAAGAAGCTCCTGGAATCCCCACTAGCCTGGATCCAGGAGCACGGTCAAGAACCATCCTAAGTCCAACACAGAGGGCAGTCACACCAAGGGATGACCCCAACAGTCCAGCCCTAGTTTCCAACCATCACCCTACCTTGCTCTCTGCCTAGGGACTTGTTCCATCCTTTTCTACTCACAAATTCCGGGAGGGATCTGGGATTGTGGGTGAACTGGAAAGGGCAGAGACCAGAAAACCACGTTAAAAATGAACTAGTGGATTTTAAACTGAGGGCCCCAGGTTTAAGGGGGCATCCCCAGCACCAAAAATGGGGACAGGCACACAAATCCCACAATAAGTGTTTAATGAGTGAGTAAATAATGTCCCCTTGAAAAGGCCCCCGCCCCAATTAAAGGCCAACTGCAGTAACACTTCAGGGTTGAAACCTTGCTTCCTTCCTGCTAGGAGGTGCCATGTCATTTATTGAAACAAAACAAAAACAAAACAAAACAGGGCAAACACATTTCTTAATAAGTGCAGTTTGTTAAAGTCCTATTAAAACATATGGGTCAAGGGGAAGTAAAAATAATCAGAGGATCACTGTAGGAAAAACCTTTAGGTCTGGCACCTGGGAGACCTTTGGAGAGGAGGCAGTGGGAGAAACTTCATGTTCTGAAAGGAAGGAGCCCCCCAACTCCCTTCTTCCCTCTCACCCGATTAATCCCACCAGAAACTACCAAGACGCCCGGAATAAAAGGTTTCAAGTTCAATAGTCACACTCTCTCCAAATACAAAAGGCAGGTACAATTCAACTGAACACAGAAGCTTGTGTGCAAAGTTACCGGAAACTGAGACACTGTATAAAAAGTTAGGTTAAAGATGATTCTGTGGTTTTGTTTTGTGTGTGTTTTGTTTTGAGGGTGTGGCTCTTCCTCGGTCACCTGAACTCAGCAAAGAAATGGTTATCCTGATGGAATATCAACAGCCGACCCACAGTAAAAAGGGACAAATTCTAAAAATTAAAAAAAAAGCATAATTACCAAAAAAATATGTCACTTCTTCCTCCCTCTGCATTTTGCTTTTTTAAACTTGTGTGTTTTTAAGTTTTTGATTTTTTTTTTTTAAATTCTGAAAAGTAGACAGTAAAACAGCTCCTGGAAGAATTTACAACCAACTGCATGAGAATCTGGGAAGCTGAGGGGCTGGAGCAGGGCTGGGACCAGAGGACAGGATGGGGCACCCCCCACAGCCCTGTAGCCTCACTGTACGACCAAGGGAGGGGGGGGTCTTTAGTCAAAAAGGAGGAAGGGAGGAAGAGGAAGAGGAGGGGGGTGGGGGGACAAACAAAATAAATGGTCATTGTTGCCTGTTTGAATCCGGAGGAAAATGCCCGGCCCTGTGTGGGGGAAGAGCCCCTTGGAGGAGAGGCAGCCCTGGGAGGACCCGTCCCCCAGCACCACGTGACCCGGAGGGGGTGGACAAGGGGGGCCAAGGTGGGCGCTGGTGGAGGAAGCCGGCAGGGGCCTCCAGGACACACTGGCTACTGTGTGCTTGTGCCCCCCTGTGTGTTCCCGGAGTAGCTCCCGTAGTCATAGTTCCCGTAGTACGGTGGCCACTGGCCCTGGTTCTGATAGTACTGGTTCCACTGCTGGGCATACTGGGGAGAGAGAAACCAAGAGCACCAGGTTGTCGTTCATCCAGACCCACATCTGGCTTCTCCCCTGACCCCACCCTCACCCATGGTGGAGATGGGTACGGTGATGACAGTCAACACATAGGTCTGACAGAGAAATCAAGGTACCTTGGGAGGATAAGTGAATGATCTAATGTCACATGGGTGGGCAGTTAGAGACTGAAGCCCAGGTCTCCCGGGTTGCCAACCTAATGCCCTTTCAGGTATAGCTAGATACCATGTTCAAAATACTCAAAAGCAGGTATGGGGCCTAGCATGAACCAATCAGAATGGACACTGGCCATGGTACTGAATCAGGGTTTGAGGCCCCCTGCTAAGCCCTCTGCTTGCTGCACTGGGGAGAGGAACTAGGACGGCAGTTACTTAGCAGCCAGTGTAGAAGTGTTCAAGAAACGGCATGGCTATACTGTACTAGATGGACACCAGCCCAAGGCCAGAGAGCTGCCCATCTTTTTAGGGATAAGCAGGGACACAGGTCTGGGAATACACACCCCTGTGGGGCCCCTAGAAGTCTCCCCATTCTCCCCCCTCTGCTTGTGGCACTTACCTGTTGGTACTGGTTATAGCTGGGCTGAGGGTAGGTCTGTGCGGTAGGGGGCGGTGGAGGGGTGTAAGGGGCTGGGTTGTAGCCGCCGTAGCTCCCATAGTTGTAGGCAGGTGGTGGCGGAGGTGGAGGTGGTGGAGCTGTGTAGCCCTGGCTGTAACCTCCCTGGTTGTAGGGAGGTGGCTGGCTGTAACTCGGCTGGGAAGTGGAGGGAAAAAAACAAGTCTCTGTGAAACAGCCACCTCAGCTGGGATGGAGGAAGGGCCTTTGTAAGCAGTGGGTCCACAAAGGAACTTCCCTGGTGGACGCTGTTTCAGGGCTGAGAAGGAGGTGGGTCAGCTCTGTGACATGGCAGGACAGGGTAGGATCAAGAGCTAAATTCTGGACTCTAATCCCAGCTATGAGACCCTGGAGGAGCAAGGCACACAGCAGCTCTTGAAATCCCAGTGTTTTCTTTTTTCTCTGTAAAATGAGAATTACAACAGAACCACCCCTTTGGATTGCCTTGCATATTCACTAAGCTTACGTGCACCATCCATTGGGCACAATAAATGGTGGTATTTGTTATTGGAAGACCTGCTAAGAAAAACTGTAGTGGCAATTTCCTAAGTGCTTCCCATGTCCAGGCTGGATCCTCAACTCCTCTAATCCCCCCATCAACTCTCTGAGGCAGGCTCCATTGGCTTCGTTTTACAGAGAAGGAAGGTGAGGCTCAGGAAGGTGAAATCATTAGGCCCAAGCCACACAGGTAAGAAGTGGCAGAGCTGTGACTTGCCCCCAGGTCCGCCTAGTTCCAGAGCCTTACCTGCAAAGCTATGATGTCATCTTCCCCTCACAACAAACCGTGGAAGTAAGTTCTACTACTAACTCTAGTCCTTTATGAGGAAAACGAGGTCCCAAGAGGTGAAGCTGTTTGTCCAAGGTCACAAAACCAGAACGCTGTGGGGCTGGGGTTTGAACTTGTGTCTGCCCAACTCCTGTTCTAGGAAGTATTCTGGTTAGCCCAGGACTAGAACCATTCACCTGTGTCTCCTGGCAGCTGCCTCCAGGCCTGAAGTGTGGAAGGTGCTCAGTAAACGGGGACTGCTCTGGTTAAGGGGCCTGTGTGCACCAGAGCTGAGCACTGGCTCACTGAGAACTCAAACTGAGCCTGGAGCTGCTCCGCAGTGAAGCTCTCAGGGCAGAGGTCAAGTCCTCACCAACCTTAGAGTCTGTCCCTACATCTAAAGACAAGGGGATCAGCCCCTTCAAGCCTAGGTTGAAGGGGTAACTCCAATTGAGTGCTTTCTTGGGGATTCAGTGAGGCCAGTGACACAGCCAAGAGAACGCAGCCAAGAGAAATGCACTTGCTTGTGGGACCAACACATACAGCCCGCCCTGAGAGGGATGACAGAACAGGTAGGTTCCCCGATTTACTCTGGGTCTGGAAGGCATCTGGGAATATCTAGCGTCTGTCTCAGCCAAAAGCACTGGCAGGGAAGGGAGAAAGGGCAGGGCTGGAGGCAAGAGTGAAGACCTGTGGCTGGAGCACATGTTGGTGATTTCCCTGGACCCACCTCCTCTCACCTGTTCACACACACACGCACGCTTATCCTCTCACCTGTGGAGGGCTGTAGCTGCTGACAGTAGGGGTGCTGGTATTGGCGCTCGAGCCAGGGATGTTGCTGTTCTTAGCGTAGCTGCCGGCCCCTGGGGGGTTCCGAGCAGGGCTGTAGCTGGGTGGTGGTGGAGGCTGCTGTGGCGGTGGCTGCGGTGGCGGTGGCTGCTGTGGTGGCGGCTGTTGCTGGGGAGCCCGGTTGTAGCTGCCTCGGGTGTTGGAGTTGTTGTTATCCCGGCTGTTGTTACCCCAGCGGTTCTGGTTGTAGCCACCACCTCCACTGCGGTTGAAACCTGCATTGGAGAATCAGGTGAGAGGCCCCACTGTTCTCAGTTTGGGACCCTCAGGAGCTGGGCTGTCTTGAAGACTGCTGTAGCTCCAGTGTGACCAGGCACAGAGCAGGAGCCCAGTCCCAGTGAACAAGTAAAGCACCCCCTCCGGCCTTCCCCAGAGCCCTGGGAGCACCCCCCGCATGCCGCCCTGGTAACACTCAGTTGTTAGGGCCTGCTGACAGGTTTGTCTTGCCCACTGGACTGTAAGCCTGGGACCACGGCTGTCTTAGTCTCTACTGTGTCCCCAACATCTAAGCACTGGGGACAGTCCTTTTCAGGCTTGGCCAAATGGGCTGGCCTCTTCTGAGCCTTTGTGCAGTTTTCATGAGCCCAGAACCCTTCCCCCAGCCAATTCCTACTGGCTTCTGGACCTCAGCTTAGATATCAGCATTTCAAGAGGCCTTTCCTGAGCCCTGCTCCCCTGCAGGCTGGATCAGGTATCACTGGAGCTCAAAGTACCCCCAGGCTGTGCCATTCAGCCCAGAATCCTTCTGGACTGTCACTACAGGATGATATAGTGTCTGGGTCAAGGCTCTGTCTCCAAAACCACCCAGCACAAGACTGAAACAGAGTAGGGCATGCTTATTAAATCATGATCATACACTTCAGAGATAGCATAACTTAGTAAGAACCTGGGCTCTGGATCCATCATCACTTGATCCCAACTATGGATTCAGCTAGGTGAATCTTGGGCAAATTAACCTCTCCAAGCCTGTTTCTCCATGCGTTTCAGAAGCAAAACCATTCCTAATATTTGCCCTGTGTCAGGTCCTGAGGTGGGACCCAGGACTGGCAGTAAACTCGGTCTGGCCGCTCTTCTCAAGAAGCTCATGGTCAGATGAGGGGTGGGAAAGATTCATAAAAATAATAGCAATGCGACATACAAATGGGCAAGGGCTTCAGGAGCAATGTCCAGGGGGAGCATGACAGTGGGAGAGTTTCCCTGAGGCCCCAGACTCTGATTTATCTTAGTTCTCTACCAGAGTTCAGCCCACTGCGGGTGACAGGGAAATGTCATCTGCTGACTGAGGAAGCATTCACAAAATGCAACCCTGAACCAGGAACCAAAAGCAGGGACAGCTCAGTGTGAGATGCCTCACCTCCTCGGTAGCTGCCTCCTCCGCTGCCTCCTCCCCGATTCTGGAAGCCTCCTCGGTTGCCCCCAGGGGGACCTCGGTTGTCATAGCGCTGGAAACCGCCGCCACCTCCACGGCCCCGGAAGCCGCCACCGCCTCGGTTGTCAAAGCGCTTTTCAGGGGGTGGCCCAGCCTTGCGGCCTTCCTCATTGTATTGCCTCACCAGCTTGTCTGCTTCCTCTCGCTGCAGCTCAATGAACAGCACCTCGTCCAGGAAGTCCCCAACATCTGGCAACGTGAAGTTGGCTAGGAGGAAGGGAGGGCCCCAGAGGGAACAAGAAGAGGCGGTCAGCACCTTCAGAGGTCTGGTCTCCTTCACCCCCAGGACACTGGCCTGCCAGAAGGGAGGAGGAGGAGGGGACTGCAGTATGAGTGACAGAGGAGAGACAGGGTCCCAAGCTCGGCCTCCCTGACAACAGTAAGGGGCTAACAAAGACCCTCTCCTCCCTTTCCTGAAGAGGTGGCTAAGCCCCACCAAACCAATGTTTTATAACCCAGGGAGTGAGCCTGGCAGGTAAAATCATCTTCCTTATTTTTACAGAGAAGCAAACTGAGGCTTGCTCAGCTAGCCCACCCAGTGGGTGCCAGAGGCAGACGGCCAACCGTGCAGGTCTCTCAGCCCCTGTTCCCACACATCCTCTCCCTCATCCTGCCGCAGCCCCATCTAGTCTGAAAACCCTGCCCCAGGAGGGATACAGGCAGCTTTTCCATTCACAGCTGTACTAGACGGGGAAGGGACAAAGCAGAAGCACAAAAAGAATGAACGAGATAAAAAAAAGAATAATCAAGAAGCTGGGGAGGGAAAAACTATGCAAAGCCCTTTTTCTCTTAAGGACCCTGCTGCGATGTCCCTCGGGGAACCGCTCATTTCCTACCTTTCATTTCTAAGACCGCGTGATCGGGGACATCCTTCCCTTCTTCGTCGGTTCGCTTTATTGTTCGGTCTTTTAGGTCCTCATCAGTGGGACAAATTACAATAGCTTTGCGCTGGAAGCCTTCAAATGGTCTCATTTTTCGTCTCTGGGCTGACCCATAAACATTTGTCTAGGGGTAGGTAACAGAAGAGGCAAGAGATGGTCATTACAAGTTGGTCTTTTCCTCTGTGGGGTATTATGTAGGCCAGGGACTGAGAAAGGGATACTAGTTCTCCAAGCAGAGAAACTCAGGAAACTGCTCTTCACTTTTAAGATTCTTGAGACTACCCTCAGAAAATGAACTGACTTGGGAAAGTGGCTGCTGACAGTAACAGGACAAGGGATTCCTAAAGTTTGAGCTTTGCTTTTTTAATCCAATTTGTTCGTGGTATTGTGCATTACAGCCCCCTCAGCCCCCATTCTAAAAGTAACATGCTCACAGTAAAAAAATTCAGAGTACAAGCTATAAAGTTTAGAGTAAGAATCCTTTCATCCACCTACTGCCATTCCTACCTCCCAGAGATGACCTGTATTGAATTTATGTATTTCTAGAAATATCTGTGTGATTTTTTTTTCTTCTTCTTTTTTTTTGGTATGCGGGCCTCTCACTGTTGTGGCCTCTCCCGTTGCGGAGCACAGGCTCCGGATGCGCAGGCTCAGCGGCCATGGCTCACGGGCCCAGCCGCTCCGCGGCATGTGGGATCTTCCTGGACCGGGGCACAAACCCGTGTCCCTTGCATCGGCAGGCGGACTCTCAACCACTGCACCACCAGGGAAGCCCTGCGTGATTTTTAACACTAATGGAATCAAACAACACACACTCTTCTGAAGTCTTTTTTTCACTTAATGTTTCCCTGTCATTTTTCTGTGCTGGTGTTTTCCTTTTTTTCCTTTTGGGCTGCACCACGCAGCTTGCGGGATCTTAGTTCCGACCAGGGATTGAACCTGTGCCCTCGGCAGTGAAAGTGCAGAGTCTTAACCACTGGACCTTTACGGAATTCCGTGGTATTCTCCTTTAATAATATTTATAGAATGGATGCCATAATTAACCAGCCCCTTTGACAGTTGTATAGATCATTTTCATCAACACCGTGGTTCTTTTATTCCCTTAGTCCTGCTCTAAAACACCAGACTCACCCACAAGCTTCTAACCAGGGAGCTTGACAAGGCGATAACTTGTGCTTTTAGCAAGTGCAGTTTTGCTACTTTCTCTTCCCTTTTTCTAGATGATGGTTAGGTGCTTCCTGGGCTGGTGCTGGCATAGAGCAGTGCTCTATGACACATCTGATTGACAGCCGTAGTAAAGATAGCTTCCATTCATTGAATACCTCCCACATGCTGGGCCCTTTGGGACTGGCGCCCAGATCTGTCAAACCCCAGTGCTCCACGGACTCAGCCTGTGTACCCGAATCACTCAGACACTACTGAAAAAGAGAGTGGCTCAAACCCCACCAGAGTATTCCCCAACCCGTCTCTGGAGGTGGGACCCAGGCACCTGTATGGGTATCTTTTCCCATTCAGACACTCAACAGAACTGGAGTAATAAGTAATGTTGCATTTAAACAACTTTTAGTAGCTCTGAAAGGTACTCAAGGGAGAAGCCACAGAGGGGAAGAGATCTGTAAAGGGGCATGCACAAACAGACAAAAAAATGTTGTATTTTGAAGATGCAGCCTGGCAGGGTGGAAAAAGCCCAGCATCAAGTCCTAGTGTGGCCACTCACTCACCGTGGCCAGTCCTTGTAGTTGCTTCATCTGTTAAAATGGAGGGAAAAAAGCCTCCCTCCTGGGCCTGGTGAGGACTGAGCGGGAAAAGGACCACAAAGCAACTGACCAAGTGTGAGGAACTCCTGGACTGGGGGCTACATTGTGGCCTCCAGGGTGGAAGCTGCCTTGACAGAGGCAGGTAGCGCAGGGGGGATGGCTCAGCACACCCTCGCTCTAAGGCGACTTGGTCAAGTCACACTGTGTGGCCCTGAGTGAGTGACTTCCACTCAGAGCCTCAGTCTGCATACCTACTAAGTCTCAAGCCCTGAAAGTGGAAAACAATAGGAAGATCATATGGTCACTATTAAGACTGAAGGAGCTCATGTGAGTAAAAGCCTTTGGTTAGCCCAGGGTCTGGCTCACAGCCAACACTCAACAAATGGAGGTCACGGTTGATATGATGTGGCCGTCACTGGGTGGGGTACACTGGATCTTCTTACTGTAAGGTTGAGTTGAAGCAACTCAGACCAAGGAACGTCAAGCTATAGTGACTTCCCATCAGAAAGGCAGGGATGGTGAGACAGGGTGGAAGGAACACAGGCTCTGAGGTTGAAATCGCAGCTGTGCCCTCTATTTGTGAGGCTGTAGACAAGTCACTTAATTAGTCTGAGTCTCAAATTTCTACATCTGTAAGACAGAGATCGTATCACCCTCCTCCTGGCTCTGGTGAGGATTTATAGATGTGAAAATGGCAGGGAAAGAAGTCTGCAAATATGTCCAACAGGACTGACAATGTCCTAGGAGAGGCTTCCCAATGGAAAGGACCAAGGAAAGCTAAGTTTGAGGAAAAGATGAGGCACAAGAGAGCCTATTCCAAAACACAAGGAACAGGAAGCTGGGTTATGGGTCAGCCAGAGGCCAGGGACGCCAGTGCACACCTGTTGGGAGATGTGGGCTGTGGGTACAGCTGTTTTCTAAACCAACCCAACTCTGTGGCCCTGACACACACAGCAGGCAAAGATGGTCTTCCCTGTTCCCCAGGGAAAATGTCTCAACATTAACTGGGGGTGGGGGCCCTCAAAGTGGGTGTGTGTGGTGGGCATACACGTGTTATAATCTGTGCCTTGAGCACTGGGCCAAGGAGAGGTCTTGAGCCACAAATGGTTAAAAAGCACACAGGTTACAAAGGAAAAGTCAAGCCCTTCTCCTCACTGCTCTTCCTAGACTCCATTCCTAAAAGCAAATCAGGTGGCATCTGGTCACAGGAAGACAGAATTTGCTTTCCTCTAGCTAAATAATGAGGTTTTCTCCTGGCACAAAACCCAGAGTAGGCGGGTGCCAGGGGTGACTGTGGCCCCAGCCACTCTGTGGACCCATTCTACTGTTGGCTTGCCCGTAAGAAGTGATCCTATTTTGATTCCTTTGAACCCCAAGGACATGGATAAACACCCCTTGGTGGTTTTCTATGGATGAGACCTACTCCGTCAATGTCCTGATGAGGGAATAGAGAAGAGAAGCATCACTGCCAAGAGGGCTAGTCCCTGCAGCTTCACAGTGGGAGGGATGGGGGCAGAGCAGACAGGACTCATAAACAGCTGGTCTCTGTCCTGGGAAGTGGCTAGACTCTGAGGAATGGCTCCTCAGACATTTTGGAACTGAGGTGCTGAGAACCCTCTTGGTGACAATTTTCAAGACCGCGCCTCCCTCCCCTCCCTCCTCGGCTTGAGGAAGGAAAGAAGAGCAACTAGGCCAGCCAGCAGAAATGCAAACGCTTGGCTTCGCTGGAGGAAAGGGAGTTAGCTGTTGGTGCCGTTGCCACAGCAAACACAGTGAGGTCAGAGCCCCTGGGCTGGCCCGGCACTGCTGTGGTCGCTGGGGGACGCTGCTAAGAGACCAGCACAACGGCAGGTCAGCTTTTCCCGCTGTGCAGGCTCCCTTGGCCTAGCTCCTGCTTCTCCCAGCCCCACCCTGCTTGAAGATGCTGATTCTGAGGAGGTCGGGGGCCGCCTGTGTTCCCTGGCCCCAGGCTACTTCCATTGCCCCGTGATGTGGGCCGGAAGGACAGGGGCTGGGTTTCTCAGAGCAGCTGCGGGGGTACTTTTGGTGTGTGACAGTCTGGGGGAGTAGGGAGGAACACAGCAGGCTGTGAGCAGCCTGAGGTCTCTAAGAGCCCCTCTGTCCCCTGTCAACTCTTGTCCCCCACCCACAACTCAACAAGGTCAGGCTGGCAGCAGGAGACAGGGTTGGATCCCAGGGGAGCAAACGTAAAGCTGGTGACGCAAGAGTTCACTCTAGCCTCAGCGTGAGATGAACCCAGTAGAACGAACCACTTGTGAGGTAAGAGACTTGGCCAGAGTGTCAACAATGGAATGGGCTGAGGCTCTGGGGGTGGGGAGGAGAGAGGAAAGAAACATCCTCTTCTCCAACGCCTGCCAACAAGAGGCAGTTTACTTTGGGTCTCCACTGTAGCCCTGGGTTTCTGTTTCAGGCAAAGGCGTGGCTCTTGCCAACAGGGATGCAAAGCAGGACTACAATCATTTGTTCTGAGGGCTGAGGCAAAGTCAGCGATGTTGTCATATCCAGCCCTGACTCTGATCACTGCCTGGCCTAGCTCTGGGCTGTTAGAATCCTAAGAGAACTCCTAGCCTGCAGACCTCAACCCTGGGGGTGGTTTGGGCCCTCACATTGGCCCTGCAGGGGCCTTCTCAGAAGCCTCCAGGAAGGCAAGTTTGCTGCCTCACAGAGGCCAGCTCCTACTCTGCACCTTGGTAGGCAAGGGACAGGCCAGGCAGGGTTTCATTCCAGAGGATTTCCACTGGCAGCAGAGCCACCTGAAGCAATGTGGCCTACCTCTTCTTTCTTTTCTTTTTCTCCTCGGCTGTTCCACTGCTCTAACACCCACATGATCTGAAGAGAGTACTCAGGTCACCATGGAATGTAAGTAAAAGCCCCAACTACACGGTTCACTTGGCCTAGCTTGGCTTCTGTAGCTACGTTCTCCTCCCCTCTCAAGGAGGGGCATTTCTGAGGTCAAACTACCAACAGGAGGCCCAGAAGAGCCAAATGTGAGGAGGTCTGACCACTCAGGAAAAACCAGAGAAGAAAAAAGATGGTGCTGGGCTGAGATCCAGGGACCGCAGGGACTTTGCCTGTAGTACCAGTTTCTGCTCTGGGAATCCCATCTAACTCAGGAGACAGCTAAGCATCAACTTACCCCTCACTGCCAACGCTGGTGGGGTAGGAAATGCCAGGGTCTGGCCTGGGGCCTGCTCTGTATCTCCTACACACACGCTCACCCACCCAGGGTTTTCTGGAACACACTTTTTGGGGTTTAAGCCAAAACAGGTCGAACCACTGGCTTCAGACCTCTTCCCAGGCCTCAGTAATCTCCAGTTTCGGGCCCCAAGTCAATCCTCCAATCTGTGGCCAACCAGAGAACCCTGCTCCCCCACCTTCAGAGTTTACGTTCTTTGGCCTCACTGTTGGCCTAGAACACTTGGCCTGATCTGCATGTTTCTCCACCAGGAGGCCAGCAGCCCTGAAGACCACAGGTGCATCTGGAACAGCCCTGGACCCTGTGCCTGAACAAGGCAGCATACGCTGAGAGGGCCAACGGCAAGTCTTTACTGTGCTCAACTGTTCTGTGCCTGGCTGAGGGGCTGGGGCCCTGACCTCTAGAGAAAGCCCACTTTGAAATGCTGGACAGAGATGTTAAGACAATTATAACCTCTAGGATTATAAACTTTCTCCATGGGCCACATATTTGAAATGGGTTTCACAGCTGATTTAACTAGTAAACTGAGAAAAAGACAGGCAGGGAATACTTGCTGGGGTATCCAAAAAAGGAATTCTCAAGGTATTAAAACACCACTGCTCTATCTTTCAGGACAGAATCCCACTGAGGCCAAGCTGGACTACAGCTCCAAAATGCCCTGACAAGAAAAATGGGGCAAAGTGAGGCTAGGGTTAACAAACAAACAAAGTCTTCAACGGGGAAGAAGGCTGGCTGTACGCATTATTGATGGGGCTGAGCTGGGGCAGCAACCCTGAGTAGCTCTTGGACTACCTTGTGCCCAACCGTCCCCTTCCCCCACAAATATATTCTAAACATTAGCCCAATTAGTAGTTTTTTTATCAAAATTTACTATTATGGGATCATGTCCTGTCTTCTTCACAAATGTGAGTCTTCAGGGCTCAATCCCATGGTTGCGGCATTGGTCACTGGATAAAAGTAGTACACCTTTTCATGTCTACTTTCCAGAAAAGCAGAACCCAGAGTAAATCTCACATCTCCACCAGCACAGAAGAATGCCAATTGCATTGCATAGCCTTGGCCAACTGAGCATAACTGTTTCATCAGCAAACCAGATTTCTACTCTCAGTACCTAACTGCTTGGCAAGATCATTTAATTTGTCTGTCATAAAGAACTATCACCAGCCAGTAGCCATTTCTTTTGTCTTTAAGAATAAGTTCTTTGTACTCCTTTCAAAGGTTGGATATCGAGGCATCAATTTTTCAACTCTAAAGACTAGATTACCAATATATTATAAAAGGATATAATGCAGGAACAGCCAGATGGAACAAACACAAAGGGCAAGCTATGTGGGAAGGGGCACAGAACTTCCATGCTCTTCTGAAGAGCACTTGTCCACTTGTTCACCAACCCAGAAGCTCCTGCTTAATTGTTTTGTGTAAGATGCTCACTCCTATGCAAAAGCACCTTGATCCCCTGGAGTTTCCAACCATGTTTCCTTCTTCCTTTTTTTTTTTTAAAAAAGGTTGGAAGTTGGCTTTAATTTAACTTACTTATTTATTTTTGGCCTCTCCATGCGGCTTGTGGGATCCTAGTTCCCTGACCAGGGATTGAACCTGGGCCCCCTGCAGTGGGAGCGTGGAGTCCTAACCACTGGACCGCCAGGGAAGTCCTTCCAACCACCTTTCTGATCAACCACTAAAACCAGCTCCACCCTCATCAGAAGCCCTTTGAACTCATGGTAACCAAGTATCTAGGACTACACATACGGAAGGCACTCCAGTTAAGGCTGCCAGGCTGGGGGTGCTACTTAGTTTACATATTTGCACACTTTCAGGTTTTTAAGAAAACACAAATACAAGGCTGAGGGGGAACAGAGGCTTGTTTGTACATCCTCAAATACAAAATCTGCTACTTGAGAAAGCCTTCAGGACAAACGTCAAGGAGGTCTCATAGGTGGTAAACACGAAGCACTCATTACTCTGAGACAGGGATCTTTAACCACGTTTGGGTCACTCATACTTTTGAGAATGCCGAAAGCCACGGACGATCTTCCTATCCCAACTCAAAACTTTTTAGTTAAAAAAAGATCATATCTGGGACTTTCCTGGCAGTCCAGTGGTTAAAACTCCACGCTTCCAACGCAGCAGGCATGGGATCCCTGGTCAGGGAACTAAGATCCCACACGCCATGCAGTGAGGCCAAAAAACAAAACAAACAAACAAACAAACATATCTGCATCTTCATACAAAATTCTGTGTTTAATTTCAGAAGTTCCCAAATTGCCTAATGTTAAGAACCTTGCTCTTCATTGAAATGCAGGTAAAAAATACGTGACATATAGGTACCTGACAGTCATAAAAACATGCTAAGAGAAGCTGGGACACACCTATTCTGTAGGTTAACAACCACCTCCAGCTTGTTCAGTTCCCATGTTAGGTGTGCGGGCACCATTTTGAGCTGTGTTTCACAGACCAGGAGACTCAGAGGATAAAGTCAGCTGCCCACAGGCACGCAGCTAGGAGGCAGCAGAGCTGGGATTCAAGCCCAGGTTTGTCTGGCTCAGAAATCCATGCCTTTCCATTTCACAAAATTTGCTCTCACAAAATGTTCTTTTGTGCTGCTTGTAGCCTGAGCTAGGCCTGGATTGCTGCTCCAGACCCCTGCTTGCAGACCAGACTCAGAAAGCTGTGTTAAGAGTCTGGGACTGTGCCATCATGTATGGCTGACCTCTAACCAGTACTGCAGTCTAAGAGCATTATGGGGAAAAAAATACAAGGACCAGAGAGGACTTCCCAGGCACCCAATGGCCCCTTCCCTCTCCTGGGGCGTGACAGTCACCAGTAAGTACCTGATCTAGGATATAGTTGCGTTTCTTTCGGGCAGCGATCTGGATGAGGCGGTTGAGGCACTGGGTGGCCTGCTGGATCAGGACGTCCCAGCGGCCGGCGTAGTTCCTCTGACGGCGTAGGCCCATCACCTGTGGGCAGGGGGTGGTGAGGGGTGGGTGGTCCTGTTTGCTGAGCAGTAATCAGGGAGTGGGAGGTGGAAGAGGAGAGACCAGGGGCTATCCTTACCCGCATCTTATCCATGATGGCATTGGTACCCAGGATGTTGTACTTCTTGGAGGGGTTGGAGGCTGCATGTTTGATGGCCCATGTGGTCTTACCGGCGGCAGGCAGGCCCACCATCATCAGAATCTATAAGAACAGGACCAGGAGTGACACTGTGAACCAGAAACAGTGTGTGGCATGGCAGCCTGGCATCACCCTGACTTGATGGTGACCGTGAGGGTGACTCTAAACCTCATGGCCACCTCTAGGAAATGGAAGCAGTAACAGCGTCTACCTCATAGTACTGTTGTTGGGATTCAAAGAGATGAGGGTTGTCAGACTCTCAGCAGAGGGCCTGCTCTTATGAGTATTTACATTTTTGTTTAGGCAGGATTCAGGGGCCTCTGAAAGGGAAAGATCCACGGAATAGGCACAAGGAGTGGTATAACCTTCCTGGAGTCTCAGATGGGGACAGACTGTATGCATAAGGACGAGCATCATTTCTAATCAGTACGTTTACAATCTGGCAAACATTGGATGTAACCAAAATGCCCAAAAAGAGGAAAATAGTGAGGCTAATAACAATGAGTTTCAAAAGAGGTGTCCATGTGGTGGGACAAAGCTCAAAAAATAACATTAAGTGAAAGGGCATGATATCAAAATGCTTATACCATAAGATCTCAACTGTAAGTGTGTGTGTATAAATGGCACCTAGCACAGCAAAAGGCATAGGATAAGCTCCAAAACTTTCAAAGGAAACTTATTTGTGGATGGTGGAATTAAAGGGAACTTTAATTTTCTTTATGTTTCTTAATTTTCTAGAATAAACACAAAATCACTTATATATCAGAAAGAAACATTATTTGAGGACAAAGACCACCAGCACAGCTTCTGCAACCAAATCAGCTCTAAGTCCAGTTGCCGTTTTTGCTCTCGGAGAGCCCTGGATGGGAGCATGGAGCTGCACAACCTCCTCCAAGGACTCGCTCACCAGGAACTGCCTTCACACCCTCTTCCGCTGGGAGGAAAGCCTCCTTTTCCAAGATTCTGACCACACCCAAGGAGCAGTGTGGCAACTTCCTTTTGGAATCTTTCTGACATTTAGGTGTCTTACCTTGGCCCCTCCCTCTTTGGACTAAGTCACACACGCACAGCCCTCACCTCACTCTCACAGCAGCTTTCACCACACTCAGCTACTGAATGTCTCCCCTCTGTCTTGGCAGCAACGTGGCTCTGGAGAGGCGGCCACCAATTCAGGCTTCCAGGCCCACTCACCTCACACTCTGCCTTGCTCTTTGGTCCGACAGTGCCCCGGATTCGCTCACTCAGGGGAAGGTGCTGGATGAAGGTGAAGCCTGGCAGGACAGAACAGTAGGGCTCTGCCCTCTGCCCGAAGTTGAACTCCACTGCACAATTCTTCACCAGGACATGAGGGTAGAGGGCCTGACCCCCTAAGGCTTCCTTCTGGATTCGGAAGGCAATGCCCATCCACTTCCCATTTTTGGTGAAGGAAAGTTCCACGTCATTTCCACATTCAAAGTCCTAGGAAATAAAGCCAGAGAAAGATAACTGCCAATGTTCTGCTTAAGGCACTGGGAGGCACAAGTCAGAGCAGACGCAGGGAATGGAAACAGAGCTGGCCTCCCAGATTCAAGTGCGTCCCTCCTCAATGTACAGATGCATCGGGAAGCACCAGGGAACAGCTCAGACAACATGCAGCCCAAAGCCCTCCTTGCCCAAGACCAAAAAGCTGGTGGATGTGAAGTGTGTAATTTTAGGAAGCTCCAAGTATTAGAGTCTTGTGCCTAGCCTGAGATGGAGAGGAAGGCAAAAGCGGTCCTGTCCATTCTCATCCCCAGCAAGATAACAGATGGAAAGAAAGCCACAGCAGGGCCTTTTAAGTCAGGCCCAGCTCTACACGTGCATTCATTTATATGCTCTTCTTGATGCTTATGTCTACAGTGATCTGGGCCTGACACAGCTCAGAGCCTAGTGGGGAATTAGACAAGGACACCATCCTAACTAATTCAGTTAAGAGCACCTACACAGAACAAAATTCTCTGAGGAGGAAGTCAAGTCCTGAACAGTAAACGGGAAGGAGCCAAGTCTGGAGTGAGAGGAGAGAGTCCTAAAGAGAAGTGTTGTTTGTGTACAAATCTGGCAGTGAGAAAACATAGGGTCAGACTGGCTGAAGCATAAAGGATTGGGGGTTGGGGGTTGGGGAGTGATTTCGGGTACAGCTGGAGAGCCAGGAAGGGACCATATTCTCTAATTCAACAATTTATTGAGTCCTTATTGATCAGTTGAAGTTTAGTGGTTAATATCCTGTTTTGGAAGGCAGGCTGCTTCAGCTCTACCATTTACTCCATCTTCAGTTTCCTTATCAAAGAAGAGGGGCCAGGAACTTCCCTGGTGGTCCAGTGGCTAAGACTCTGAGCTCCCAATGCAGGAGGCCTGGGTTCGATCCCTGGTCAGGGAACTAGATCCCACACACTCCAACTAAGAGCCCTCACGCGGCAACAAAGATCTCGTGTGCCACAACTAAGACCCAGCACAAATAAATAAATAAATTTTAGTTATTAAAAAAAAAAAGAGGGGCCATGATAAGATTCTACACTCTATAGAGTTGTTCTGAGGATTTAACAGGTGAATGTGCTTACTACAGAGTGAGTGCATAATGAATGCGTGCTCTCATTCCAAGATGCCAGGCACTGCTCTGGGCTAAAGTGGTGGGGAGGAGACATGGTCCCTGTTCTCAGCGAGGAAGGGGCTCTCTGTTACCTCAGAAGTTTGGATTCGTGCTGACAGCAGCAGAGCAGAGCTCCTGACTTGTTTCGAATAGGGGAATGGCCTGGTCAAAACTGTGTTTCAGAAAGATCACTCTGGCTGCATGGTAAAGGTTTACAATTAAGGGAGACTCAAAACTTGGGATCATATGGAAGACGGAAGCACAGGTCGGGTTCTTGACAGAAAAGTACAAGACGTGGTATTCCCTCCCTTTTGCATGCGGAGACCACCTTGGGACTTGCCCTTTGAGAAGCTGTGAAAGCCCCTTTCCCTAAGGAGCCTCCTCACTACCCTCCTCAGTGCTCACAGGGCACAGTTCTACACAGTCCTTTATATTTTAAGTGTCCGTAAGCGCCCACACAGGTCGAGACCACGCAGGGCAGACACGCAAACATCTGTTGGACTAAATCCTGCCTCGATCCTCACAGCATGGTCCCTGCCATGTCTTCTCACCTGAGCAAGAGTGGCCCAGGTCACCTTTGCTCTACCGCGGAAATGAACATCGTGGGGGTTAGCCTTCCTTACGTCCACCTGCTTCACTAAAGGAACTTACCATGTTGTACACAAACCAGCACCCACAACTGACAAACCCACCACCGACGGCGCCAACTGTCAAAGACGCAAGGGTAGCTGTGTCACTTCTGCAAAACCATTCCTGAGTGCCACACCAGGGCCTAAGGACCCAAAGTCCTTAAGCCTCGCATTATTCAAAGTGTGCCATTTTTGCAGCCTTACCTCTCACATCTCCTAGTGTCGTCCCTGAGGCTCCAAGTATTTTACTCCTTACGGTTTGCTGAAGTGAGTTACACTGTTCTCTCTACCTGAAAGGCCATTTTGTCCTTTCTGTTTTGTGAATGTTGAGAACTCAAGTTCTGACACAAATGTCCTCCCCACCAGTTCCTTCAGGCCACTGATTTTTCACAACCCTTCTAACCCTTCACTCTGAGTCTTTTAAAGTGATGGCATTCTCTAAACAAAGGAAACTGAACATAGAATCTTAAAAGTAGAAGTAAAAATGAACAGGCTGAAGCAAGAGTCAGGCCTAAAGTTCCAAACTGCCACACACTCACAGAACCTCGGGGAACCCAGTCACACACTGATGAAACATTGAATTGTTACAAGCTCCCTGGAGTACAGTCTTGATGGTAGCTATCAAAAATTAAAAATACACCTTTGACTCAGAAGTTATACTTTCAGAGGTAAATATTACAACCATATTCCCATAAGAACGCAAAGATGTGCAAATTGCTCACACCAGCACTGCTAAATGTGCTCCAAAGGGAAAGTGGGAGAGACTAAATCACACAGGATATCCATGTATGGGAACACGAAAAGCCCTCCAAGATACTCTGATAAGTGGGAAAAAGATAAGCTGTCACTGCAGCACTGACTTCCAGCAAGTAATTTTCAGGTCCACCAGGGGAAACTGACACCTGCATCAGAATACTAGGCAGCTACTAAGTAAAAAGGTGAGAAACTAACCAAATGTTCATTAATAGAGGATTGATTATATAAATATGGTAGATCAACACAATGACTATGGACTATATAAAAGAACAAAGAAATCCTCTGTGAAGCGATATATTAAAAAAAAATAACTCTAAGATACATAGTTAAACAAAAAAAGATATAAAATAACATGTATAACATGCTACCTTTTGTGTAAAAGAAGAAAAATAACAATCATCTTTCTTGTACTTTGATAAAGAAATCCTGAATACCAGTGGGCTTATGTGTAGGGGAGGGCATATGTGAACCATGGGTGGAGTGGGAAGGTCTCAAGAAGACTTTATACCTTTCTGTATTTCTGGATATTTTTGGAAACCACAGGAATTTATTAACTACTCAACAATGTTTTAAATTGAGCTAGATCTATACTATCTGTGCATACAGGGAAAGATAGCTGAGATTTACTTTTTTTTTTTTAAGAGATTTACTTTTTTTCTTTTTTTTTTTTTTTAATTTTTTTAATTTATTTATGGCTGTGTTGGGTCTTCGTTTCTGTGCGAGGGCTTTCTCTAGTTGTGGCAAGTGCGGGCCACTCTTCATCACGGTGCACGGGCCTCTCACTATCGCGGCCTCTCTTGTTGCGGAGCACAGGCTCCAGATGTGCAGGCTCAGTAATTGTGGCTCACGGGCCTAGTCGCTCTGCGGCATGTGGGATCTTCCCAGACCAGGGCTCGAACCCGTGTCCCCTGCATTGGCAGGCAGATTCTCAACCACTGCGCCACCAGGGAAGCCCAAGAGATTTACTTTTAAGTGGAAAAAAATGCAAGGTTTGGAACAATGTGCAGAATATAAACATGGTTAATTTTTGTTTAAGAAAACATGCTTTTTATTAAAAAGATAATGAGGTTGTGAAAGACAAAGAAAGACTGAGAAACTGTTTCAGACTAAAAAAGACATGACAACAGAATGCAATTCGTGATCCTGAACTAGAAACCAAATTGCTCTAAAGGATGTTGTTGGGACAGCTGACAAAATTTAAATGTGGACTATGGAGTGGGCAATAGCATTAAATCAATGTTAAATTTGATAAATGTACTGTGATTAAGATAACAGCTCTATTCTTAAGAAATGTATGCTAAAGTATTAAGGAATAAAGACACAATGTAGGCAACCTACTCTCAAACAGGTCAGATAAAAATCATATACATATATGTACATATATTTGGGAAACATGGTAAAGCAAATGTTAGAGTCTGGACAGGGCTCTATGAGAATTCCATGGCTTTTCCTTAAGTTTGAAATTATTTCAAAGAGGGGAAAGGGCTTCCCTGGTGGCGCAGTGGTTGAGAGTCCGCCTGCCGATGCAGGGGACACAGGTTCGTGCCCCGGTCTGGGAAGATCCCACATGCCACGGAGCGGCTGGGCCCATGAGCCGTGGCCGCTGAGCCTGCACACCCGGAGCCTGTGCTCCGCAACGGGAGAGGCCACAACAGTGAGAGGCCCGCGCACCGTGAAAAAAAAAAGAGGGGAAAAAAAAGAAAGAAAGAAAAAAAAAAAGAGTACCTGTGTACAAATATGAGGATGGAGAGGGAACAAAACCAAGAAGAAGCATCCACCTGGGTAGTCACTCCTCCCTGGGGCTTCATGGCACATTTTACAAACATTTAACTTCTAGTGATAATAGTGTTAAGTAGTATTTACTGAGCATTTATTATGTGCCAGACGTTGTAAGTGCTTCTAATGGGTTAACTTAATGACTCCACATGAAATTCTAGAGTAGATACAAACATTCTCATCGAGAAGAAACTGAAATACAGGGAGGGTAGTCCAGGGCTGTGAGAGGAAGAGCAGGGACTGGGTCTGGGTCTAGGGATTCTGGACCCAGAGGCAACAGCCACACTCCACAGCACTGTGAGTGCTGGTCACTGCTCTTGGGGACTGAAGTTCAGCAGCAGTTCAGGCATCCTCTATCTTGTTCTGCTTTGCATCCATCCCCACCGTCCTCAAAGGCAACGCACTATTGGAAGCCTGGCTTAACCAATGTGAGGTGAAGGAAGGAAGAAGTTTTGGGATGAGATGATGCTAAAGTGGGACAAGAGTCAACATCACTGCCTTTGAGAACGGATAGGCTATTCTGTAGCAAAGGAAGATAAGAAATTCCCGAGTCTGTTTAGAAAATGTAACTCTGGTATGTAGGAAGGGAGGAAGGTTGTGCACACCCAAACTCAGGGTTGCCACCTGACGGCTTTGCACAAAAGACCTGAAGGGGTAGAATGGGAGAACTTTGCACAAAATGACCGCAAACATTCCAGTGCGTCAAAGAGAGACAAAGAGGTATGGCAAGAGTGGCTGGACACAGGGCAGACAATGGACAGAGGTATTCTGAAAAAGAAAAGTCTGCAGGTTGACCTGACAGGACCAACATTTGGTTCTGCCAATTCCCACAGGCTGCCAGCACTCACCGCAAAGCAGCCAATCACATCATTCTCTGCAAACTTGTCTCCGTAGTTTTCAAACCGGCTACTGGTGGACTTCTTCCCAGTGCCTCCATAGCCATAGGAGAAAGGCTCTTCGCCTGATGGAAGAAACAGGCAAAGGCAGGTTAAACCTGCGATGGTCACAACAGCCTTTATGGCTGTCATGTAGTTTTAAATAAAAAAATCATTTTCTTTACTAGTTTACTAATCAGATGCTTTTGGCAGGGAAGGTAAGAAAGGTTCCGTTGAAAGGAAGCCCCTCATTATGCAGAACTTCTGAGGGCTTGATGGCTTTAGATGTTAAGTCTGGGAGTAGGAGCTGAACTGAACTGCTTTGCACAGAAAGGGAGAATTTGGAAAAATAAAGGGAGGAGGGAAGAGAGGAGCTGGGATAGAGGAAGGTTGTATGCTGAGATGCATCCCTTTGCTGTGACATTCAATATTCAGTTAAGTCTCCTAATGGCGTCAATTTTTGGTGCCAACGAGTTTTGGTCAGAAATCAGTAAAAGGATTTTGCTTCTGCAGACCGTGAGGTCTAATACCTAGGAAAGGTACTGGATTGCCTTAGGCTACAGAACTGGGTGCCGATGCAATATGACTGAGACCCCAGGGGCCCTGGCTGACATCTGGGTTATAGAGAGATCCTAGGCCAGGAACCCAAGGCGCACCCTGCCAGTAAAGCAGGAGCCAACAGCATGAACTCCAGGCCCAGTTCTAGTATGAATCAGCTGTGTAACCCTGGACATCTGCTCCACTGTTCTGGGCTTTGTATCTTTATCTGTATCAACTACTTTCCACTTATACCTCAAAAGTGAAAGAAATATAAAAGGAGATGACACATGAGTCTTAAATAAAAACTGCTAATACGTATCAAAATGAAAAGTATTCACTGTTTTTAACCTAGCATTTCTACTTTTAAAGATCAGACTAACACAAGGGCAGCTCAAGCGTTTAACAGCAAAAATTTGCAATCAACTTAAATGACCTACAAAACATTGATAAATAAGTGATACAACTGTAAAGTGAAAAATTATGCAGTGGTCAAGAAAGCTATACTTATTTACAAAAATATACCCATGGATATTAAGTGGGAAAAAGCAATCAGGTTACAGTAATCCGTATAACGTGCCCCATCTGAGAAACACAAAGGACAAAACACAAACTGTCTGGAAGGTTACAGATGAAAATGTTAACATTGGTCATTATCTCACAGGTTTAGAAGGATTTTCATTTTTCTCCTCTGTAATGGCCTGAATTTTCACAAGGAGCACACATTATTTTCATTTTTTTCTTTACATGTTATTTTCATAATCAGAATGTTTTTATGACCAAGGAAGAAGGTCTCAGCATTGGTCACTGAAATCAGTCACTTGGGGTCAGAAGGTCACTGAGGCCTGGGGTTCTGTGAAAATTCAAAACCTCTCAAGGCAGCCCCTGCCCCTCTCCACCAGCCAGCCCTGGACCCATTGGTCTCTGCTTTCTCTTTTACTCTGGGTTAAGCTCTGGACAGAAAATTCCAGATAGGACTTAATGGGACCTGAGGAACTTACTACTTTCAGCTTGGTTTGAGAACAGGAGACAACTGGTCTTTTTTTTAAGAAAGGGAACAGTTTTCTAAAGAGGACTTTGGACCCTCTCCTTAAAGATGCAGGATAAATTTTTGTAGAAAAGTTGTTATCACTGTGGTCCTTCCAACTGAATCCTGTATGTCTGAAGATGGGAAGCGGCACAAGCCTAATCCTTGTTGTCTGTTCCATCCCAGGGTGGTTCTGTTCTGGGTCCAATGCGGGAAAGAGAAACTTAGGAAGCTTGAGAATCCAGGGACAGAGGCACCTGCTCTACTCTCTGGATTGCTTGGCTGACCTCCTCTTACCTAGCTGAGTGCTGCAGGAGTCCAGGGACCAACCAATACGGACAACGTGTGGGTCGGGCTCTGTAGATGGAAGGTGCTTCACAGAGATTTCCTCATTGATCTGGGAACAGAGAACAAGAGGGCTCAGAAGTGATTCTCTGGAGGCTGATGGGTTACAAGGCAATACAGGAGGGAAGTGGGCAGATGTTAAAAAAAAACAAGCAAACAAACAAACAAACAAACAAAAAAAGCAGCAGGCTTTTGCTGCTGGGGAAAAGGTATCTACACTGCTCTGAAGGGCCTGTTGTACTGAAACCAGGGCCTCTAAAGGGCTTAGGAGAGTTCAGGGCCACAGAGAAGGGAATTTCAGAAACAGTTATGTTTTAGTTTTAACACTTGCTGCAGGGGAAACAGGGACTCTCATATCATTTGGTGCAGAAACATAAACTGGTACAATGTCTTTGGAGGGCAACTTAGCAGTCTTTATTAACTACAAATGCACATGCTCTATAACCAAGCAATTCAACTTCCAGTTTATCCTATAGATACATACACACAAAAATATTCAGTGAGGCAGTGTTTATGTTGAAAAGGAAGGGAGGGAGGGAGGGAGAAAGCAAGTAGAAACCACCTATAAGGCACTGGTCACATTATGGCACATTCCTGCCACAGAATATGATGCAGCGGTTGGAAAGAATGAGGCAGGGCTGATACACTGGGGTATGGAAAAATGTCCAAGACACAGTATTAAGTAAAAGCAGCAGAAAGAATAAAAGGTACCTTCTGGGGACTTCGCTGGTGGCGCAGTCATTAAAAATCTGCCTGCCAATGCAGGGGACACAGGTTCGATCCCTGGTCCGGGAAGGTCTCACATGCCGCGGAGCAACTAAGCCCGTGCGTCACAACTACTGAGCCTGCGCTCTAGAGCCCGCGAGTCACAACTACTGAGCCCACGTGCCACAACTACTGGAGCCCACGTGCCTAGAGCCCCTGCTCTGCAACAAGGGAAGCCACCGCAATGAGAAGCCC
Organism: Phocoena sinus; assembly: GCF_008692025.1. Taxonomy (NCBI): domain Eukaryota; kingdom Metazoa; phylum Chordata; class Mammalia; order Artiodactyla; family Phocoenidae; genus Phocoena; species Phocoena sinus. Next base: position 11,633,762 of record NC_045781.1, read on the forward strand.
GTGCACCGCAACTAAGAGTAGCCCCTGCTCGCCGCAACTAGAGAGAGTCTGCATGCAGCAATGAAGACCCAATGCAGCCAAAAATAAATAAAAATTAAAAAGAAAAAAAAAAGGTATCTTCTGACTTAACCTTTAATTAAATCAGAGGTTAGACTGTCTAATAACCAATATCTATCTGCATTAGATTGTGGCTTTCAGAAAGTTACCCTATGTCACTGACTTTTGCACACACATTTTTCACATTTTAACATCTCCAAAGTCAGGATATATCTTACAATTGATGTATGAAAGCCCTGTCAGTATAATTGGCAGTGTTTCTCTACGAGCAGCACAAAACAATGCACAACTTAGAATCAACGTCTTAGCCAAGCAAATACAATAACCCTTGGTCTTAGCTTCCACCTCTAAAAACAGTATGTATTTCAACAGTATGTATTTCATGATGATACTGTGAGGATTAATGGAGATATCCATGAAAAGAACTTGGCACTGTATCTAGCACATGCCATGTGTTTTGTAAGTATTACCTATCATAAATAAGTTTGGATATGCAAAGGATACACAAGAAATTGTTAACACATAAGGTATCTCTGGAGGGCAGGATGGGGATTGGGAGGATGTGAGTATAACTCTGGTTTTCACCCTATAGTCTTTTGTGCCTTCTGAACTTTATTAAACACGAGCACATATTATTTTCATAAACATAACCGGACGTGGAACTGTGGAGAGATGATGGTAGATGACCTGATGGCAGAACCTTTCTTTTTCTTGCTCTTCCCTGTCCTCCCTTTAATTGGTGATGAGCAATTCTTTCTAGCTCACTGTTTTTCCAAACAACTCCTTTTCCTAGTTCTACAAATATGTCATCCTTAGAATGGTTGGCTATACAATACCTGGGTCAAACCCCATCAAGGGAAAATCTGTTTGAAGAAGCAATGTATGGTCAGCCTGCTTTCCCCATATATTATTTAGCAATGACATAGTTCTTCTGAGTTCATTTTACTTTTTTTTTTTTTTTTTTTTGCTGGGACACAGTCTATGCTCAATCAAATCTCTTTTGCAATCATGGCTCTGACCAAGGTGGTTGGTGACAGGTTATTCCAAAGGATGGACCTATTTTCTGTCCCTATCCCGTCTGGTTGCTCCCACTCACCTTCATCTCAAAGCACACACGGCCCCTTCTGACCCCATAGCTGGCGCGGGCTCCTGACCACAGGTATGCAAAACCTTCAATTGTGAGTGGGTAGCCACTACTCCGGTCTCGGGCCACCTTGAAGTGGAGGTCGCAGTTATCTGTGGAGGAAAAAGCCTGTATTTGGCTGATGTTTTAATGGTCCCGAGAGGGACAGGCACAGGCAGAGGTAAGTTCCCCAAGAGTGTTAACCAGGAGTACACAAGCTGACACATCACGGGGGCAGGTTCATGAGAAGCCAGCCGCATCGCCTAACCAGTCTCCCTTTTAGCACAAAGGCCCTGGACTACTGCAAACTGGCCTGCACAGGATGAAAACAGCCACTCTACATAGGAACGAGGGTTTTCACCTGGCTGAGGTCCCAGGAAGGCTGTCAGGGGGCGCCCCTGGAAATAATACACACATGCTTCTAATGGGGATGTACACTTGCTAGGGAGAGGGTCCATATTCTTACCAGTTTCAAGGGATTTTAGAATTTAAAAAGGTTAATCCCCACTGCCATACACTTCAACCATCTCCCATGCTAACTCTATCAGTGTGGAAGCCAGACTCCTGCACAAACATCTGACCCTGATCCACACCCACCACCCAGGACCACTGTCAGGTGCACCACAGACTCCCACCTCCTCGAGTGGGCCTAGGACTCTGCTGCTTGGACTCTCCCCCGTCTTCAAGTCGTTTCTGACCATCTCACCCAGTAGGCTCTCTCCGCTCTCTAAAGGCTGAGTGCCATGGCCTGTACAACTGGCATTTGATCAGATACTGCTTCATGGACCACTGCCACCCAATACTTTAAAAAATGTTTAGCTTTACTCTGGGTATACTGTCTTTGAGATCTTGCGATAGAAGGGACTGTGTACGAGATGTCTTTATCTCTTCCAAAGCATGTAGCCACTGGTCTATAAACATGAGCTACGTAAAGAAGTACACGAATGAACTTCTGTTAACTTTCCGCTCTGTTGAAAAGTGCAGTCCTCATACTTGATTGGGCTTCTGGGTGTGTTTAAAAATTCGGATTCACAGGCTCTACCACTTAGAATTTGTCTTAGGAGGTCTGAGGAGGAACAGGACCTTTATATTCATTCCCCCAAGTGTTTAGCTGCACAGTCAAGGGGAAAACCACTTATCCAGAGGAAAGAAAACTGAACTGGAGGACAGACCAGGTTAATGCCTGAGAAGACAAAACGGCATTGGTTTCACCAGGAACGTGAGCAGCTGATGGAAACTGGGGAAAAGGCCGTCAAAGAGTTAAGTTTCCCCAGCAGCACTCAGGTTCCCTTCCCGCTTAAATGACAACCCTCCGTGTTTACAGGGTGCTAGGGTTTTCCAACTTGCTCTGGTATCCACTCTCTGATGAATGTCACTCAAAGTCCTCTGAGGTATTAGGGCAGGATTATTCCTCCCTGAAGAGAAGCTCAGAGAAGTAGAATGACTTGCCCAGAATCTCACAGTTAGAGCTGAGAGCAGATCTTCTGTCTCCAAACCAGCACCCTCATTCTAGAGCTCTGCTGTTTCTCACATCTGAACTAACACTGGCTCTGGATGGTGCCGGGCAGGAATTCTGTGAAGGTTAAGGCAGCCTCCCAATACTGAGTGGAAGGCAGTATCAAACAGGCATTCCAAAGACTCACATGTGTCAATGGCAACAAGGGTGTCATCAAAGTCATCTTCATCCTCTTCAGCAGGAGGCTGAGGAGAGCGGCCCCTGTGTCATAAAGAGGTATCACGTTACATGAGAATGGACAGACAAGGGAAGAAGGGAACTGAAGGTTCTGCTTGAATTTACAAGTGGCCTCCAAGCTGCTTCCTGGATTTCAAGTTCTTGCCACAGAAGTTAGCAAAAGAACTCTGGAACCTTATATCCTTGCAGTGAGAGCAATGACTGTTAACTCCTAGGGCAGGGTCAGGGACTGAAGAGGGCCGGCTCTGCTAACAAGGGCCATCGGCATCATTTAGGAAGCTTTTCCAAGAAGACTCTTCTCTCACACCCCCAGATTCTGATCCACCCCTTTACACGCTGAGAATTACCTCCATGCTGAACTCTGGGAGCCTATGGTAGCCCAAAGAGTACTGGGCCAGGAGTGGGAATCTGTAAGAATTTAGATAAACCTTTTATTACAATTTGTCCATATTCCAGGCTTCCTAAAACTCCACATCTGAAAGGATTTGAAATGAACCATGTTTTTCAGTCTCTTTCTCTTTAAAAGTGTCCTAGGGCTTTCCCTGGTGGCACAGTGGTTGAGAGTCCGCCTGCCGATGCAGGGGACACGGGTTCGTGCTCCGGTCCGGGAAGATCCCACATGTCGCGGAGCGGCTGGCCCCGTGAGCCATGGCCGCTGAGCCTGCGCGTCCGGAGCCCGTGCTCCGCAACGGGAGAGGCCACAACAGTGAGAGGCCCGCGTACAGGAAAAAAAAAAAAAAAAAAAAAGTGTCCTAAATTATGAACAAGAGTCCCTCCTACCAAAATACTAAAAGGGACTATGTGAAAATACTGGTGGTTTCCAACATATGGGAATAAGGGAAAGGGGTGGAAGTGTGGAGTCTAATGTTCAGCGTCCTGCCTGGGCCAGGCTGGATGACCTCAGTCCACCATATGCTCAGACCAGGTACACTGTGCCCATCTAGTTCCTGGCACTCCCCCAGCAGCAGGCTTCCCTCTGGTGGAGTGCCCTTCTGACCCTGCCAGTCCAAGGCTAGCACAGAGCCTGGTAGGAAGAAAGAGATCATCACATGGTAAGTCTATCCTAGGAAGCTTTCTCTTGTCACCCCTGGATGAAAGCAAGTGCTCTTCCTCTGCCCTCCATCAGCAAGTAGCTCTAGGCCTCTGTTCTATGGGGGGTAGTAGGAGAAACTCATAAGAGGTGGGTTCCATCTCCTGACTTCAGTCACAGCCATGAGACCCAGGCCCTGTCTTAAACAGTCACAAGCTAATTGGAGGATGGACTCCACCAGATAGGAAATAAGATGTGTCAGATGACCAGCCAAGATGAATAGAGAAGGAGTGATCATTCCTAGTTTCCCTGATTGGAAAAGGCTTCACACAGGAGCTGAAGGAAGGAAGGAGGAAGGGGTAGGTCTGGGCCTGGGGGCGAAGGGAGGGGGAAGGCTTGTCAGGGAAGGGAAAAGGAAATGACCAGGGGGGAGGCCACTCCCACCCATGAGCTCCTGACCCTCACACAAAACCCACTGTCCAAATCACCTGTGCCTCCACGGACTATCCCAAGGGCGGGCCCGTGTGAAAGCACTACGAGTGCCGATAATGAATGAATGAACAGATGGATGGAAGGGGTGTGTTTCGGAGTAGGTCAGGAAATAAATCTTTCTTTCAACTGAGGGATATCAAGCAACCGTTAAGAACAGAACACTGTGCTGGACTGCAGGGCAGTGGGGCAAAGGACTGAAAAGGCAGGCTGGCATCTCACATGTGTTTGAACTTTACCCTGAAAGTAATGGGAAGGGAAGAATTGAGGGAAGGACCAAATATTTAGCAAAGCTGAATCTGGTAGTGAGTGCAGGAAGAACTGGGGGAGAGTGTGAGGGAGGGAGAACTCTGCTCTGCCCCTCCAGGCTAGTACGAAGGTCCCAGCGGGCACCAGGCTACAGACATAGAGACCTACTGGAAAAAGGGTGACCACTGCCTCACAGACCCACCTCCTATCCTCTCGGTGCTCGAAATACCCCCGTCCCCGGTTTTCTTCATAAGGCCTCTTGCGACTCTGGAACTGCTGTCTGTCTGGTTTGGGTTGAGATGCTTCAGGCGGGAGGAAGCTCGCGGGTGCTTCTTGCTTCATCTCTGTCTTCACTTCTACTGTCAGGACAAATCCAGATGGTCAAGACACTCAGAAACTCCTCAGTTATCACTTTTCTGGTCCCCTTTACCTCAGGAGATACTGGAAGGACCCTGACTATGGTGATGAGGTCTGGGCACAGGCAGCTTGCCGAGTTCAACAGAAGCCTGCTGAGGGAGCCAAGACGGCTGTCCTGGAGAACAGGGCTAGAATAAAGGGAGGCTGGGGATGGCCATCCAGGCACATCAGCACCAGCGGTTGATGGGGTGACAGATGTCAGTCAGATAACTCTCAGCCTTCGTGGGGAGGGAGAGGGGACTTCAGCACTAAACAAGGACAAGCTCGCTCAGGGCCTACCCAAAGGCGAATGACTGCCTTGGCTATCTTGCCAAAGGCCCCATGAAAGTTGGCAGCTACCTTGGCCTGCACCAAGTGGGAGGGAGCCCCCAAAACTTTTAAGATTCCACAGTTCCACATTCTCTAATTTCTCCTCCCCAAGAATCTCTTCACTTCAGTTCTTACGAAGTTTCTTCAGTCTAACAATGGAGGGGAGAAAGGCAATTCAACAGTGTTGTTGTCCCACAGCTAACTCTACCGGCTTTAATCACTCTATTACAAAGCCCAGAATCATTCCAGCAGGGAGGGCCTGCAGTTAAGCCAGCCCACAGGTGTGATGGCCTCATTAAGTCACACCGCGAATAGGAAGTCAGGATGGGATAACATGCTGCGGACCACAGGAAAATCCCAGTCTCGGGCAGACTCCAGGAATCCGTGCCTACCAAGAGAAACCCATGGATTCAGTCTAGCCTCATCTCTCTCACAGCACCTATGGATGCTGTGGATCACTCACATCTACACATTTCAGCATTCAACTCAAGACCACCTTGGGTCACTCCCTGGCTTTGGCATGCAGACCAAACCTCTCAGGGAAGGCTCCTCGCTTGCTAGGGCAGAGATGGTGCTCACTCACCTGAAGAGAACTTCCATGGTTCCCAGCACAGAGCTGGGCTCACAGGAGGCCTTGATAAATGTCTGCACGGAGAATACTCTCCTTGGGCCAAATGATCCCACAAGTCTCACAGAGCCTGACACAAATCTGCGGTTTAACCTACATTCATTAAAATCCTGAGCCACCCACAAGAAATGTCTGGGGATTTCACTTTGTGGATGAACCAGAATGGAATCAGAACCAGCTAGATTCACTAAGAAAAGGCACTGGGGCCACAGCACAGTGAAAGGAGCACAAGACTGGGAGCCAGTCCTGGCTCTGTCATTACTCAACGGTAAGACCCTGCTTCCCCAATACTAGGACACTACTGGTGAGGAGTGCTGCTTACTGACCAAGAGCAATGGCCCAGAAGCCAGTTTCCTGGTTCCAACCCCAGCCCTGCCACCTCCCCCATCTGTAAAATTGGGAGACAGCTACATTACAATTGTGTTTCCCAAACTGCACTACAGGGAACTTTTTTCTACAAAGACACATTTACATGTTTGGGAAATCCTGGGTTTTAAACAATGTGACACAGAGCTTTTCCCAATCCAGGACTTCTCAGCATCTTTAATGATCTAATAAGCACAGTGACTCTCCCAGAAGCGGTATAGAATACGCTGCATTTTTCAGATGTGTTTGTCCAAGGAACCTTTTCCTGAGGAGTCCCTAATAAATATCTCCTGGAAAGATATTCTTCAGAACGTGGGCAACACTGGACTAGATTTAGAAGGTCCTTTCTGGCTTCCACATTCTAAGATTCTAAGTAGGACTCAAATATTGGCCTCCAGGTCTCAACTCTCTAGGATGTTGGTACTAACATCTGAAAACATACCTTGAAGACTCCCCTCTCCTAACACTTGGGAGAGGGACTAAGTTCTTTCCTTCAAAAAGACCTTGCCAGAGTGACAAAGCCCAAGTGGAATGCCCAAGAGAAAGATGCAAAGTCCTCTGGGAAAGCTAGGCACTAGGCAGAAGGTAAGGGCTACCCACACACAGATTCTATTTCCTTCAAGACAGAGAGATCATGTGCGTTTTCCTACCTGGGCGATAGGCCTGCTGCTGCTGGTCCATTTCCAGCGTTCTCCTCTCGTAGCCTGACTCGTTCTCTTTCTTGATGACCTGCGTCTCATAGAATTGGTTCTGCATGGTAATATTGTCCATGACATCTTAAAACAAAAAATGGCCAGTTAGAAGGGTGTTCTTGGACGAGAGGTAGCTTTTAATGCAAAACGACGCCATCCCCACTGGGGACAATTAGTCTGCCAGAGGCTAAAAGGTGTGATAACACCCTCAGATGGAAACCCACCTGGGAAATCAGGGGCCCAGCTGCCTGAGGACATGCTTTTTTGCCCCTCAAAAGGTTGGAGATCTATCTGTGATTGGGTTCTACAGAATCCCAACATACAAAACCAAATGAAGCAGAACTGCTCTGGTTGAAGCAAGGAGATGGGAGAGTCAGAGAAGGGGTCCAGCTTGACCTCGCCCTCTAAGTGCCCACTAGGGTGGGGGGTAACTCCACAGACACCTGGGATTCCATGGAGCACAGTTTTAAAAATTACCAGCCTAGCTGTTCTCTGATGTGGTATAATGCTTAGAGAGTTACCTTTAGGGTACAACCTTAAAAACTGTTCAGAGCACAAACCAGTCCTCTGTTCGACCCAAGTCACTATTCCCACCTGCATAGCCAACCCTCTTTAAGAATCACTTCCACCCTGCAATAACTGTAAAGATCAGGGGTAACCATCTCAGTTGAAGAGGAAATGGGGGAGGAAGGAAAGGAACTGTTAAGAAACAGGAGTCATGATAATAGTGGCCTCAGACTCATTAGGGATAAATCCTAAAATATTTGGAGTTAGGTGGAAGGGTTCCAGAAGGTCTCTTGTGGGTCCAGGACGAACTCAACTGAAGGGTGGCAAGAATAACAATATCAGGGAATTCCCTGGAGGTCCAGTGTTAGGACTCGGCACTTTCACTGCCAGGGCCAGGGTTCAATCCCTGGTTGGGGAACTAAGATCCCACAAACTATGCGGCACGGGCCAAAAAAACAAGAAAGACAGACAGAAAGACAGACAGAAAGAAAGAAAGGAAAAAGAATAATAACATCAACTATTTATGGAGTACATACTACATACCAGATGCTGGGATACAGCTGAGAATAAGCTTGCCCCACTAAAACCTTCAGTTTAGTAAGGACACACGTTAAACAAATACGTAAGCACAAAAATTATGATTGGGTTAAGGGCTATGAAGAAGTACCAAGGGCTAAGATCAGGGACCCAGAAAGTAAGAGATAAGCCTTGACTCAAAGGATACATAGGTGATGATAATTCAGTGACGAGAATGGAGAAAACATTCCTGGGGTTGGGATGACACATGTGAGAGCTCAGAGGTGGAACTAAAACCTGAAACTCCCTCAAGAACCTTGTAGGCAAACCCAGAGAGAACTCTGGAAACCTAGGGTTAGTAGTAAGCAGGTTCTCCACCCCAGGGGCAAGCTTTGCTAGGTGCCTCCAGAGCCCTACTAGTGGCGGTGCCAGGCCTAGTGAGGCAGAACTACAGGGAAGGGCAGACTACTCTGCTGCTTGCTAACTGATTGGATCCTTTCTCAGAGGACAAATATATCTGGGCACAAACCAGGTGCGGCCAAAGGGAGGAAAGTCACAGATCACGTGGTCTGCTACAGGTCTGTTTACCAGGGTTGAAGGAAGGGTTGGAGGGGGGCATAAAAAGGGACCCAAAGGATTTGTTGTAAGGGGTAGGGGAGAAAGGAAGACACAGAATAACTCCTTAAGTAGAACACAAGGACCCTTTCAAACCACTTTCTTTCTTCCAGGCTCCAAGCACAGTGTTCTTCTCGCCACGGAAGCCTCACATCTCTGAGAATCTCCTGTGCTCACAGAGGAAGCCTTGCTCAGAGAAGCTATGGTTCTGGGGCCCTTCTCCGCTCTCTAAAACGTCCACCTCCTAATAATAGACAGGTCCAGTGCTAAGCCCCTTACGAACATAATCTCATTCATAACAACCCTGGGGGGTGGGGACACTATTATTATCCCAATTTTACACACAAGGGAACCAGGGCTCACAGAGGTGAAGTGACTTGGCCCAAGACAAAATCTGAGTCTAGAGTCTATGCTCCAAAGCACATCACTTTTCTTTGGAACCACCTCCAGCCATTGGCCCTTCTTCCTAGGCATTCCTGCCAGGGTCTTGCCTGCCCTAGGCAGGCACACTGGGCCACTCCTTCCTTCCTTCACAGGTCTCTGCAATGGGAAGTACTTTTCCCAGCATCTGAGTCCTAGACAATCGCTCTCCACCCCAAATCTACCCTCAGATTGCCCTGCTCCAGGAGGTTCCATCTCTCTTCAACAAGTAAATACCCAATGCCAACCCCAAATCCAGTCTCTTCTCTGACCCCCTTGCTCTCCCCATTTCCTTAGCCCTATGGCTGAGAATACCCTCTTTTCAGAGAAATAACACAAACTCTGAACGCCAGAGTCCTTTCTACTTACTCTTCAACCTCTCCGATCCCTGTCCTGCTAGAAAGCCACCCTTTTCTAACTCCAGATTTAGTCCCTTCCATACCGGGGTCGCCTCCTTCAGAAAGTAACAGATCTACTCCAACCCCTCTCCTTCAGAGTCACACCTTCTGGCTGATGCACAGGTTCCCAGCTACCCTTGAGGCCCCTCCAATCCCTGGCCACAAAAATAACTGCTTCTGGGGACCAAGGAGCCCTCCTGTGGAGATGCTCAGCCCCAGAAACACTCCTCCCTACTCCACCCTGAGGTCCCCAGCCAAGTCAACAGGTTTTCTTTCACCCTCCACATGCTACACACTCTCTCCTCCCTATATTTGACAGACCAGCTACACACGCCTGTGCTGGACACAAGAATCCTCTATCCCCTAGATACTCCATCGAGTATCTACTTGTTATCTACCCCACCCACCCCCAGCTACCCCTGTTCTCCAAACATCCCATACTGTTAATCTAAGACCATTCAGCAGTAGCCACTGCGTTATTTGTTCTCAGAGCCTTCCCAGCTCTAGCCCTCCAGGTCCCTCACCCAGTGAAGCATCCTTCTCTCCTCCACCAGCTTCTGGACACCAAGGTTCCATATACCTCCTCTATAAGTCAACCAGAAGGTCCCCAGATTGCCAGCATCAAATGCCCAGGTTCCCCATGCCTCAAAGTTGGCCTTTCAGCCCGGATCTGAGTCTCCTAGGCCATCCTCAGCCAGATGGAAGTCCCCCCTAGTACAATCACGTGGTGGTCTCCCACATCCCCTAACTGCTCCCCAGTCAAACACCAGAACACACAGTCCATCAGACCCTCCCCGGTCAGACGCCAGCACTCCATTTTAATCAACCCATAAGAATTCTCGGTACCCCATCCAGCAGCAAACTCCAGGACCCTCCATCCTCAAAACTCTCCCAGCCCTGAAAACACGGCTCCCAACGCCCAGCCCATAGACTGGGCTAGCATAGCTCCCAAGCCTACCCAGCTGTAAACCCTAAGATCACCATTTCCAAGATCCTCCTCAGCCCGCCGATAGAAAACCTCCTGTTCTTCCGACTGTCTCCGGCTCCAGAAACCACGGCTTCCGGTTTCCGAGCCCTAGGCTCCGGAATCCTCTACACCCCCGGACCTTCCTCATCTCCGAAACCGAGAGCCCCCACTCCAGTATCTCCCCTGCACCGAACGCCAGGATCCACCCTCCGGTCGTCCCAAGGGCCTTGTCCCCAGATCCTTTTCAGCGGCGGATGGCGCGATCCCCGATCCTCAGATCGTCCTCCCCGACCTCAGGCGCCGGGATCCCGCGTCCCACAGCCCTTCCTCGGCCCGGGACTCCGGGCTCCCCGGCCCTCGCCCCCGCGCACTCTCACAATGGTCCCGTCCGGCCCCGGAGTAGCCGCCGGGCTCCGGGTGCGGCTGCAGCCCGGGCGGCGGTGGGCTGCGCGGTCCCCTCCAGCTCGGAGCCCCCCTCGGTCTCGACCTCCTCGTTGTTGTGCCCGGTTCGCCCCGGTTCGTCGTCGGCCTCGAGCTCCCGCTCGTCGTCGGGCTCCTCGGCCTCCAGCGCCGCCTGCAGCCGCTCAGCAAGCTCGGCCTTGAGGCCGCGAGTGTCCAGGCCGCGGCGCTGCAGTTCCTCGCGAAGTTCGTTCACCTTCAGACGGCGTACATCCATGGCCCGGGCCCCCGGGGCGGCCCCCGAGCCCGGCCCGGCCTCCCAGGGCTCAGTCCCCCTTAAACCTTTCCTGTCAGGAGGCGAAGGGGGAAAGGGGGGGGCCCCCACTCCAATGGCGGCGGCGGCGGCTCAAAATGGCCGCCGCCACCGCCTCCCCCCTCCTCCGTGGCCCCGTGCGATGCAACACGGGTGCCAATTGGCCATCGCATGAGGGCAATGGGCGCGGGCCCAGGAGCTCAGCCAATTAGAGCGCGTCTTTCAAAAGAACGTCAATGAAAGGGCTTAGGAGCTGCCGGGGAGGAAGCGTTGGCCTACGTCGGTACTGGGACCGAAGCGGGAGGGCGGGAAAAGGAGGGAGGAGGAGCGCGCGGTGATTGGGTAGTGCCCGCGCGCCCGCTCCCGTAGGGTCAAATGAGGGAAAGGGAGTAAAGATTTGGACCAATCAGTGATGAGATCTCAGAATGAGCGGGGCCACCCCCCCCAAGGCCTTTCCTGTGCGGTCCTTTCATCAAACTACTGTCTCTGTAACACATATCTTGATTGGTCTAAATCTCCCGCCCCTAGAGGAGTCCAAGCGGGTAAAACCACTAGAAACCAATCAAATGGAGGGTCGGCAGACACCCCCGCCCCCCCTTTCACGATTGCCTTTAGGAAACCGGAAAGAGATGAATTCATTAAGGACCTGCCCCTTGCCGTTAGGGCGGTTTCAAAACAGTCTGTCCACCAATCTCAGTTACTGTCTTATCTCACTAAAGCTAGTACAGTTGCATCGTTTTAGGAAAACCTACCCAGATTGGCCATTCTGCTTACTGTCGGCCTTACGAATATTGCTGTAGAGGGAAGTATACGAAATCGAGATTAAGTAAATAAATTATTCTTAATGTGGAAGAAACTCAGTTGCCTTTATGAAAAGCAACCCTTTGACTTCAGAGAATCCTGAAGGTTTGAAAATAGAGGCTAGACTAACAGCGGGAGAAAAGTTGTAAAGGGAATCACACTCTCTCCCCTTTGATAGTACATCTCACGGGGCGCCTCTTTATAGCTGCGCTACCGTCTTTCTCTATGGTTGGTATCTTACGTGGAATGGGCACTCTGCACGCGATCATAGAGCCTTCCCCTCCGGAAAGACCTCCACAATTTCAAGGGTCTCTACCCCACATCCTCTAAACTGCTGTTCAGTAGATCCGCCTTTTCGGTATCTATATTGACAAGCTCAAACACACAGGTCCGTAGTTAAGCCTCACTCTACTAAGCTCCACAGAGTTTCACAATGTCTAACACTACACCACCTGTCGCCTCTAACTCAAAAGACACAAAGCTTCTGTAAGGTACACTATCGAGATACACAATGCAAACGCCCGCTGCCCACTGAGCCGTACCTAAAGCCCACAAAAGCCACACAAAACCTCTACTTAGACAAAGGCGCACACACAATACAGATAAACAAATGGCGTGTGTGGGATCAGAAGCATCAATTCAGGGGATAATACACCAAACTTCGGTGTAGATGAGCCCACTAAGGTCGCCACAGGCAGGCGGCTTCAAATGATAAAGACACACAGGACAGTTACACTACAAGCTTACACCACGGCAAAACCTAGACACACAGCACCCACTCAGAAGCGGGACAGACACTCACGTGGGCCCGTAGGTTCCAGTCCAGACACCCCGCCCCTCGCCCACGTCCGACTTCCTCTTTCCTCCCAGCTTCCCACAATGATTTGTTCTAAAAAAGTTTGTGGCCCGGATTGAACTGTTTTCGGTTCGCAGGAGCCACCACCGGGGGGCGTCCGGGCGCTGCCAAGGATTTCTCCATCTGCTGCTGGACACACCCAGGAACTTATGCCTGCGATGCTTGCAAAACACAGTGGGCTTGCCTTGGCAGGAGTCCATTTGTGGGCTCGTGATTATCGGAGGTGCTCTGGGCCTGTGTTTCTATGTGAATCTGAACGTTTGGGTCTGTGAGTGCCCTATACGTACTCTATATGTCTGAGTATTTGTGTCTGTATCTGTTACTCTAGTTTCTTCCTATTCCTGGTGACTGCCTGCCTGTGCATGTTTGTAAACGTGTTTGTATCTGAGTAATTTTGTGTTTCTCTGTGTCTGAATTTGTGTCTCTGTATTTGTGACCAGGTGTGCTTGAGTATGTCCATTAATTCATGGGTCTGTTACTTTGGAGAGGGGTAGGGTCTCTGTGTGACCCTGTGAATATCTATGTGCCTATTCCTCACTAGGGGTTTCAGTGATTCTGCTTTTGTTTGCCTGTCTTTTTGTCTATGTATATGTTCATTTCTATCGTCTTTAGTGAGGGGAGAACTCCAAGACCCCACCAAACCCTCCTTTTTACTGGGGAAACTGAGTTGCCAGGGAGAGGGGCCATATGACAGCTAAGTGGAGACAAGAGGAGACAAGCATGGTTACAAAGTTTTATGTGATCTGAGCCCCTCTGGAGGTTTCAGAGTCCACACTCTGTTCAGGGGCATAAGGGACTGGCTCAGGGGGGCAGCATGGCCCCAAAGGAGGGAGTTTGTCCTTTGGGGAAAGGAGGCATCCTTAATGCATTGCACAGGCTTGAGGGGGCACACCCCACATGAGGGGAAGAGGAAGCAGAGGTGGCTAAGAAGGGAAGGATAAAACTATCCCCAAAAGGATAAAACTATAAGTTTAAAACCTTGGAATTGTATCTTAGAATTCTAGACCTGTAGACTTTTAGAATCTTACAACATGTGAATCTTAGAACTATAGTGCCTAGAATCTTAAGACTTAGAACTGTGAATTCTTGGCTCCTTAACTAAAATCCTAGAAAGACAGAATGCAGCATAGAACTTAAAGCTGTCTAACATTAAAAATGATTTTAAAAAAATGATTAAAACGTTGGCATCTGGTTAGTCACCACCAACTGTAGAATCTTATACCATAGATGCTGAGGATCCAGAATCTTGGACCAATAGAATCTAGAGTGCCTTGGAACACAGAACAGAACAACATTAGAATCTTAGAGTTTAATAATCTAGAACCTTGAAGCATATGATCCGGAATCTTAGACACAGAGAATCTAGGTTCTTAGACTAGGTCTTGGAACATTGCATCTTAGAACATTAGACCTTAGAACCTCCATCTTTAGGCTCTCAGAACTTTCTAATTGCAGATTCTAGCATTTCAGATCTTTAGGATCCAGAATCTCATAACAAAAGTTTCGAGGATCATAAAGCCTTAGAACCTATAACTGACCAGCATTAGAATCTTAGAACTTGAGAAGATCAAATCTTGAAGCTTTATGATCTAGAGTTTCACAGCCAGAGAAATTATGCTCTATGAGGCTCGGAACATCCAATTTTAGAACATCAGACCTTAGAACCTCCATGTCTAGAATTGTAGAATTTTTACAATTGTAGAATCTTACACCCTAGGGATTCAGAACCCTAGAAAAATAAAATCTAGAATCATAGCGCCTTAGATCCTAGAATTAGAATCTTAGGGCTTTAGAACCTAAAATCTTGTGGGCTTTATTAAGAATCTTAGAACCAGAAAAGTCTAGAGCCATAGAATCTCACAGCCTTAGAATATAGGCCTTAGAACTTCCATGTCTAGAACCTTAGCACTTTAGAATTAGAGACTTTGGAATTTCAGGTCCTTAGAATCAGACTCATCTTTGAAACTCAGAACCTCTGAATCTAGACTCTTTAAACCTTAGAATCTAGAATCTTGGAATGTTAGACCTG